>NC_092710.1:203374447-203674447 GCF_047496885.1 Scyliorhinus torazame
TTATTATTGCTTAAGTGTAATTTCACAATTGAGGCCTCCATGATCTGCCATAACTCCATGAATTCTGCTTCTGTTGTTAGACCACAGCAAAGCCCTTGGTGCTGGTATGTAGGAAAGTGCAGTGCACGTAACAGAAGAGCTATCAGACAGGTTAAAAAAAAAATCATAAGATTAAGCATAAATAATCAAAATAAATGAGTGGGAGGAGTCTCATTGTGGAGCACCATCAGGATGGTGGTTGTTTGTGCGCACATTTTGGGTTTTGTATGAATATTTAATGTCTTCATCTTTTTTTATTTGCCTGCTATAGAAATTATTATTCAATAGTTATTGGAGATAATTTGTAAGGCTCAGAATCTTTACTTTTAGTGAGGAATTGAAGTTGAGGCTGTTGGCAGAAGAACTGCAGGCATTTTTTTTTTGCCTTTTTCTGTTTGGTTAATGTTCTTACTGGAATTATCTATTCATTTGAGATGGGTTGGCGATGTGCCTCGTATTCCATTTTTCTATATTTTGTCAAAGAGAGTTAATGGATGACTTCAATTTCCCAGATCTGCTCTGATAATATTTCATTGTTGCTGAATAGATGGAATCTAATACTGGGTGGGGTAGAACTGCACATGCAATGTTTTTTTTTAATAAGTTAAAATGCCCAATTCTTTTCCCCCCATAAAGCAGCAATTTAGCATGGCCAATCCACCTACCCTGCACATCTTTGGTTGTGGGGGTGATGCCCACACAGACACTGGGAGAATGTGCAAACTCCACACGGACAGTGACTCGGGGCCGGGATCGAACCCAGTTCCTCGTTGCCGTGAGGCGGCAATGCTAACCATTGTTCCACCGTGCCACCCTCTGCACATGCAATGTTGCTGCAGTGTGAATGTTTTCTTTCTGCTTCACAAAGCAAGAGGGTGATGCTGCTGGGAATGAGATGCTTTATAATGAAGGCAACAGTTGTCAGCATTAAATGTTCTGAGGACAGATGCAACATATATAAATGTTGAATCATGCACCCTTTATTTAGTCCCAGCAATGGCCTTCAGCCCCAAATTCAGAAGAATGCCCTTCACTCTGCTTGTTAGCATTTGTCCTGCACCAAACATCTTGAGGTTTGTACAGGTGGCATTGCCAGCCACTATCAAATTGAGGATAGTTTTGCATTTTACCCTACTCTTTGTGAGGAATAATTCAATGTGCATTGAGATGTATAACCTGTTAATTGATATGTTCTTGTTGTGTAATTTGTTTTTGGATGAATGTTGGGCAGATCACGGACGATTTGCTTTTATTTAATGTATCCACTTAAGCAGGGAGACTTCCAAAAAATATTTTGCTTGATACAAAATGTCTGACTGACTTTCTTTTTCACCTCTGTTTTGTTTCAGCTGCTGTTCCTGTTGCTTGGTGACATTACAGCTCAAGTAGAACCCACTCCAAAGGCTGCTCTATCTCTTTCTGGTAAATACCGTCACCATGATCGTTCAACAGGGAAAGAAATTTACTGTAATAAGTGCCCTGCAGGCACCCACGTGGCACAACATTGCACCTCATCATCATTGCGTGTCTGCAGCCCCTGTAAAAACGGCACTTTCACGAAACATGAGAATGGCATTGATCAGTGTCACACCTGCAGGCCCTGTGTGACTCCAATGATTAAGAAATTCCCCTGTACTGCCTTTTCTGACCGTGAGTGCACTTGCCCACCTGGTACTTTTCTGTCTAACAAAATCTGTGTAGTGTACACAGTTTGTGCAGTTGGTTGGCGCGTGAAGAAGAAGGGAAGTGAGACAGAAGATGTCAAGTGTAAACCTTGCCCTCGTGGCACTTTCTCTGATGTGCCTTCCAGTCCGAGGTGCAAAACACTCACCAATTGTTCAGAACAGGCTCTGGTGATCTTGGAACCAGGAAACCGAAAAAGGGATAACATCTGTGGCTTACCAAGCACAACTCTGAGCACAGCTACCAACGCACCAAGCACAGAGTCCGCTCACCACCACAATGGAGTACTGCCTGATGCCTCCACTCCATCAGGTAATTATTTGTGATTCAAATACACCTAGGCTAATGCACGGAAATTGAAGTACAGTCCCCATCACGTATAGTACACATTAACTTGATTTGTCCTTCTGAAGAAATCAATGAATTCTGTAAGTGTAGCATCTTGTGTTCAGCAGCACAATTACTGAAATCTGACGGTCAGATCCAAGATATCTAGAACGGGATCGCACTACAGCAAGGCAAAACGCATTTGAAGAAATGCAGTCAGTTCTTTTTAGATCCCATATTTCAGTCTCAGAACTTGTGCTTTTTAAAGCTGTGGTGGATTAGAAACAAATATTGTGACTTTAGTATTGAAATCTTTGGACCTATTTATTCAAACTAAATGTATGAATCTGATAAATTTGCTAATTAATGTTTTTGACTCAAACCAAAGCCAATACCATATGAGGTGATCAAGTTAAAATAACTGTACTTGAGTGAGATGTGAACTGTTTATTGTACATCTGTTTCTGCCCTGAAACACGATTAGCACGCCGTAATTGGCAACTTTCTAATTGACAGTAAAGGTAATACCCAGTTTGTGAACCTCTCCAATCATGTTTCCACCCATACCACAACATTGAAATGCTCAAAAATCATAGATGATATTCTGTCTGACTGGGAGCAATGCACTAACCATCCTCCTCATTCTCAACCTGCCTGAAGCCTTTGACATGGTCAACTACACCATCCTTCTAAAATGCCTTTCCTCTGTCCATTGGATGGGACTTCCCTAGCTTGGTTCCATTCTTAATTGTCCAGTTGTAGTCAGAGAATATCATGCAATGTCTTATCTTCCTGCTCATGCACCAGTGGAGTTGCCCAGGATCTTTCCTAGCTGTCCCTGAATGCCAGATATAACCTGTCTCTGACTGAGGCTCAGCCCAGGTGCTGGTGAAACACTGAATTGTTCTTTTGTTACATGCAAACTCTTCCAATAGCCTCTTGGCCAGCCTCCCAACTTCATCTCTTGGTAAACCTCTGCTGTATGTATCCTAATTTGCCTCAAGTCCTTGTTCTACAATACACCAGTGCTCACTGACCCACACTGGCTTCTTGACTAACAACAATTTGAATTTTAAATTGCCACCTATGTATTCAAGTCTATTTGTTCCCTTGCTCTCTCCCTATCTGTTACATGCATACAATCATACAAAATATGAGCAGAAATAGGCCATTCAGGGTCTCGAGCCTGATTTGCTATTCAATACGATCATGGTTGTCTGTTGATGTTTAATTTTCTACATTCCCATTTACCCTGATAACTTTTAGATTTTTGTTAGGCAATGGAGTCGTTCTACCTCTGCCGCAGAAATATACAATGAGATTGCTGCACCGCCTTCTTTAGGTCTCACAACTCTGACAGAAATAAATTTCCCCCTCTGTCCTGAACGGGTGACCCGGAATTTTAAAACCGTGTCCTCTAGTTCTGGACTCGCCCCAAGAGGAAGCATTGTCAAGACCATTCAGGATCTTCTATACTTCAGGTCACTCCTCATTGTTTTAAACTCCAGCCTTGCAATCCTCAGATTCTGTGTTGTTCTAATTCTGACCTCTTCTGCATCTCCAGTTTTCTCTTGTCTCATTGTTGGCTGCTGTGCAGTCAGCTCCCTGCACTTTGGTGTTCATTTCCTAAAGTCTTTGCCTTCCTTTCTTTAAGGTGTTCTATTAAAACTTTGGCTAACTTGCTCTAATACCAGCTAACACAGCTGTAAAGTGCCTTGGTGATATTTTACAGCCCTCTTGCAGTGATCTCAATTTTTTTTTTGTCTGCTGACCACTTGGGCAGGCCACTTGGCCTGTTGAGCTAAAACCATTCTCTGATTTGCCTGTTTATTTATCAAAAATGCTGAAGCCATTTGCAGAACTGCAGCAGTCACCCTGGCTGAAATAGGCTGACTGTGCACCTTTTATTAAGTGCATATTCTTCAACATTCTTCTATGTTACTGGAGTAATACATACTGGGTATACAGCAGTGGTACATTAACTTTGTGAATTAGTTCAGTTGTTAATGATGTTCAGCGACATGTTGAGATAACCGTATGAACGTTTTGGAAGATTGATTTTTTTTGACTAATAAGTTTTGATCCTTCTGAGGTAAAGGAACCCATTTTGTTTAAATATTTTGCAGGTATTCCTAATAAATTGAGCACCACGGCTACATCTACAACCACAAATTTAATCAGTGGAGTGACCAAAGAAGCACAGCTTTGGCATTCTCCCCAGTTACGCTCAAATTCAGCTCTCTCCGCTTCGAAGAATTTTCAGCCTATCATGGAATCCTCGAGAGCTGGTGCTGATTCCAGACCTCTCAGGAAAGGCCCACCAAGGCCAAGCGCACACAAGCACTTTGACATAAATGAGCATTTACCGTGGATGATTGTTCTCTTTCTGCTGTTGGTGCTGGTGGTGACAGTAGTCTGCAGTATCAAGAAAAGCTCCCATGTGCTGAAGAAAGGCCCCAAACAAGACCCCAGCAGCATCGTTGAAAAAGCTGGTCTCAAGAAGCCTATTTCCCCGACTCCAAATAAAGAAAAGTGGATTTACTATTCTAATGGACAAGGTAAGCAAACAAAGATATAAAACTTCAACTGCAGTAACCTTGAAATTTCGAAATGCCATTATATTTAAGTTCCCGGATCCATCCCTGCACCAGCATGGAAATGGAACCTGCTTTTGGGGCTCTGGTTTCAATATTCGTTTTCATCATCCATTATGATGTTAACTCTGTTATTGATATAGAATTAAACAGCTTCCGGGTGCTGGATGGCTTGGGTGTGGTTCTGAGCAATGCTAACAGTGTGGGTTCAGTTCCTGTTCTGGCCAATACAGACTAGGGATTTGCCTCTTTCCCCTGTCCCTGAGAATGGAAGGCAATGACAAACCATAACTGACAAAAACCGCCAAAGAAACAGCTCAGGATGAAGCATCAGCAGACTATGAGACGGGGACCTGCCTTTTGAGCAGACTGCACATAACCTTAGTTTACTGTACCATTCCATTAGCTTTCACATCATTGCCATCTAAGCCCAGCAGTGTCGTGTGCAGCGTTGTTGAATGTTCCATCTTTTCTCTGTTTCCCTCGTGTGTTGTTGACTGAGAAATATGATAATCCATGAGGTCTGTGTTCTGTTAATCACTTCACTAGCTCTTAATTATTACAGTTTATAGTTCTCTCGTTAGTGTGTCATTAAAAGTTAATGGATCAAGTCCGAAGCATCAATAGTTGTTCTCAGATTACAGTGGCAAAATAAGTTGATATCAAAGAATTTTCCCACAGTCTCCATTGTTCATGTTTTTTAAATGTATCACCAGGAAGTGTCTTCAAGACTAGAGCATAACTTGAGAATATAGGATCAGGAATTGGACGTTTACGCCAGTCAGTTAGATCATGGCTTGATCTTCTCCTTAGACTATGACCCTTTGTCTGGGCAGTCCCACCGTTGGGAACATTCTTTCTGCATCTTCCCTGTCTAGTCCTGTTAGAATTTTATAGGTTTGAGATCCACCCTCATTCTTCTGAACTCCAGTGAATATAATCATACCACCTCGATCTCTCCTTGTATGCCAGTCCTACCATCCCAGACATCAGTCTGGTAAACCACCTCTGCACACTCTCCATAGCAAGAACATCCTTCCTCAGCTAAAGAGACCAAAAATGTATACAATACTCCAGGTGTGGCCTCACAAGGTCCTGTAGAATTGCAGCAAGACATTCCTACTCCTGTACTCAATGCCTCTTGTTTATGACGGCCAACATAGCATTTGCCTTCTTTACTGACTGCAGCATCTGCATGCTTACTTTCAGTGACTGGTGTATGCGGATACCCAGGTCTTGTTTCACTTTCCCTTCTCAATTTATAGCCAATCAGATAATTACCTGCCTTCCTGTTTTGCTACCAAAGTGAATAATCTCACATTTATCCAAATTATACTGCATCTGCCATGCATTTGACCATTCACTCAACTGTCCAAATCACACTGAAGCATCTCCGCATCCTCCTCACAGCTCATCCTCCCAACCAGCTTTGTGCCATCTGCAATTTGCAACTATTGCATTTAGTTCCCAATATGTTCCCAATATATGTTAATGATATAGCTGGGGTCCTAGCACCGATCCCTGCAACACCCCACTAGTCACTGCCTGCCATTCAGAAAAAGACAGGAGGGATGTCAGAGGTAGGTTCTTTACTCCGAGAGTGGTTGGGGCGTGGAAAGCACTCCCAGCTACGGTAGTGGAGTCGGATACTTTAGGAACTTTCAAGCGGTTATTGGATAGGCATATGGAGTGCACTAGAATGATTGGGAGTAGGTTGATTTGATCTTAGTTTCAAACTAGTTCGGCACAACATCGTGGGCCCAAGGGCCTGTACTGTGCTGTACAGTTTTATGTTCTATGTTCTTACTCTTTGTTTCCTATCTGCCAACCAGTTTTCTATCCATTTCATTACATGTCCCCCAATCCCATGTGCTTTAATTTTACACGCTAATCTCTTTTGTGGGACTTTGTGGGAAGCTTCCTGAAAATAAAAATAAACCACATCCACTGGCTCCCCTTCATCAATTCTACTCGTTACATCCTCAAAGAATTCCAGTAGATTTGCCAAGCACGAGTTCCCTTTCATAAATCCATGCTGACTCTGTCCGATTCTGCCACTGTTTTCCAAATGCTCTTGTATTAAATCTTTCATAGCGGACTCCAGAATTTTCCTTACTACCGATGTCAGGCTGACTGGCCTGCAATTCCCTGTTTTCTCTCTACTTCCCTTTCTAAATAGTGGGGTTACATTAGCTACCCCCCAATCTGTAGGAACTGTTCCAGAGTCTATAGAATATTGGAGGATGACCACCAAGGCATCCACCAATTCTAGGGCCACTTGAGTACATTGGTATGTAGATTATCTGGCCCTGGGGATTTATCGGTCTTCAATCCCATCAATGTCCTCAACACCAGTTCCCTGCAAATACTGATTTCTTTCAGCTCCTTCCTCTCACTAAACCCTGTGATCCCCAACAATTTTGGTACGTTACTTGTGTACTTTGTGAAGCCAAAACCGAAGTCTGTATTTAGTTGGACAGCCATTTCTTTATTCCCTGATGTAAATTTCCCAGTTTCTGCTTATAAAGGACATATTTGTCTTCACCAATTTTCTCTTCACATTCCAAAGGAAGCTTTTACAGTCAATTTATATGTTCCCCGCGAGCTTGCTCTCGTACTCTATTTTCCCCTTCTTAATCCCTTGGAACCAGGAGGGAATCACATCCCTGAAATGTCATGCTCCCCTCCTGCCTGAGATGTAAAATTCTGGCCCACATATTCACATTTTTGTTCATGGCCTCATATGGATTGTCTTGGATGAGGGAACAAAATGTAACACAAAGTTTGCAGATGATACCACATTAGGTGGGAGGGTGAATTGTGACGAGGATGCAGGGATCCTACAGCATGATCTGGACAGGTTGGGCGAGTGGGCAAACCAATGGCAGATGCAGTAAAATTTGGATAAGTGTGAGGTTATTCATTTTGGAAACAAAAACAGGAAGGCAGATTACTACCTGAATGGTTGTAAATTGGGAAAGGGGAGTGTGCAGTGGGACCTGGGTGTCCTTGTGCACCATTCGCTGAAGGTAAGCATGCAGGTGCAGCGGGCTGTAAAGAAGGCAAATGGTATGTTGGCCTTCATTGCAAGAGGTTTTGAGTATAGAAGCAGGGATGTGTTGCTGCAATTGTACAGGGCCTTGGTGAGGCCACACTTGGAGTATTGTGTGCAGTTTAGGTCTCCTCTCGAGGGGGTGCAGCGAAGGTTTACCAGACTGATTCCAGGGATGGCAGGACTGTCATATGAGGAGAGATTGACTAGGTTGGGATTGTTCTCGCTATAGATCAGAAGAATGAGGGGTGATCTCATGGAGACTTATAAAATTCTAATAGGAGTAGACAGGGTAGATGCAGGGAAGATGTTACCAATGATAGGTGTGTTCAGAACCAAGGGTCACAGCCTGAAGATTCAGGGTAAACCATTTTGGACAGATATAAGGAGACATTTCTTCACACCAAGAGAGGTGAGCCTGTGGAATTCATTACCACAGGAAGTAGTTGATGCTAAAACTTTGAATATATTCAAGAGGCGGCTGGATATAGCACTTGGGGAGAATGGGATCAAAGGCTGTGGGGAGAAAGCAGGATTAGGCTATTGAGTTGGATGATCAGCCATGATCCTGATGAAGGGCCAAAAGGCCTCTTCCTGCTCCTATCTTCTATGTATCTAGGTATCTTCCATAGACACTCCTATCTGGTACATTTGTTACCACCTCGACCAATTCGAGTCGCTTCATTAAATGTCATTTGCATTTTTGCAGTTTGATGCTGGCTTTCTCTGATCAGGATATTTTGTCTAAGTGTTCAGCTGCTGTAAATTAACATAAATATTACTCTGTTAATTTTGATAATTGAAATTAGATGATTTTTTTTGGGCCATCCAAGTGTGTTTCAGTGTCAGCCCAGATGAGAGCGTGTCTGTTTGTTGTTCTCATTGTTTTCTGTCTCAATTTGTTTTAAACTTCAGAAAAGCTTCTGCCTTCCTTGTCCAGTGCCTTTCGAAACTTCCTTTGATATGTTAGTTTGTTTAACCAACGCCCTGCAGCTTGAGACCGCAGAGGAAGTATTGACAGCTTAATGAAAGGAGATGCAACGCAATTGTGCTTTTTGCTTGTTGGCCGCGATGATTTCCTGGTATCAGCTGCATCAGTTTGCTATGTGTTTTGTTCAATGCACATTTTGTTTACAACATCAGCTGCAGAACTAATGAAATATAAACGGTTTAATATAAGCATTGCTTGGGTGCCACCCCTGTTTGCCAATTGTAAATGTTTGCTATTGCTCAGGTACAGCCCCCTCTCATTTAAAATTTGATGGAGATAAGCAGACAGAAAATCGGCATTGTCTTGACATCCTGGAGCGAGGGTATTTGCTTTTCTCTGCCACTGATCTATCCACAAGACGACCCCTTGCTTCACACTCAATAGTTCACAGGATGTAGTGGAAGGTTACTATGAAAGTTTTACTGGGATAATACAGTCCTCCACCCCTTGCCGCCCTCATTTGTATTGTTTTTGCTATTTCTGTGGCTAATTCATGTTCCTCGTGCCAATTGGGAGCAATATATGAAAGATGAGTGCCATTCAGCAAATGGGTCTCCAACACTTAATCTGACCTTTTGCCCACGGAAATATCATTTCCATGGTGCTGAGGAAAATGCTATTTTACACAGTGCGAACCTTTTACATTGTTGGACAAAATAAAACTGTACGCAAATAGCACCAGAGATGTAAGGTGCAAAACTATTGATTGGGTTAATTCAACAAGTATTTATCATGAGAATTTTTTTCTTCATGACCCGAATGGGACGGCACGGTAGCACAGTGGTTATCACAATCGCTTCACAGCTCCAGGGTTTCGGGTTCGATTCCCGGCTTGGGTCACTGTCTGCGGAATTTGCACGTTCTCCCTGTGTCTGCGTGGGTTTCCTCCGTGTGCTCCGGTTTCCTCCCATAGTCCAAAGATGTGCAGGTTAGGTGGACTGGCCCTGCTAAATTACCCTTAGTATTCAAAAAGGGTAGGAAGAGTTATTGGGTTACGGGGATAGGGTGGAGGTGTGGGCTTGAATGGGGAGCTCTTTCCAAGGGCAGGTGCAGACTCAATGTGCTGAATGGCCTCCTTCTGCACTGTAAATTCTATGAATGCAGAACTTTCACCTGCCCATTTCTCCCCAATGCAATATTTCAGACCCCCTTGGCATCTTCAGTTGGTGGTAAAGTATGTCAGTCTTGCATATAAACATCTCCCACTGTTCTTGTGAAGAAAGGTGTAGAAAAATACAGAATCTACACCCACAAAAGTACACAGCAAATAGGCCAAGGTGGGGTGAAGTAGTTTAATAGTACGGAATTAAATGTTCTTTACCTTGTTATGAACTCTGCATGCATCCACATGATTGAAACTTAGAAGACACTGGGGGGGGTATTTGACAGGGTGGATGTGGAAAGGATGTCTCCTCTTGTGGGGGAATCTAGAACTAGGGGTCATTGTTTAAAATTATGGGTACGCCCATTTAAGACCGAGATGAGGAAAAAGAGTTTCTGAGGGTTGTGACACTTGTAATTCTCTTCCTCAAAATGTGGTTGAGGCAGAGAGTATCCTTAAGGCAGAGTTTGATAGATTCTTGATAAGCAAGGGGGTGAAAGGTAATCATGGGTAGGCGGGAATGTGAAGTTGCAGTTAAAAAAAACCAGCCATGGTCTTGTTGAATGGCGGAGGTTCAAGGGGCTGAGTGGTCCACAGCTCCTAATTCATATGTTTGTATCCAGACAGCTGAATTGATGGCACAAATATATGTAAATAGACATGGTAACGATAACAATTGCAGATATGTATTGCACGTTGACCAAGGCTTGGAACTGAATACTCAAGGGTACTCGACATTTCCTTTCTTCCTATCCTTTTAAGAAAGAAGTGATGAAGCTATGTTACTAAAGGTCGCCTGGAGGATGGGTTTATAGTGTGTCTGGGATCGTTTCTTCGTATAAAATGGGCTGAATTCTCATTTCCCACCGCTGGCAGTAAGAATTGCAATCGGGCAGAGAATAGCACGCAAGTGAAAAATCGTGATTTGCCCCCGGCGCCTGTTCCGACGCCATTGCTGGTGGCGTTAGCGAGGGTTGTGCCCCGCACCAGTGGGCCCATGGAAAACTGCCATTTGCATGCACCCACGTCTCATTAGTGGGTTCGGTCTTCATTCTCCGCCCATCTCAGGCGAAGGTCACGTGGGTATGAATTGGTGCAACTATTTACAAGTGTGGACTGGGCTCCACCAATTTTGAGAGGGAGTAAGGGGCTAAAGAAACCTCTCAAATTATTGGATTTGTTGAGGGACTGGAAGGGAATGATTTGATGGGTGGCTGCCCAGGCCTGGGGGACTGGAAGGGAACGATTTGATGCCAAGTCCATGGACTCTGGGTGTCCTCCTTGGGATTGGGTGGCTTGTCTCAGACCGCCATTCCGGCAGTATATGATTTATACACACTCCGTACTACTTACAGGCTCCTAGTCGCTCACATTTCTGTAAATGTTCAGGGAGCCTCTGGTGATGTGGGAGCCCACCCAGGCTGCCCCTATCGAAACACTCAGACCCCAGCTATATCAACAATGGGGTGGATGTGGCCATACTTAATCACTGGCCCACCAGGTGTTGGCACTTTTTAGTGCACTCATCAGAAGTGCATTCCCAGAGTACAGAAGTAAGGGAATAGCAAAGCTCACCCCAACCAAAGGACACATGCACTATGGCCTTTGGAACCTTCAGTGGCACAGTGCTCCTATCAGGCCTCCCAAGTGGCCCACGAGCTGTCGTCTCTTGGTGAGGCTGGCAGCACTGACTGCCTCTGCCAACTCCTCCCAGATGCTGTTCAGGAGGATGGGCTTGCGTCTGCGGCCCACCCTGGGGAAGACGGTGTCCCTCCTCTCCTCACTGACATCGAGCAGTGGGTCCACTTCAGTCTTGAAATTGGGGGGTGGTGCGGGTCTTCTCTGACCCATCTTCGTAGCTGCAATGAGTACTTGATGAACGGAGTGCTGAAAAGCAGCTCTAGTGCGTTTTCGGCCCCAGTCTTTACACCAAGTGCTGGTCCGGGAATTGCTAACAATTTGTACCAGCACAGTACTGGTCCGCCTATTTGCATTTCTTGAATCGAAGAACAAGCAGCGCCCCCAACGGAACGCAAGTCATACGGGACTGGATTCTTTGTTTCAATGCTAAGTGCTGATGCCAGTGGAGCATGCATGGTCTTTTACAATCAAAGAATCTGTGTGAAACCCTCACCGATTCCAGGACCGGTGAGGGGCGATTCCAGGGCAGGTGAGGGACTAGCACCGGCGCCGGGTGAAATTCCGTGATCCCGTGCCGAAAACGGGAGGACAATGGCCGGGTCCCTTGCCGCGCATGCGCACGTCTGATGACTTGCAGCAGTTGCGCCGTACAACATGGTGCAGGCCATGTGCGAACTTGACCCACCATCTGCGACCCCACAGCCCACCCCGGCCAGCCGCACTGATCCCGACCAAGTGTGACAGCGTTGGACACAGTCCGCTGCCGCCACGCCGTGTTCCCACACGGCTGAGACCACACCTGTCCCACGCCGCCGGGAACTCGACAAATTGGGGGCGGAGGTGGAGTATCGTGGAGGGCCGGTCGATGACGCGCCAACACCGTTGTAGTGGCGCGTGACGTGATGACACCATTTCAGAGGGGGCGGAGCATGGTGGACCGCCGTCAAACCGGCCCCGATTTCCACTTCGGAATTGATTCTCTGCATAATCACCGATTACGATATCGGCGTCTGGCAACGGAGAAACCCACCCATGGTGTTTGATTTCGATGGGAGCACATAGTCTCCCAAATGGTGAATCCAGTCATATATTGTTGAACCAACTAGAGAGCAGGCTATTTCGGACCTGGTAGTGTATACTGAGACATGATTAATTGATGAGCTCATAGTAAAGGATCGTCTCGGGAAGACTGCTCAGGACATGAAATGAAATTGAGGCTGATAGGATTTCACATTCATTTAAGGGTGAGAAACCCGAGACGAAAACTAGTTTCATTGGCTTGAATAAAGGCGGTTACAAAGTTATGCAGACGGGGTCTTAGTGTTCTTTTGTCCCAAAGTAGCTATAGAATGGGAATCAGACCTGTGTCAGGCATTTGAATTGGTCTTTAATCCTCCCTTTTCAAATGGTTGTGGGGAGGAGTTGAGATTGAATTTGATGTTAATATTCTTTGGTTAGAGGGTGGAGCTGCTGCTATTTCATCCACAGTTATGGGAAAGCAGTGAAGTTCACAGAAGTTGTACTCTGTTGAACCTAATGCCAGTTTCATGGGTAAATCTGCATTGCATTCTAAAGGAGTCGTAGCCAGAGATTGTGAGAGGAATCTATCAGCACTTGTTTCCATCATTTTAGGCTGTACACTTCCCCTTGCTAAAAATGATCTTCAGTAGTTTGAGTTAAAACTTCCAAGAAAGGTAAAATAAGCCAATTGAGCCACATTGGTTAAAGGGAAACATTAACTCAATCACAGATCAGCTTTGAGATAAGAATGCTCGGTGAAACTCACTGAGCCAGTTTGTTAATTACAAACTGTTAGTGGGAAGTACTCGAAGAATTTTAAGTTGATACAAAACATGTTCAGGCTGTAAGAACTCTAATTGCTCAAAGACTGTGTCACAGACAACTAAAGAGGTATACAACAGCGAAGAGTTACAAAAGGTAGTAAGAGCTGCAAGGGTGTATGGAAAGAAACTTGCAAACAATGTCAAAATCAGCACTGTCTTTATCATTACATTTTGAAAAATAGTGGTCAACAGCAATGTGGACCTTAAAAACTGGTAACAATATTGTCAGTGAAAATCAGGCAGTGGCAGATGTGATAAATAATTACTCTTGTTACCATTTACAATCAAGAGTCAAGCATGCTGGAAATCCCAAGGAAACTGATGTTGAATCAGAGTTGCTGATGGGTTGAGTGGATAAAACTGTGACAAATGGATTCTAATGTAAACAAATGTGAGGTCATCTACTTCAGATCTAAAAGGGATACAACAGGATACTTTCTAAATGGTAAAAAGCTAGAAATCGTGGAGGACCAAAGAGACTTACGGTGGCAGTTTCATGGTAAGCTGTCATGAACAGGTACAGAAACTAATCAAGATAGTTAATGCAGCTGTAAGCCTTTATATCTAGAGGATTAGAATACAAGGACATGGGCACTTTGGCTATGCAGAGCCCTGGTTACATCACACGTGAAGCATTATGAACAGTTCTGGGCACCACACCTTAAGAAAGATGGATATATTTGCCTTGGAGGAAGTGCAGCTGGATTTAGTCGAATTGGTACAGACCCAAGGGTAAAAAAAAAAATGAGCAGTGGTTAGACAAGCTTGCATTGTATTCCCTGGAATTTAGAAGACTAAGGAGTAAGGTATTAAGGGGAACAGATCGGGTAGATTGTGAGATGCTATTTCCACTGGTTGGGGAGTTTAGGACCAGGGAACATAGGCTGAAAATGAGAGCTGGACAGAGTAAATTTAGGCAACACTTCTGCATGTTTAGGATCGTAGAAATTTGGAACTCTAATGCAAATGGCCATTGATGCTCAATTAGTTGTGTTTTTTATAGCTCTGATGAATTAAAAACCAAATGAGTTAACAAAGTGAGTATTGGTCCGATAGAAAATGAGCCTGGAGATTTAATAATGGAAAATAAGGGTGTGGCAGATGAATTAAAAGGTAATTTGCATCGGTCTTCACTCTAAAGGATGCAAATAACATCCCAGAAATAGCTGTAAATCAGGAATTGGGAGGGAGGAACTTTGTAGAATTAAAATCACCAGGAGAGCAGTACTTAGCAAATTGTTGGAACTGCAGGTTGACAGATCCCTGGGTCCTGATGGATTTCATCCTCGGGTCTCAAAAGAAGTGGCTAGTGTTATGGGCCAGGGTTTAGAGATCTCCAAAGTGTATCATGGACTTCACCTGGCCCACAACTTTTACTAGATTGTGGTATGGGGAGCACATGGCCCACTCTACATGTGTGGTACAGCAGAAATAGAAAAGTATTTTTTAAAGCAAAACAATGTTTATTCTATGAACTCAAGTTAACCTTTTTAAAACAAACAGTGAACATCTTAGCAACCATCAATTCAAATACAACCCCCAAAGAATACAACACTAAGTAATCCTTTAAGCTTTCCTTTTAACATCCAGAAGACGTTTTTTTTAAAAAACCTTTAAAACAGAAGCACATCATGTTAAAGTCACTACTGAGAGCAGTTATTAGTTTTAAATCACCAGGATTGATTTGCAGTTTTTAGATTAGAGAGAGAGAGAGACTAATACCCCTTCTGGCTGTGAGTGCTGTTATCCAGCTCTGAAAAAGAAACTAAAACACACCCTGCAGCAAACAGCCTAAAACGAAAGTAAAAAGCTAACAGCCCAGCTCCACCCACTCTCTGACATCACTGCAGTAATAAACACCCATCTCTTAAGGATACTCTCACTACAGATATTTATATACATACCCATTTATAAACATCCATTTCTTAAAGGTACTTTCACATGGCACCAGTGAGGTAGTTGACACACCGGTTTTAATTTTCCAAAATGCTCTCTTTGGGGCAGATTCCATTTGATTGGAAGACGGGAATTGTCACTTTTTTTTTTCAAAAAGGGAGGGAGTCAGAAAGCAGAAAGCTATAGGCTAGTTAGCTCTGCCATAAGGAAAATGTTAGAAGCTATGATTAAAGATGTTATAACGGGGACTTGGATAAATTCAGGGTAATCAGGCAGGCAACATAGCTTTCTGCAAAGAAAATCTTGTTAAACTAATTTATTGGAGTCAGGGTGGCACAGTGGTTAGCACAGCTGCCTCACAGCGGTAGGTCCGTGTGGAGTTTGCATTCTCCCCGTGTCTGCATGGGTCTAACCCTCAAATCCCAAAAGATGTGAAGGGCAGGTGAACCGGCCCCTCTAAATTGCTCTTTGATTGGGAAAAAAAAATTGGATCCTCGAAATTTATTCTAAAAATTAAAAAATATTATTGGCTTTCTTTGAAGAAGTAACATGCTGTGGATCAAGGGGACCCCGTGGATATACTGGGCGGACTGGCCTCTCTGAAGGAGGACCTCCTTTCCTCCATCGCCCCGCAAGGTCCATCCGACATCTTCTTGCAGGGCGGCCTCGGGGAGGACGGCAACCGCGCATGCACGGGTTGGCGCTGGCCAACCCGCGCATGCGCGGGTGATGTCATTTACGTGGCGCGGCCGCGTTGTTTACACGGTGCCAAGGCCTGGCACGTGTAAATGATGCAACGCCGCTCCAAGACCCCCGGGGGCGGGAGAATAGGGGGCTGGGAGCGGGCTCCGACGCCGGAGTGAAACACTCCGGTTTTCACTCCGGCGTCGGCACTTAGACTCCCGATGGGAGAATTGTGCCCACTGTATTTAGATTTTCCGAAGGCATTTGATAAGGTGCCACATGAAAGGGTTATTGCGGAAATATAAGCTCATGGTGTCGGGGGTAACATGTATTCATGGATAGAAGATTGGCTAACTAATAGGCAACAGATTTGGATATATCGAGTGGTGTACCACAGGGATCAGTGCTGGGGCCTCAACATTTTATGATTTACATAAATGATTTGGATGACGGGACAGGTGGTATGGTTGCAAAATTTGTCAACACAAAGATAGGTAAGAAGCTAAGTTGTGAAGAAGACATGAGAGTGAGGAGTAGGCTAAAATTTAGAAAATGGAATATAATGTGGGTAAAGATGAGGTTTTCCATTATGGCAGGACGAATAAGAAAAGCTTCTTATTTAAATGGTAAGAGATTGCAGAGCTCCGATGCAGTGGTATCTGGGTGTCTTATTGCATGAATCACAAAAGGTAAATATGCAGGCAGGGCAAGTAGTTTGCAAAGCGAAGAGAATGTTATAGTTTCTTGCAATGGGAATTGAATGGAGAGTAGTGAGGTTGTCATAGTATCCCTACAGTGCAGAAAGAGGCTGTTCGCACCATCAAGTCTGCACCGACCTTCGAAGGACCACTCTACCTATGCCCAAACCTCCGCCCTGTAACCCCACCCAAAGGGCAATTTCGCATGGCCAATCCACTTAACCTGCACGTTTTTGGAGGAAACCGGAGTCCTCAGAGGAAATCCACACAGTCACAGGGGAAAAGGGAAAACTCCACACAGTCACCCAAGGTCGAAATTGAACCCAGGTCCCTGGTGCTGTGAGGCAGCAGTACTTGCCACTGTGCTACCGTGCCTATGCTTCAAGGGCATTGGGGAGGCCACATCTGGAATACTGTGTACAGTACTGAAAAGCTGTAAATGCATTGGCAGTAGGTCAGAGGAGGTTTACTGGATTAATTCTGGAATGGGTGGGTTGTCTTGTGAGGAAAGGCTGGACAGGCTAGCCTTGTATCTGCTGGAGCCTAGAAGAATAAGAGGGGACTTGATTGAAACATAAGATCCCAGGGGGACTTGATGGTGATGTGGAAAGGATGTTTCCTCTTGTGGGAGAATCTAGAAGACTTCACTATTTAAAAATATTCTGTGACTTCCAGTTGCGGCTATGCGGAGCTAAGTCGCACATTCGGCAACTCCCGCAAAAACGGACTTTTGGGCTCTTTTCAGGGGCCCCAACGGCACTTTTTCGACGTTTCCCGGTGTGGGAAGGAGTTAATAACAGCTCCCCGTCAGTATATGGCTTTAACTAGGAGCGGGACGACAAGAAAGGTGGCGGTGGACCCGAAGAAGGGAGGGACGAAGGACAAAATGGCGGTGGACGGAGATCAGGCAGCGTGGGCGCAGGAGCAATAGGAGGGTATCCAGCGCTGCTTCAGAGAGATTAAAGCGGACCTGCTTGAGCCGATGAAGGCTTCTATTGCTAAGCTGCTGGAGACACAGACAGCCCAGGGGGTGGTGATCCGTGAGGCCCGACAAAGGATCTCCGAGAACGACAACGAGATCTTAGGTCTGGCGGTAAAGGTGGAGGTGAACGAGACGCTCCACAAGAAATGGCAGGAGCGGGTCGAGTAGATGGAGAATCGGTCGAGGCGGAAGAATCTGCGGATTCTGGGCCTCCCGGAGGGGCTGGAGGGGACGGACGTGGGGGCCTATGTGGTCACCATGTTGAACTCGCTGATGGTAGCAGGGTCCTTCCAAGGGCCCCTGGAGCTGGAAGGGGCCCATAGAGTGCTGGCGAGGAGGCCCAAGGCTAACAAGCCACCGCGGGCGGTGCTGGTGCGGTTTCATCGGTTCGCTGATCGGGAGTGTGTGCTCAGGTGGGCCAAGAAGGAGGAGCAGCAGGTGGGAGAACATGGAGGTTCGAATATACCAGGACTGGAATGCGGAGGTTGTGAAGAGGAGGGCCGGGTACAATCGAGCGAAGGCGGTGCTGCACAGGAAGGGGGTGAAGTTTGGCATGTTGCAGCCGGCGCGACTGTGGGTCACCTATAAGGACCGGCACCATTATTTTGAGTCTCCGGAGGAGGCGTGGGCCTTTGTTCAGGCCGAGAAGTTGGACATAGATTGAGGGTCGGGATGGGCGTTTGGGGACTGCGGTTGATAAATTACTTTTTGAGGGGGGCTTCTTTGCTCTTGCTTTCTTTCTCTTTGTGTTTTTCCCTTTCTGGTCGGTGAGGGTGGTTAGGGCAGGTTGGGCACTGTTTCGGTTGGGTTGGTCGGAAGGGCTCTTGGAGGGGGGGTAAGCAAATGGAACAGGTGTGGATGGCTGGCGGTGAGATGAGGCCCGAGTCGGGGGTGAGGGGACTGGGCCTGGAAAAGGAGCTGCGTCAGAGGTGGCGGGGCCAGGTAGGTGGAAAGCGCGGGCTTTTTCCCGCGCTGAAGACTGGAGGGGTGGGGCCGGGGCGGGGAAGCAAGGGTTGCTTCCCGCGCTTAGGATGGAAGGGGGAGGGGGAAGAGCCTGTGGATGGGGAACGGAAGAGGAGGGTGTGTCACACAATGGGAGGAGTCGAAGGAGAAGCGGGAGTGGCCGGGGTCAGCAGGAGTCAGCTGACTTGCGGAAGTGCAATGGGGGGGAGAAGTAAAGCAGCTGGGATGGGTCCTAGGTGGGGGTTGGGGGGGGGGGGGGGGGTGGGATGGTCAAGGTGGAGTTGGAGCGAGTGGGGGGGTCGAGACAGGGGTCTGCTGCCGTGGGGAACGGGCGTGGGGTGCGGGCGCGTGGCTGGCCGAGGAGGGGTTATGGCTAGTCGGCGGGGGAGGGGGGTGGGTAGCCCCCTGATTCGGCTGATAACCTGGAATGCAAGGGGACTGAATGGGCTGGTCAAGCGGGCCCGCGTGTTCGTGCACCTGAAGGGGCTGAAGGCGGATGTGGTTATGCTCCAGGAGACACACCTGAAGGTGGCAGACCAGGTAAGATTGAGGAAAGGGGTGGGTAAGTCAGGTGTTCCATTAGGGGCTGGATGCCAAAAATCGAGGGGTGGCGATCTTGGTGGGAAAGCAGGTGTCATTCGAGGTGTCGAGCATTGTGGCAGATAATGGTGGTAGGTACATGATGGTAAGTGGTAAGTTGCAGGGAGAGAGGGTGGTACTGGTCAATGTGTATGCTCCGAACTGGGACGATGTGGGTTTTATGCGGCGTATGTTGGGTCGGATCCCAGACTTGGAAGTGGGGGGCCTGAAAATGGGGGGAGACTTTAACACGGTGCTGGATCTGGCACTGGATCGCTCCAGGTCTAGGACGGTTAGGAAGCCGGCGGCGGCTAGAGTGCTGAGGGGGTTTATGGACGAGATGGGATGGGTGGACCCTTGGGGATTTGCATGGCCGGGGGCTAGGGAATTTTCATTCTTCGCACATGTCCATAAGGCTTATTCCCGAATCTACTTTTTAAATTTTGAGCACGGCGCTGATAGCGAGAGTAGAGGATACCGAGTATTCGGCGATAGCCATTTCGGACCACGCCCCGCATTGGGTGGATCTAGAGCTGGGGGAGTAGGGGGACCAGCGCCCGTTGTGGAGCTTGGAGATGGGGCTGTTGGCGGACGAGGAGGTGAGCGAGCGGGTCCGAGGAAGTATAGAGAGGTACCTGGAGGCCAACGATAAAGGGGAGGTCCGAGTGGGGATGGTATGTGAGGCACTGAAGGTGGTGGTTAGGGGAGAGCTGATCTCCTTTAGGGCCCACAAGGAGAGGAGGGAGCGGGGCGAGAGGGAGAGGCTGGTGGGGGAGATGGTGAGGGTAGACAGGAGGTGTGCGGAGGTGTCTGAGGAAGGATTGTTGAGGAAGAGGCGCAGCCTCCAGGCCGAATTCGACCTGGTGACCACCAAGAAGGTGGAGGTGCAGTGGAGGAAGGCCCAGTGGGCGATTTATGAGTATGGGGAAAAGGCAAGCCGGATGCTGGCACATCAGCTTCAGAAGCGGGACGCAGCTAGGGAGATCGGGGGAGTTAAGGACAGGGGAGGGAGTGTGGTGCGGAGTGGGGTTGGCATCAATGGGGTCTTCAGGGACTTTTATGAGGAATTGTACAGTCCGAGCCCCCACGGGAGGAGGGAGGGATGGGCCGTTTCCTGGACCAATTGAGGTTTCCGAAGGTGGAGGAGGGACTGGTGGCGGGATTGGGGGCTCCGATTGGGCTGGAGTAGCTGACCAGAGGTATAGGAAGCATGCAGGCGGGGACGGCACCGGGGCCAGTTGGTTTCCCGGTCGAATTCAATAAAAAATATATGGACCTGTTGGGCCTGTTGCTAGTTAGGACCTTCAATGAGGCAAGGGACGGGGGGCTTTGCCCCTGACAATGTCCCGGGCACTGATCTCCTTGATCCTGAAGCGGGACAAGGATCCCCTGCAGTGTGGGTCTTACAGACCGATTTTGTTGCTAAATGTAGATGCCAAGGTGCTGGCGAAGGTCTTAGCCACGAGGATTGAGGATTTTGTGCCGCAGATCATCCACGAAGACCAGATTGGGTTCGTGAAGGGGAGGCAGTTGAACGTGAATGTGCGGAGGCTTTTGAACGTTATCATGATGCCGGAGAGGGAGGCGGAGATAGTGGTGGCGATGGACGCTGAGAAAGCCTTCGATAGGGTAGAGTGGGAGTACCTGTGGGAGGTGCTGAAGAGGTTTGGGTTTGGGGAGGGGTTTGACAGGTGGGTTAGGCTGTTGTATGAGGTCCCGATGGCGAGTGTGGCCACAAACAGGAGGAGGTCCAAGTATTTTCGGTTGCACTGGCGATTGAACCCCTGGCTATGGCACTGAGGGAGTCGAGAAACTGGAGGGGGTTGGTGCGGGGTGGAGAGGAGCATAGGGTGTCGTTCTATGCGGACGACTTGCTGCTATATGTGGCGGACCCGGTGGGGGGAATGTCGGAGGTAATGAGGATCCTTAGGGAATTCAGGGATTTTTTGGGGTGCAAGCTCAACATGGGGAAGAGCGAGCTGTTTGTGGTTCACCCAGGGGACCAGGAGAGGGGGATTGGCGAGCTCCCACTAAAAAGGGCGGAGAGGAGCTTCAGGTATTTGGGGGTCCAGGTGGCCAGGAGCTGGGGGCCCTGCATAGGCTTAATTTCACAAGGCTGGTGGAGCAAATGGAGGAGGAGTTCAAGAGGTGGGACGCGTTGCCGCTGTCCTTGGCGGGTAGGGTGCAGTCAGTCAAAATGACGGTGCTCCCAAGGTTTTTGTTCCTGTTCCAGTGCCTCCCCGTGTTTATCCTGAAGGCCTTTTTTAGGCAGGTCAACAGGAGTATAAATGGGGTTTGTGTGGGCGCGAGGGACTCTGAGGGTGAGAAGGGTGTTCCTGGAGCGGAGTAGAGATAGGGGGTGGACTGGCCCTGCCCAACCTCTGTGGATACTACTGGGCCGCCAATGTGACGATGGTGCGCAAGTGTGTGATGGAGGGGGCTGCATGGAAGAGGCTGGAGACGGCGTCTTGTGTGGGTACGAGTCTGGGGGCGCTGGCAACGGCGCCGCTGCCGTTCCCTCCTAGGAGGTATACCACGAGCCCGGTGGTGGCAGCTGCCCTCAAAATTTGGGGGAAGTGGAGGCGGCACGGGGGAATTTGGGGCCTCGGTGTGGACCCCAATATGGCGGAACCACCCGTTACTCCCAGGGAGAACAGATGGAGGGTTTTCGGGGTGGCACAGGGCAGGGATACGAAGGTTGGGAGACCTGTTTGTGGACGGGAAGTTCGTGAGCCTGGGTGAGCTGGAGGAGAAGTACGGGCTCCCCGCGGGGAACACCTTCAGGTACTTACAGGTAAGGGCGTTTGCCAGGCGGCAGGTGGTGGAATTCCCGCGGCTGCTGCCACATACAGTACAGGACAGGGTGCTCTCGGGGGTGGGGGGGTGGGGAAGATCTTGGAAACTTACCAGGTGATGCAGGAGGAGGAGGATACCTCGGTGGTGGAGGTGAAAGGTAAGTGGAAGGAGGAGTTGGGAGAGGAGATTAAGGAAGGGAAGTGGGCAGATGCCCTAGGGAGAGTGAACTCTTCCTCATCGTGCGCGAGGCTCAGCCTCATACAGCTTAAGGTGCTGCACAGGGCACACATGACTGGGACAAGGATGAGCCGTTTTTTGGGGGGGTGAGTACAGGTGTGTTAGCTGCTCAGGGAGCCCAGCAAATCACACCCATATGTTCTGGGCATGCCCAGCGCTGGAGGAAGTTTGGAAGGGCGTAGCGAGGACGGTGTCGAGGGTCAAACCGGGCTGGGGGCTTGCAATATTTGGGGTCGCAGAGGAGCCGGGAGTGCAGGAGGCGAAAGAGGCCGGTATTCTGGCCTTTGCGTCCCTGGTAGCCCGGCGAACGATTCTTCTTCAGTGGAAGGATGCGAGGCCCCCAAGCGTCGGACCCTGGATCGACCATATGGTGGGGTTGATTAAATTGGAGAGGGTGAAATTCGCCTTGAGAGGGTCGGTACAAGGATTCTTTAGACGATGGCAACCGTTCTTAGACTTCCTGGCAGAACGGTAGACATTGGTCAATGGCAGCAGCAACTCTTGGGGGGGGGTTACTTTATTTTTGTTTTTGTTATTTACACTGGAGGGTCTGAGGAGGCGTATATACCTGTTGTGTTAAGTCGGGGTGTTAATGTTAATTTATTATTTATGTACAGGGGGGAGGGGGGTATGGAGGGTTGCTTTTCTAGACTGTGTTTTGTACTTAACCCTGCTTGGTTCCTGTTTCAGTTTGTTATTGATATTTTATGAAAACCTTAATAAAAATTATTTAAAAGCAAAAAAAATTCTGTCAGCCATTTAAGACAGAAATGAGAAAATTTTCTTTTCTCCTATCCTAGAGTTGTGAGAATTTGGAATTCTTTTCCTGAAAAGGCGGTTGAGGCAGAGTTCTTTGAGGCAGAATATCTTTTAGACAGAAATAAATAGATTTTTGTCAGCAAAGGGTGAATGGTTATCTGCAGTAAGCAGAGCGTGGAGTTGAGATTAAAATTGAATCAGCCATGATCTTATTAAATGCTGGAACAGGCTCGATCGACTGAGTGGCCTATTCTTGCTCCTAATTCATATGTTCGCATAAATGTTTAATATCCACAGATGTTGAGGGTTATAGGGCAAAGGCAGAAGTGTGTACTTAAATGATCATTTAGATCTCATTGAATGGCGGGAACAGGCTCGTGGAGCGAAATGGCCTACTCCTATTCCTATCGATTATTTTGCTCACACTGCATCAACTACAGATGCCAAGTAATGCTGGAGACCAGTTATTTGTTATTACATCAACTCTGTGCATGCTTTGCCCATCTCTACTCTCAAAAAGAGAATCTCCAAGCCATACTTGACACCTTCACGGAAGCATACCAAAGAATCGGTCTCAGCCTCAACCTCAAGAAGCCTCGAGTCCTTTGCCAACCCGCCCCAGGGCAAGATCCGGCCTTTCCCTTCATCAAGATTAATGAAGAATGTCCCTTGAAGGAGCCGAGAGCACCAACATTGAGGCCATGATCATCCAAAATCAACTCACTGGGCCAGCCATGTGCTTAGGATGGCAGAGTTCTGATTTCCAAAGCAGATCTTCTTCGCTAAGCTTAAGGAAGGATGCTGAACAAGGACAGAGGAAGCGCTTCAAAGACACCCTGATGGCTTCCCTCAAGAAAATCAACATGGACGTCAGTGCCTGGGAGACCATTGCTCAGAAGAGACCAACTTGGAGGAACCTCTCGATTTGATAGAATACTCTCCACTTGCCTGGATGATTGTAGCTGTCACAACACTCGAGAAGCTTGAAATCGTCATGGACAAAGCAGCCGCTTGATTAGCACCTCATCCACCACCTTAAGCATTTTCTCCTTCCACCAATGACATACAGTGACAAAAGTGTGCACTATATACAGGATGCACTGTACCAACTTGCCAAAACTCCACCGGCAGCATCACCCAAACCTATGATCTCTACCATCGAGAAGGACAAAGGTGGGAGCTGCAGAGGAACACCCAACCCCTATAAGTTCCCCTCCAAGCTATAGACCACCCTGACGTGGAATTAGAGTGTCGTTCCTTCGCTGTTGATGGGTCAAAATTATGGAACTCCGTTCCAAACACCACTGTGGGCGTTCCTACACCCCATTGACTGCAGGGATTCAAGAAGGTGGCTCACCACCATCTTCTCAAATTGCATTGACAGATCAAAAAATAATGCTGGCCTTGACAGCAATGCTTGTATTCCTTGCAAGAATTAAAACCAATAATAAGGTGGCAAACATTGTGCAGTTTGTTGGCAGCATACAAAAGATAAATAGCGAAGATCAAAAAAACTGCCGAAATGCAAAAGCAGTTGAAGAAAGTATAATCGGTTCATATTTGTTTCCACATGAATCGTTCCCTTGCCTCTTTCCCAGATTATGATGAATCTATTTGTCTATTCCAGAAGTTGCATTTTCTCTGCCAGGATCACTTTTGCTGTGTTGTTGATCTGTAAACAGCAGGAAGTGAGAGTACTTAATGCATTAGCTGGAGCAGCCCAGCGACATTGTGAATAAACGGCGCCTGTGGATTTAAATGGAATTTGCACTGGTTGCAATCTAGGCTGGCTACTCAATGATTGTTCCTTTTTAAAAAAATTTAGAGTGCCCAGTTATTTTTTTTTTCCCAATTCAGGGGCAATTTAGCACGGCCAATCCACCTACCCTGCACATCTTTGGGTTGTGGGGGTGTGACCCACGCAGACATGGGGAGAATGTGCAAACTCCACACAGACAGTGACCCAGGGCCGGAATCAAACCCAGGTCCTCAGCACCGTAGGCAGCAGTACTATCCACTGCACCACCGTGCTGCCCTCATTGATCGTTGCTTCAACAATTATATCCACTTGTTCCAGGAAATCTTGACAGTAAAAACGATAGCAAGTGATTTAGATTTAAAAGGGATGTGACTACAATTGAAACCAAATTTCTTTAATTCCAAGGAGTCCCAATGCAAAGAAATCTCTCCTGAATGTAAATTGGCTAATACAGGTGAAAAACCACTGTTCACATCTCTGGGAGGACAAGATAAGTATGTTGGGTTCTGCAGTTCCGCAGCATGAAGCAGCGGTGGTTTAATTTCTGCAAAATGTAATTGAGATGCACAAGCATAATTAACCGATGAGGGCTACACCTGTCTTTTGACAACTGCAAACGTTGCCTTAAGGTTCATGATATTTGACATCTCTGAATCTTGCTTTTGTATTTCTGACCAGCCTAAATGTAAGCAATTTGAAATTCTCCAAATAGTGGCTTGCAAGCAACAAATCCATCAAATAATAAAAATGTTAAATAAAATCATTAATACTTGTACTTCTCGCAAATCTTTATCATTTTTATTGCAGTACCTTTTCCAAAGCCTTTTCTACTCATTTTTATCCCTGGATGTTCACTTATTTCCTGCAACAAATCCCAGAAAAAAATGTAACCGTACCAAGTTATTTAGATGTACAGGTGATGTGACTGAAATTGAAACCAAACTGCCAAGAAGCTTGATGCGGCATGCAAATAGTTTTCTTCTTGTGTCCCCTGGCAACAAGAGCATTATGCAACCTGGCAGCCTCGAAGCTTCAATAACAGGCGCTGTCTTCAGCAATTCAGAGAAACCAGAGTTTCTGCTGGCCGTCTTGTAAAATCCATGGCAGCTGTTATGATTGGATGGCTGTGGGGGGGGGGGGGGGGGAGACGGACTGGTGGTCTGGTTGTGGAAAAGAGGAATGTGATGGTTGTTTAATTGGACATGTAGCTCTGTCTCTTGGCAACAGCTAGGTCTTTAGCTGCTGGTTAATAGTGCGTGTAAATTATGAAGCACTAGGATGGTAAACAATTTGAAAACAAAATCAAAGTTAATACCTTTTTTGTCTGGATTTAATTGTACAAAACAATCCCTTGTTTTGGGTAATATAGGATCCTCTCTGAGCAAATGTACATCGGGATGAGGTTGCACCGACTAATAAAGTCTTAAAGTTGAGACAGATGAGTAAAAGTATCCAAGAATTTATTGATCTGGTTTGCTCGAATTGTTTTTCAGGTTGAACTTGTCCATGAGACCCACAACCTGCTCCCGCAACCCGATTTCTGGCCAACCTACTGGCCATCCAAATTCCTTTCCAAGCTCCCATGTTTGCAGATATCGTTGACCATTCCCTCTCCTTGGGTGCTGTCCCCCTTTCAAATGATCTCTTACCCGACTTTCCTCTCCAATTTCCTCAGAAGAGTTGTTGCTTCCTGAATTGATGCTCCTCTTTCCCACAACTTCATATTTGAATTCACTCCAATCAGTTTCCCACTCTGCCACAGAATGGCGACACTCTATCAACATTATGAATGGCAGCTAGTTTGAATGTGATGGCACTAAACTCCTCCTCTTCATTCTTCTATGTCGGTCTGGCGTTTTGACATGGTTGTCCACAACATCCTATTCCGATACTTCTTCTCCAGCTTTTTCTGGGCTCCGTTCCTTCCTATGCACTCAGCAATAGTTCCGCATCATTCTCCAGAACCAATACCTCTGGTGCAAATAACATGGATCTAAGACCATTCTCAAAATACATATTTTTAAACTTTTACTTCTAAAATTGATTTTTAATAGCTTCAGCAGAGAATTTGCTCACTAACCCACTTTGTCCTTTCAGTTAGTGACTTGTGATTTTAATGCAATAGGAGCATTGGGCATGTATTCAGCATGAATTATTCCTTAATGTAATCATCATTCATCTTCTACTTCCCATCTGTAAATATACGGTACTACGTAAACAACTTAGATGGATGATGTACCTTAGGCTTGTGTGATGAATGCAAGAATCTTTTTATAATTATATTTCATATTTGTTGCAGCAATGTTGAAAACTTTGGTTTAAGGTGTGTAAAGGCAGTATAGCTAGGAAAACTGTGATTAAGTGGTCATAAAAATAAAGTGATCATTGGTTTTAACCATTTACTTGTATATAGTTAGATGGCTAATAGAACATTGTTTCGATTTTGGAGGATCCCTGGGGTGTAGATAAATTATGAGGGATGGTGCTTAGTCCTGGATAAACAGGTCATTGGGCATCAGAATGGGAGGAGACTGGGGAATACCTTAAGATGTAATTAATGGTGGAACCAGGTGTGTCTGTAGTTT
Organism: Scyliorhinus torazame; assembly: GCF_047496885.1. Classification (NCBI taxonomy): domain Eukaryota; kingdom Metazoa; phylum Chordata; class Chondrichthyes; order Carcharhiniformes; family Scyliorhinidae; genus Scyliorhinus; species Scyliorhinus torazame. The sequence goes on from NC_092710.1 coordinate 203,401,659, forward strand.
TGCAATTTGCCACAGGATTTTAGTCTGACAAGACAGGGCTTCGCCTGGCTCATGGAAGGTTCTCTCCAGGGCCTTTGCACATAGAAAAGCGTATAAACCTAATAACTATGTTGGTTTGCTTAATTGGGATAATATATAAGTATCATTGCAGATGTAGGGAGTAAGTTAAAGGTTTTTTCCCTTTGTTTAAAACTGTTAACTCTAATGCTGCTACTTTGTTGCTAATGTGATTGATTATGTTTGTTATAATTTGTTTTAACATAAAAGATACCTATTGGCCAGTGTTATCATTCCTATGGCCAAGTATCCTTTCCTCATAATTTTACAAATTATTGGGTTCTCGTCCCAGATCCCAACACATGCAAAACATCTCGAGACACTTCACTGAGACACATTCACAAATAAATGAAAGATGAGCTAAATAGAGATGTGAAGAGGCAGTATTTTTTTTTAATGTGAAAGAGAAAAGGAGTTGGAGAAGAGAGATTTAAGAGATTCAAGGGTATGAGAACTTGCTGACTAAAGAAGGTTGGTTATCAATTAAATTAGATTTTCCTGTCAATATCTGTGCAAGATCCAGAAACAAACAGCAAAATGAATTTGTGACAAAGTGGTAGCATCTTCAGGATGAAAATACTCACCCTGTTGCTAATACCTGGGAGGCAGTGGCATAGTGGTGTTGTCATTGGACTAATAAACCAGAGACCCAGAGTAATGGTCTGGCGACCAGGTTCAAATCCCGCCACTGCAGATGGTGAAGTTTGAATTCAATAATAATCTGAATGAAAAGTCTGAAGGTGACCATGAAACCATTGTCGATTGTCGGAAAAACCCATCTGGTTCACTAATGTCCTTTAGGGAAGGAAATCTGCTGTCCTTGTCTGGTCTGGCTTGCAATTGACGCCAGACCTCCAGAAGTGTGGTTGACTGTTAACTAGGGATGGGCAGTGGGTGGCACGGTAGCACAGTGGTTAGCACTGTTGCTTCACAGCGGCAGGGTCCCAGGTTCGATTCCCGCTTGGGTCACTGCGCGGAGTCTGCACGTTTCCCCCCCTTGTCTCCGGGTGCTCCTCCGGGTACTCTGATTTCCTCCCACAAGTCCTGAAAGATGTGCTAGTTAAGGTGAATTGGACATTCTGAATTTTCCCTCAATGTACACGAACAGGTGCCGAATGAGACGACGAGGGGATTTTCACAGTAACTTCATTGCTGTGTTAATGTAAGCCTACTCGTGACACTAATATAGATTTTTTAAAAAACTTGGGATGGGCAATAAATGCTGACACAGCTTGCGATGTCCACATCCCATGAACGAATAAAAAATTTGATCTCCAGGCAGATCCAAAGCCCCTCTGTTCCGAATGTAAGTTAGTCCGTTGTTGATGAGTCTGACGCATAGCAATTGACTTGGATTTTTAGAATGATCAGTGTCGTATCATCAGCTCTCCTGCATGTATATTTCCACCATATTGAAGGGAAATTTTCATTAAATAGCCGATGGGGAAATGGAGTCTTGAAATTATAGCTGGGTACAAGACCACATGCTTGTATATCCAAGGTTTGACACTTTGCACCTCGAAATAATGAAAGTACTGTTTATTGATTTATTGTGAGGATGATGGTGGCAAAACACTTGTATGGTGTGTGGCCTGATGACTATTCTGTTCATGAAGAGTTCTCAATCTCTCTGCTGATGAGAGCTTTGGTTCAGGTTTGGCACTTGTTGATATCATAGATATCATAGAATTTACAGTGCAGAAGGAGGCCATTTGGCCTATCGAGTCTGCACCGGCTCTTGGAAAGAGCACCCTACCCAAGGTCAACACCATCACCCTATCCCCATAACCCAGTAACCCCACACAACACTAAGGGCAATTTATCATGGCCAATCCACCTAACCCACACATCTTTGGACTGTGGGAGGAAACCGGAGCACCCGGAGGAAACCCACGCACACACGGGGAGGATGTGCCGACTCCGCACAGACAGTGACCCAAGCTGGAATCGAACCTGGGACCCTGGAGCTGTGAAGCAATTGTGCTATCCACAATGCTACCGTGCTGCCCCCTCCAGCTCATTGATGTACCAATGAGCTGGAAGTGGAAGATAAAGAAGGGTGCTATCATTCCGTTCTTTTTGAAGTAGATAGTACACATGGCAAGGAAAAATTGAAGAGTAAATTATTTGTGGCAGATTGATTAATCTGATATCTATGTGGCTCCGCGAGACATCAAGGCACTGTTTGAGTTTTATTGTTCAGCTTGGTTCTTTGATGGGATTGGGAATGGGAAAAGTTGGGAATGAGATTGGAACTCCTCCCACTTGGTCCTATATAATCCTGTTTGCCATTTTGTCATAGCTGACAGTTCGAGTTCTATGCCTCTGAACTGCATGGTTTCAGTTGGCTAATTTTCAGTTGTGCTCATAGCTAAAGTTATCTGATTTGTTTGACTTTCTGGGATCTTGAGATGTACCTACGGAATGAGAGTAAACTTCATATCAAGCAATTGAAACACTGTCTATATAGGCTCCACAAGAATTAGCATTAGAACTCGTTAAGCTGATGGCTTTCTACATATGTCAAATATCTAGATTACTGCAAAGAGGTTTGTGTGACTGCCAATTTTTTGTTTTGCCTGTTAGAGTTTAAGCTCATTTCCACAGAATGAAAGAATTATCAAATATGTCAATAACAGCACATTGAGGTAATATTCAAAGCTATTACTAACTTGTTCATGTTCTTTGAATTAGGTGTTGACATTCTGAAACTTGTGGCAGCTCAGATTGGTAGCCAGTGGAAGGACATATACCAGTTTCTCGCCAATGCAACTGAACGAGAAGTAGCAGCTTTCTCCAATGGGTATTCAGGAGATCACGAACGAGCGTATGCAGCCTTACAACATTGGACCATTCGAGATCCTGAAGCCAATCTGGCAAAACTCATTAGTGCTCTTCGTCACTACAAGCGCAGTGACGTGGTGGAAAACATCAGGGGACTAATGGAAGATACTTCCCAGGTATGTGTCCACTGAGACCAACTGAATAAAATAAGACGTGTATAGTGTGCGATCAAGTGAAACTTTCCAAGGAAATTTTAAGTGAATTTGTCAAGCTTTAGCCAGGTAACATTTTAGTAATTTGGGAGTAAGGTGCCAAGTCAGACTAAGTTGCCTTGCACAAAATGTGATCATTATGGACTCCTGGCAGGGGAAAAAAAGTGAAGCAGATTGTTACGAGCTAAGTAAGTGCCTTTCGAAAGGGAGGTAAGGTTTGCGGGATACAAGCAAGACTATAGGAGCATGATTCCAATCAAAGTCGTGGATTTCTTGGTCTATAGCCCCCACCCCACTCTCTGTTATTCTGTATATTTCTGCATTGCAGTTCCAAAAGTGCTGATAGCTTTCCTTGTCTTGCAGATGTAGATTCAGATAATTTGACAGTAGCTGAGCCAAATCTTATCTTCCTCTGGTTTCAAAACTGCATGCGTGTGTACTGAATTTTAAATGTCCTTTTTAAATCAAAAATCTTGCTTAAGCTTCCGCTTCTGCTTTAGTTGTTTTCTTGGCATTCAACTGAATGCATGTTTACTGACTGCTCTGGGCCAATGTTTCGACAATAAAGTTATGAAAACAGGAATGTTTGGGTAAAAGATTTCTGGTAAAAGGTTCCTGGTAAGATTTTGGATGATATGTGAAATAACATCTGCAGTAGAATTTATTACGTGTCGCAGCTGTGCTTTATTTTGCTGTCTGACACAAGTGTTCCAGATTGGAAAAAGACTCTTATGATTCTATAAACATGACTCTATAAAAATAATAGTAAAAACTTGTATTCATTAATGTTAGGGACTTCAGTACAGTTTAAAAGCATCCTGATAAAGGAGCGCAATCAAACAAAATAAGATACCAAGCCAGATAAGGAAATATTAAGACCAATGACCAAACCCTTGGTCAAAGAGGCATGTTTTAAGAAGCATTTTAAAGAAGAAGATAAGCGGAGGGAATTCCAGCGCTTCATGGTCTAGGTAGCTGAAGGCATGACCAGCAGTGATTCAATGATTAACATCAGTGACGAGCAAGAGGTCAAAATTGGATGTGAGTAAATCATGAAGGATTGTAGGACTGGACAAGGTTACGGATGTACGATAGTGTGCAGGACCATGGAGGGATTTGAAAATGAGGATAATAATTGCAGAATCGGCCAATGCTGGACCAGGAGGCCATGTTGGTCAGAAAGCACATGGTATTGGGTGAGCAGGGCTTGCCGGGAGTTGGGAGGATGGCAGGAGAGCATTAGAATAGCCTAGAGTTAACAATGGCATGGATGAAAGTTTCAGCAGCAGTTGAGTTCAGGCAGTGATGTAATCACACAGCTTTATGGAGGTGGAAGTAGGCAGTCTTGGTGAAGGAGATGTCTGGTTGGAAGCTCATCAATGGATCAAATACAACAGCATGGCTGTGATCCTCCTTCATCATCAAGCCATTATCTGGAATAGGGATGGAACTGGTGGTGAGGTTTGAAGATGTATGTCTGATTGTTTGAGACTGAAGTATTGACCTATTAGTGGATAGGGTAGCTGTTGAACAGGCAGAAATAGTATGCAGCGAGTCTGAGAGGAAGGATAGACAGTTGATAGGGCAAAGTTGCACTCCGTGGAATGGGTTAAAGTGTGTCTGTTTCAATGCAAGCAATGTCAGGAATAAGGGAGATGAACTAAGATCATGGATGAGTACTTGGAACTGCGATGTTGTGGCCACTACGGAGACATGGATTTCACAGGGGCAGGAATGGTTGTTAGATGTTCCGTGGTTTAGATGTTTTAAGAAGAATAGGGAGGGAGGTAAAAGAGGAGGGGGAGTGGCACTGTTAATTAAGTAGTGCATCACAGCTGCAGAAAAGGAGGTAGTCGAGGAGGGTTTGTCTACTGAGTCAGTATGGGTGGATGTCAGAAACAAGAAAGAAGCAGTCATTTTGTTGGGAGTTTTCTATAGACCCCCCCAATAGCAACAGAGAGATGGAGGAACAGATTGGGCGGCAGATCTTGGAAAGGTGCTGTTGTGTTATTCACCCTGGGGTAACACGGACTGCAACAGGATGCAGATGAACGGTAAAGCATACACCAAACGTAGGCGTTGTTGCAATACGATTTATTGAACTTCTGTAGCAATGCACACAGTTGGCTGTGGGTTGACACTCTACTACTTGAAGTGTACTAACTCTAACTTACTACACCAGGCTAGCTCTGATCCACGTGTAGAAGGTGCTGACTGATATATACACCCTGACTGTCACTACAGTTGTCACCAGTGGAAAGAGGCGGAGTGCTGATGCCTCGTGTGTTTTATAGTTGGAAGCTCCCCTCTGGTGTTTTGTCTGGTGATTGGTTGTGTTCTGTCCGTCCTGGATGTTGATTGGCTAACCTGGGTGTCTCTCACTGCCTGGTTTTACCTCCTGATGTGCATGGGTGCATATTATGTCATCCTCCCTTTTTTTAAAAAATTGTCGGTTGCTTAGAGCATGTACGACATATTTACAGATCTCCCTATTTACAGCAAATGGCGAGTGAAGGCACATGTACATGTAATGTGTCTCGTGTGCAGATACAGAACAATATGTACAAAGGAACTATTTATAAGTCCAATCTCTGGGGCTGGCGTTGGATCCTTGTCGACCGCCTGAGAGGTGGAGGTGGCGGTGACAGCACCTTGACAGGCGGGATTGCAGCCAGATTGGTGGCCTTGTGGAGCAAAGTGTCCGGAAAAGGTATAACAACAGCTGGGAACGTGAGATCCGGTGGTGGGCAGGCAAGTTTGCGTAGTGCCCTTCTGTTGCGCCTGACAATGGATCCATCAGCCATGTGAACCACGAATGACCTGGGAGCAGCCTGTCGAACACCAACAGCTGGAGCTGACCAGCCTCCACCAGGCAACTTGATGTGAACAGCATCTTCCGGAGAGAGCACAGGCAAATCAGTAGCATGAGCATCGTATGTCAGCTTTTGCCGGTTTCTGAGTTGCTGCACCTTTTACAGCACTGGGAAGTGATCCAGGTCAGGTAAATGAATGGCCGGAACAGTTGTCCACAGGCCACGATTCATAAGGAGTTGTGCCGGAGACATACCGGTGGACAGTGAGGTTGCCCTGTACGCCAGGAGCGCAAGGTTAAAGTCAGAAGCTGAGTCTGCAGAATCCATGTTGAGGATGGGTAGGCGTGTTGCTGAATATGAGGTGGCCTTGTCATACGTAATAATGATGCCCACACGATATGGGGACTCCAGGCAGTCGTCCTCTGGATCCGTGGTTACCAGGTTCTGAATCCAGCAGCTCTTGCTGCACACTTCGAACTCGTTTGCGTTGGAACTGGGATCGCTGGCCCACGATCGGAGGTACAGACCTGCACAAGGCTGCATGATGGCCAGGCTTCCCACAATTTAAACATTTCCTGCCTCTTGCAGGGCATTGCCGCTTTAAGTGGGCAGTGCCGCAGTTTGAGCACGTCATGACGTTGACGTCGTAACGCTCCGTGCGTCGTCGCACCTGCGCAGTGTGGTCTTCGGCCGCTTCGTTCTCCCGTCCGTGGTGCGCATGCGTGGGACCCCGGGAAAAACGCACAAAATGGCTGCCTTCATCGATGCTAAGGCGCCGCATTCAGGTGATGGCCTGTATACTCTCTGCCTCGTGGGAGGCAAGTTCGTCCTGTTCTTCCGATTTAAGGCTGGAGTAGCGACTTTTTGCCTGTTCATGCACTTTGCACGTCTCAATGGCTACTGGCAGGGTCATGTTTTTTACTTTGAGGAGCTGCTCCCACAGACCGTTGGAGTGGACCCCAAACACGATCTGATCCCTGATGAGGGAATCAGCGGTGTCACGTAGTTGCAGGATTACGCTAATATGCAGAGATGAGTTGGAAAGGATTGGAAAGGCTCATCCTTACCCTGAAGGCATTGCTGGAAGACATAGCGCTCAAAGCTCTCGTTCGTTTTGACTTCACAGCGACTGTCGAATTTGGCTAACACGGTCTGGAACTTGGTCTTGTCCTCGCCGTCGGCAAAAGTGAACGAATTGAAGATTTGGATGGCCTGGTCCCCCGCAGTCGATAGGAGCAGTGCGAATTTTCTGGCAACAGACGCATCCTCGAGGCCCGAGGCCTCAATGTATGGACTGAATTTCTGCTTGAAGACCCGCCAGTTGGCGCTGAAATTTCCGGAGATCCGGAGTTGTGGAGGGGTCTGGATCTTCTCCATGCCGCTGGAAGGCACTTGCTGGTCGTCACTGAATTATTCAAGGTAAATTACTTAGATGAAGTAGACTCCTGGTATCATGTCATGTTATTCACCCTGGGGTAACACGGACTGCAACAGGATGCAGATGAACGGTAAAGCATACACCAAACATAGGTCTTGGTTCAATACGATTTATTGAACTTCTGTAACAATGCACACAGCTGGCTGTGGGTTGACACTGTACTACTCTAAGAGTACTAACTCTAACTTACTAGACCAGGCTAGCTCTGATCCAGGTGTAGAAGGTGCTGACTGATATATACACCCTGACTGTCACTACTGTTGTCACCAGTAGAAAGAGGCGGAGTGCTGATGCCTCGTGTGTTTTACAGTTGGAAGCCCCCCTCTGGTGTTTTGTCTGGTGATTGGTTGTGTTCTGTCCTGTATGTTGATTGGCTAACCTGGGTGTCTGTCACTGCCTGTTTTACCTCATGATGTGCATGGGTGCATATTATGACAGGTGCAGAAGTAACAGAGTTGTTGTCATGGGTGACTTCAACTTCCCTAACATTGAGTAGAACCTCCTTAGCGCAAATGGTTTGGATGGAGCAGATTTGGTCAGGTGTGTACAGGAAGGATTCCTGACTCAATATGTAGATAGGCCAACGAGGGGGGAGGCCATATTGGATTTGGTGCTTGGCAACTAACCAGGCCAGGTGTTGGATGTCTCGGTGGGAGAGCATTTTGGTGACAATGACCACGACTCCTGGACCTTTACCACAGTCATGGAGACGGATATGAACAGACAGTAAGGGAAAGTATTTCATTATGGGAGGGGAAATTATACTGCTACTAGACAGGAGTTGAGAAGCATAAAGTGGGAACAGTTGTTCTCGGGGGGGGGGGGGGGCGGATACACAACAGTAATGTGGGGGTTGTGTAAGGAACACTTGCTGCAAGTGCTGGTTAGTTTTGTCTCACTCAGACGAGGAAGGAATGGTAAGGTGAAGGAGCCTTGGATGACAAGAGAAGTGGAGCTACTAGTCAAGAGGAAGAAGGAAGCTTACGTCAGGTTGAGGAAGCAAGGATCTGGCACGGCTCTAGAGGGTTACAAGGTAGCCAGGAAGGAACTCAAAATTGGACTGAAGAGTGCTAGAAGGGGGCATGAAAAAGCCCCGGCGAGAAGGATTAGGGAAAACCCCAAGGCGTTCTACACTTGTGTGAGAAATAAGAGGATGATCAGAGTGGGAGTCGAGCCGATCATGGATAGTGAAGGGAACTTGTGCATGGAGTCTGAGGATATAGGGGAGGCCCTAAATGTATATTTTGCTTCAGTATTCACTAGAGAGAGGGTCCTTGCTGCTCATGAGAACAGTGTGAACCAGGTTAATAGACTCAAACAGGTTGATATTAAGAAGGAGGATGTGCTGGAAATTTTGAAAAACATCAGAATAGATAAGTGCCCTGACGGGGTTTACCCAAGATTACTACGGGAAGCGAGGGAGGAGATTGCTGCGCCGTTGACAATGATCTTTGCGTCCTCACTCTCCACTGGAGTAGTACCGGATGATTGGAGGGAGGCGAATGTTGTTCCCCTGTTCAAGAAAGGGAATAGGAAAATCCCTGGGAATTACAGACCAGTCAGTCTTACATCTGTGTTGAGCAAACTATTGGAAAGGATTCTGAGAGATGGGATACATGATTATTTAGAAAAAAATAGTTTGATTAAAGATAGTCAGCATGGCTTTGTGAGGGGCAGGTCATGCCTCAGAAGCCTCATTGAATTCCTTAGAACCCCTTGTTCTCGAACCCCTCAGCCAGTGGAGACACATCCCTGCATCCAGTCGGTCCAGCCCTGTCGGAATGTTATGCGTTTCAAAATTCCAGGGAATATTTGTATCCCCTAAAAAGAAATATAATTGGCATGCTAGATTCTTGTTAAAATTTGTAGTTTGAGTCTGCTATATATCTATTGTTCTGTCATTTGCTGAACTGCTAACATGCATTATGCAAAGTAACTTGGACCTTTTTGCTGCCCTTTCCACATTGATCTTCTCCCGCCCCGTCTCTCATTTCCATGGTTTCAAACTTGTTCTGAAGCACAGAGTTCTTTGTGTTCCATGCAACAACAGCTTTGATGTTGCTGAATTTGAATTTCTTTCATAGCATAAAAATCTGTTTTCTAAACCAAAGTTCAAATAGATTTGCATCCCCCATCAGATTGCCAGTGTACCATCAAAAGCTTATGATGTGAAAAACAATTCTTTGAATTTGTATGGCAAGCCAATTGTGAATTGTACATTTGCAGTTTGAATGATTTTGTTCTGAGATATGTTACATCAAAGGAACTAGCATAACTTTTGAAACATGGTCACAGTTCTCCTGAATTCTGATATTGTATCACATCACATTCTCCATGCTTCCGCAAGTTGTTAATTGCAGTGATATAGATATTGTAAGGCTTTCCCAAATGTTTTGTCATGCCAAAAACTAAAACTTTATTTCTTCAATCTATAAAACCTGAATCATTCACCTATATTGTAATGAAGGATCATCAGCTTTTGCAGGTTTTCTGGTGTTTTTAATTTCCTGTAGCTTTGCACAGTGACAACAAACCTTAGTTTGAAGAAGTTTCTAGATGTACACAAAGTTGCTTTTTTTATCAGGTTCATTAAGGAAACACTTGAATAAATCAACAAGATCAGTGCAATTAGAGAGGATCGGTCAATGGTCATTGGGTGTGCATCTGATGCCGATGACATTGTCCAAGCAACTAGTCCATCATCGATGCCCTTGACACAGATTAGAGGATGAGACTGATCCATTCTGCTGTGTAGGACTGACAATCTGAGTGTTCCCATCAGACTTGATCCAAATTTCTGCAATTAATGGGGTCCTTTTGCGAAAGTTGAGGAATGATGCAAATGTTGGAAAGACAAATTCACCTTGAAAACGTAAGCATCCCATGGCATCTGAAACTACAGCCCATCAACTTACATATGCCATCCTCCTTACCATTTCCAAAACTAAGGAGGCTTCTTTTTTGCCAGTAGAATTTTGCTAAGGATACTACATATACTGAAGAGTTAGTCAATGTGGAACTCCTCGGAGCTAGCGGCTCGTTGATCCCGAAAAAGCGTAAGGACCAATTGGAATGTGGGACCTTTAAGCTAATTTCACTGCTAAATACCAATGTGAAAGTCTTGGCGAAGGTGTTAGCTGGAGGCATATGTGCCGGAGGTGGTCTCGGATTTTGTGAGGGGGAGGCAGCTGTCTAGTAACATTAGGAGGTTGCCGAATGTAATTATAACTCTGTTGGTGGGTGGGAGGGTGGTGGGTGGAGAGCTGGATGTGATAGTATCGATGGATGGGGAGAAGGCATTTGATCAGGTAGAGTGGAGATTTTGGGACAGTTTGGGTTTGAACCAAGGTTTGTGGCATGGGTTTGATTATTGTATGCAACCCCCATGGCACGTGTGCAAATGAACGAGATAAGCTTGTGGTATTTCGGGTCATATAGGGTGACGAGGCAGGAGTGCCCACTGTAATTGACTTTGGCAGGCCAAGATTTCTGTTTGTATTTCAGTCCCTCCTGATTTTTCTCCTTAAGGTGGAGTGCTGATCTCGGAATTTGTGTGGGCGGAGAAGGTACCAAGGGTGAAGGGGGCTCTGCTGCAGAGGCAAGGAGGAGGGTGGTGCTCTACTATTGATGCACTACTATTGGGCAGCAAATGTGGAGAAGGTGAGACGATGGTGGGGGCTGCAGAGTGGATCAGGTTGGAGGCATCCTGTAAGGGATCGAGGTTGAGAGCCTTGATGACGGCCCTGTTGCTGCTAGCTCCGAGGAGTTCGGTGGTGGAGTTGACTATTAGAATTTGGAATCATTGAGGAGGCATTTTAGATTGGATGAAATGTCGATGTTGACGCCACTGTATGGGAACCATAGGTTCAGGCCAGGTGGGATGGATGGGATGTATAGGCGGTGGAAAGAGAAAGGGTTGGAGCGGGTAAAGGATATGTTCTGGGAGAGGAAATTCACTGGGTTGGATGAACTGCGAGAGAGGGTTGAGTTACTGAGGGGGAGCGGGTTTGGGTACTGGCAGGTGCGGGACTTTGTGTGAAAGGAGCTGCCAACGTTCCCCCAACTGCCGGAGTACACGCTGCTGGAGAAATTGCTGCTGCCAGTTGAGGTGGGGGAGGGCAGGATCTGGGACATTCATGGGTGGTTGGGAAAACAGGGCAAGGCACTGATGGAAACGATGAAGTGGGAGGGGGAGTCTGGGAGGGAGATAGCAAGGGTGTTCTGAGATGAGGTAATGCAACGAGTGAACTCAACCTCCTCCTGTGCAAGAATGAGTTTGATTCAGTTTAAAGTGGTGCACAGGATCCACATGACTCGGGCTTGGATGAGTGGGTCCTTCCTGGGGGTAACAAATTAATGCGAGAAGGGCAGGGGCCAGCTAATCGTGGTTACATGTTTTAAGGATGGGAGAGGTTGGAGAGCTACTGGGAGGTGGTGTTTGGGACCTATCCAGGGTAGTGGGGGTAGAGGTAAAGCCAGACTCTGGTGGCAATCTGGGTTGTCAAAGGTGCCTGAGCTGCAGGAGGGGAAGGGGACAGATGTTGTGATCTCCGCCTCTCTGATTTCCCAGAGATGGACTCTTGAATTGGAGGTCGGACACACCACCGGGGTTAATAATAATAATCGCTTATTGTCACAAGTAGGCTTCAATGAAGTTACTGTGAAAAGCCCCTAGTCGCCACATTCCGGCGCCTGTTCGGAGAGGCCGGTGTGGGAATTGAACCCGCGCTGCTGCCTTGTTCTGCATTACAAGCCAGCTGTTTAGCCCACTGTGCTAAACCAGTTGCAGCATGGCTGGGAGATGCGTTTCTCCAGCTGGAGAAGATCAAATTTGCCTTAAGGGGGTCAGAAGGGGACTTCGACATACGGTGCAGGCCATTCATTACAATATTTGAGGAGTATTTGTCGCGGGGGGGGGGGGGGGGATTATAAGCTCCAAAACTGGCAAACTGTATACTTTGCTTTGTTGGATGTAGAGTTGATATTGTTTTGTGTTTGGAATAAAATATAATATCTTTCAAAAAAAAAACTTGGGAGGGGAACTTGCAAGTGGTGGTGTTCCCATGTATCTGCTGTCCTTGTCCTTCTAGATGGTAGTGGTGTAGATTTGGAAGGTGCTGCCTAAGGAGATTCGGCGCGTTCGTAATGCCATTGAATGTCGAGAGGTGATGGTATGATTCTCTCTTATTGGAGATGGTTATTGCCTCGCATTTGTGTTGCATGAATGTAACTTGCTACATGTCAGCCCAAGCCTGGATATTGTCCAGGTCTTGCTGCATTTGGACGTCTGAGGAGTCGCGAATGGTGCTGAACATTGTGCAGTCACCTGCAAACATCCCCACTTCTGACCTTGTGTTGGAAGGAAGATCATTGATGAAGCAGCTGAATATGGTTGGGCCGAGGACATTATCTTCAGGAACTCCTGCAGTAATGTCTCTGGACTGAGATGATTGACCTCCAACTACCACAACCATCTTCCTTTGTGCCAGGTATGACTCCAGCCAATGGAGAGTTTTCCCCCTGATTCCCATTGGCTTCAGTTTGATCTCCTTGATGCCATACTCGGTCAAATGCTGTCTTGACGTCAAGGGCAGCCACTTCCCCTCGTCTCTGGAGTTCAGCTCTTGTCCATGTTTAAACCAAAGCTTTAAGGAGGTCAGGAGCTGAGTGACCCTGCCAGAACCCAAACTCTGTGAGCAGGTTGCTGCTGCTTGATAGCACTTGGTGACCACTTGCATTACTTTATTGATGATTGAGAGTCGGCTGATAAGGTGGTAATTGGCTGGGTTGACTTTGCCCTGGTTTTTTTGTGTACAGGAGACACTTGGGCAATTTTCCATGTTGCTGAGTAGATGTTAGTGTTGTAGCTGTACTGGAACAGCTTGGCTAGAGGTGCGGCAAGTTCTGGAGCACAAGTCTTCAGTACTATTACTGGGATATAGTCACGGTCCATAGCCTTTGCAGTATCCAGTGCCTTCCGCCGTTTCTTGATATCATGTGGGGTGAATCGAATAGGCTGAAGACCAACTGCTGGAGAACTCTGGAGGAGACTGAGATGGATCATCCACTCGGCACTTCTGGCTGAAAATTGTTGCAAATGTTTCAGCCTTGTCTTTTGCACAGATGTGCTGGGCTCCTCCATCATTGAGGATGGAGATATTTGTGGAGCCTCCTCATCCAGTAGTTGTTTAATTGTCGACCACCATTCCCAGCTGCATGTGGCAGGACTGCAGAGATTAGATCTGATCCGTTGATTATGGGATTGCTTAGCTCTGTCTATCACTCGCTGCTTGTGCTGTTTGGCACACAAATTGTAGCTTCACCAGGTTGTCACATTTTTCGGTCTGCCTGGCATGCCCTCCTCAACTCTTCATTGAACCAGGGTTGATTACCTGGCTTGGTTGTAATGGTAGACTGGAGGATATGGGCCATAAGGTGACAGATTGTGGTTGAGAACAATTCTGCTGCTGCTGATGGCCAACAGCCTCATTGATGCCCAGTCTCGATTTGCTAGATTGGTTCTGAACCTATTCCATTTATCACGATGGCACTGCCACGCAACAAGATGTAGGTCTTTTCGGACTCTGCTTGCTCAGTTGGTGTTGGTACTACTGAGCCACTCTTGGTGATGTACACCCAGAGCACATTTGGTGCCCTGATGATCCTCAGTAGTCCCTCCAGAACTGATTCACCAGCTGACAGTGGACAGTATGTGATAATCAGCAGGAGGTTTCCTTGAGATTTCACGGCATCCGGAGTCGATGTTGAGAACTCCCAGGGCAACTCCCACTTGACTGTGTGTCTGGGACGTTATTTGTAAGGAATGATTCCATGACTATGACTCGGTCGGGCTGTTGCTTGACAGGTTTTGGGCATCACGGTGGCACAGTGGTTAGCACTGTTGCTTCACAGCGCCAGGGATTCGGGTTCGATTCCCGGCTTGGGTCACTGTCTATGTGGAGTCTGCACGTTCCCCCCGTGTCTGCGTGGGTTTCCTCCGGGTGCTCCGGTTTCCTCCCACAGTCCAAAGATGTGCAGGTTAGGTGGATTGGTCCCATTAAATTGACCCGTAGTGTGCAAACGTTAAGTGGGATTGCTGGGTTATGGGGGATTGCTGGATTACATGGATAGGGTGTGGGCTTGGGTAAGGTGCTCTTTCAGGGGCCAGTGTAGACTCGATGGGCCGAATGGCCTCCTCCTGCACTGTAAATTCTCTGAGTTTGGGAGATGGCTCTCTCAATTTTGGCACAAGCCTCCAGCTGTTAGCTCGGAGGACTTTGCAGGGTCGACAAAATTGGGTTTGCTGTTGTAACTTCCAGTGCCTAGGTTGATGATGGGTCTATCCGGTTTCTTTCCATTTTATAGCAATTCTATTGATAGAACTGAATGGCTTACTATGCCATTTCAGAGAGCATTTAAGAGTTAACCACATTGCTGTGAATCTGGAGTCACGTGTAGGCCAGGCCAGGTGAGGCCTGCAGAGTTCCTTCCTGAAAGGGCATTAGTGAACCAGCTGGGTTTCTTTTACAATCAACATTAGTTTCATGGTCATTATTGGACTTTTAATTCCAGATATTTATTGGATTCAATTTCCACCATCTGCCATGGTGGGCTTCGAACCTGGGACCCCAGGGTCTCTGGATCACCAGTCCAATGGCAATACTAGTATGCCACCTATCAGATCCCACAAGCAATATCTGTGCTACATTTTATTCTGGTTGTGTGAGAAAATTAGACAAGTCCGCAATAACACTAATTCCATTAATAACTCCTATGTACAATATGAATTCTTTCGAATTTACTAACTTCCTTTATTTTTCTCTGATCTGGTACTTCTTGGAGTAAATATTGTATGAAATTTATGCTGCTTTTTGTTTGCTGCCAAATTATATGTACCCTAAGCATGAGCGATGGTTACCCAAGCAAAAAATTAGTGTTCCTGGTAATTTTTCTCCTCTCCTTCATTTATTGTCTTCTGTGGACAACTTTCCGCACAAGTGAATGGTGGCATTCAATGTTTGTGTGTGGTCTGTGAACAATGTTCAAAGAATGAAGAGCACCAAACTTCATGTTACCTCACTGGCCATCATCAATGAAAGTGACTAATCATCTGATTCATTCACAATTGTTTGAAATATTTGCATCTCTAACAAGGGGACTAGTGATTGCTTGCAGTAGGTGGGTTTTCTGAATGCAAATATCTGAATATATTTTCATTAAGAATGTACATTTGCTTCTCAAGAAAGCAACCCAGTTTACCATAATGTATCATTCAAATTCTTTTTGCAAGTGTTTTTCACTTTTGGGATTACAGTATCCCAGTGAAAGCACAATACTGCACTCGTGACAAAGCTAATGAAATGCACACCCACAGGAAATTTGAGATGAGTGAGTCTGGAAATTGTAAATGAATTACTGGGTGATGGTAGCTTTCAAAATCCGCCTTTTCTACCAGTCAACCTATTTATCCTCAAAATAATTGCTATTCCATTCGTTGGTCTATGAGCAATGTCACTTGTGGGACTGAATGTTGTTGAATCAATTCAAAAATTCAGAATTTGATAATTGTGGAGTTAGATTGGGAAAATGATGCAAATCATTTTATTCTACTATTTTGGATGATTGAATTTGGGCCTGAGAGCTGTTTTGTACAGACATTTCTTTTCAGGATGAAGGTTTCTTTCCAGTGATTTGATATTTGTGCCATACGTTTTCCTTTCTTTGTCTTTTGGAATCCAATTACAGTTAGTGAAATGCATGATTTCCCAGAGAAAGCTTGCTCTGCTTTACCCCTGTAGTTTCATCTGTGTTGCATTTGAAATCCCAATTTGCCAAGAGGCAGGATTCTGACCTGAAGGCGGAAGAGGAACTGGACATTAGGGCGGAACCAATTTGTGACCTTGATGGATATAATGAATTCAGAAGGGAAAGTGTGGGCGTATATTCCTTCAACTGAGCAGATTTGGTCAATTAGATACGAGCAAATGCGTAGTCACCAATTACCACATCCCATGAAAGAATTTTTAAAAAATTTTGAAAAATTACATTTCCATATGCAATGGACCAATTCCATCACCTTCAGCATGATGCCACGACCCAACACATCTTTCCCTCCGTTTTCAGCATTCCAATGGGGCCATTTCTCTCCATGATACCCTAGCTATTCCTCAGTCACCCCCAATAGCCTGTCCCTGTCCTGTGGCACCTTTCCATGCAAACCAAGAAGAGGTAGCACCTACCCCTTTACCTCCTTCTTTCAATCTAGTTTACCGTGTTCGCTGCTCACAGTATGGTTTCCTCTACATTGGGTGGGCGGACCAAACGGAGATTAGGGGACCCATTTACAGAGCCCTTCTGTCTTGTCTGTAAGCATGACCTCAAGCATCTGTCATTTTATTTCTCTACCTTGTTCTCGTGCTGACATTTCTGTCTCCGACCTGCAGCACTGCTCCAATGAAGATCAATGCGAGTCTGAGGAACAGCCTCCTCTTTTGATGAGGCACTTCCAAATTCCGTATTGAATTCAACAATTTCACACCACGATCTCTGTCCTACAAATAGAAGCAAAATACTGCAGATGCTGGAAATCTGAAATAAAAGCAAAAAATGCTAGAAAACCTCAGCCGGTCTGGCAGCACCTGTGGAGAAAGAAGCAGCAAAATGTTTCAAGTCAGTATGACACTTCAGAGCTTAAGACCATAAGACGTAGGAGCGGAAATAGGGCACTTGGCCCATTATGTCTGCATCACCATGGCTGATCTGATATAATCCTCAACTCCACTTTCCTGCCTTATCCCCATAACCCTTGATTCCCTTATTGATTAAAAAATCTGTCTCCGCTTTGAACATACTTAATGACCCAGCCTTTACAGCTCTCTGTGGCAAAGAATTCCACAGATTAACTACCCTCTGGCATAAGAAATTCCTCCTCATCTCTGTCTTAAATGGGCCACCCCTTACTCTGAGATTGTGCCTTCTGATCCTAGACTCTCCCACAAGAGGAAACATCCTTTCAGCATCTACCATGTCAAGCCCCCCGAGAATCCTATATGTCTCAATAAGGTCACGTCTCATTCTTCTCCTCTCCAATGAGTACAGGCCCGATCTACTCAACCTCTCTTCATAAGAAACTCCCTCCATACCCTGGATCAACCTAATGAACATTCTTTGGACTGCCTCCAGTACAGTATATCTTTCCTGAGATAAGGGGACCAAAGCTTGTTTTATTTCACTTCTGGTAGTATGTTATGTTATACTACTGAATGTAATATATGTTATTCAATACGTTGTTGCTGATTTTTTTCTGAACCTTGATGAAAAAGACTCTTAAGTTGTCCAGTAATAACAAATGATTTATTGAGTAACTAAACAATAGTTTTGTGAGTTCTTTACTTTAATATTAATACTAGCATTAAGGTTAACAAGATCTGAAGACTGTAACTATGTTTAACTACACTAACACTCTGAGCTAATCTACACTCCTGCTCTCTTGTCACGGTACACCCAAAAGAGCGAGAGGAACAGAATGAGCTTGCTTTTATACTCCTGTTAGTACTGCTCTCAATGATCATCTGATTCTACTGATTACACATTAACCCCTTATGTACATGCACATACAGAGATCACTACAAAACTGTTCACATTATTCCAGGTGATGTCTAACTTGTGCCTTCTATAGTTTTAGCAAGACTCCTCTTTTTATACTCCATTCCTTTTGAAATAAAGATGATGTGGCGATGCCGGCGTTGGACTGGGGTGAGCGCAGTAAGAAGTCTTACAACACTAGGTTGTATACCTCTTCATTCACCTGAGGAAGGAGCTGTGCTCCGAAAGCTAGTGATTTGAAACAAACCTGTTGGACTTTAACCTGGTGTTATAAGACTTCTTACTTTGAAATAAAGGCCAACATTCCATTTGCCTTCCTATTTACCTGTTAAACTTGCATGCTAGCTTTTTGTGAGGACCCCAATGCCCCTCTGCTGCTATTTTCGCAGTCTTTCTCCATTTAAATAATATTTAGCTCCTTTATTTATTTATGCAGATCCTATATTTTTTCATGTATGGAATGATCTATCTAGACTGTACGCAGAATACTTTACACTGTACCTCGGTACACATGACAATAACTCAAATCAAATTCTTCCTACCAAAGTGCAAAACTTCACATTTTCCTCTATTTTATTCCATCTGCCAAGTTTTTGCCCACTCCCCAAACCTGTCTATAACCCTCTGTAGACTCTTCGTCACCCTAACCATTTGCCTTCCCAGAAAAGGAGAAATGTGATAGAGTTCATACTGTTTAAGAGGGGTGGGTGTAGTGAAATAGTAGGTCAGTGCTATGTGGGAGCTAGGAGAGATTGCACAAAGATCTTTAGGGCACAAGACAAAGGAAGTGTTAATGGCTGTATTCAGGGCTATATAAGGTGCTGATTGTGACATAAAGGTGGCAGGAAAGCAGAATGTGTTAATAATAATCATTGCTTATTGTCACAAGTAGGCTTCAATGAAGTTACTGTGAAAAGCCCCTAGTCGCCCCATTCCGGCGCCTGTTCAGGGAGGCCGGTACGGGAATTGAACCCGCGCTGCTGGCCTTGTTCTGCATTACAAGCAAGCTGTTTAGCCCACTAGACTAATAGGAGAACAAAGGTCAGTGCTCAGTGAAAGTAGGAAGCTTAGGAAAAGGTGATATATGAGTGGCCGGTAAATGTGGGACAAGCAAAATCTGGATTAAGAAAAAAAGGGTCAAAATGGAGGAGAAAGTTCACAGTCTAAAGTTGTTGAACTCTGTGCTGAGTCCAGAAGGCTAATCTGAAGATTCAGTGCTGTTTTTACAGTTTGCGTTGATCTTCACTGGAACATTGCAGCCGACCAAGGGTGGACATGTGGCTATGAGAGCAAAATGGTGGACTCAAATGACAAGTGGCAGGAAGGTTGTGGTCATGCTTGCAGACCTAGCAAAGGTATTATGCAAAGGGGGAGTCACCCAGCCTACATTTAGTCTCCCCAATATAGAGGGGAACACATTGGGAACAGCGAATTGAATAGACCAAATTCAAGGAGGTGCAAGTGAATCACTTTCACCTAAAAGGACTGTTACGATCCTTGGATAGGGAGGAGGCAAAGATTGCAAAGGAAGCAAAGGTATTGCACCTTCTGTGATTTTCAAGGGAAGGGATGAGAAGTTGAGGGTGTCATGGAGGGAGCTGTCCCTGTGGAATGCTGAAGGGGGAGGGGGTGGGCAGGAGTTGAGGATGGTTGTGTTTCTTGGTGGCATCATGCTGCAGTTGGTGGAAATGGTAGAGGATGATCCTTTGAATGCGGAGGCTGATGGCATGGAAAGTGATGACACTTGTGGTTCTGGGAGGCAGAGGTGTGCAAAATGGGTTGGACATAATTGAGGGTCCTGATAACACTGAGGGGAAGGAATTTCTGTTTATTAAAAAAAGGGCAGACATGTCAGCAGCACTGTTTTCAGAGGTGGCATCATCGGAACAGAAGCGACGGGAGGTGGCGAAACTCGGAGAGTGGGATGGAATCCTTACAGGAAGTAGT
This sequence comes from Scyliorhinus torazame, assembly GCF_047496885.1. NCBI lineage: Eukaryota > Metazoa > Chordata > Chondrichthyes > Carcharhiniformes > Scyliorhinidae > Scyliorhinus > Scyliorhinus torazame. The sequence goes on from NC_092710.1 coordinate 203,421,515, forward strand.
GTGTGAGGAGCTGGAGTCGAGATAGTTGAGAATTGGTGTGCTTGTAATGAATATTAGTCGCCAGTCTATCACCAGGAATGGAGACAGAGCGGTCAAGGAAGGGAATGGAGACAGAGCGGTCAAGGAAGGGAATGGAGACAGGCCGGTCAAGGAAGGGACTGGAGACCGAGCGGTCAAGGAAGGGAATGGAGACAGAGCAGTCAAGGAAGGGAATGGAAACCGAGCGGTCAAGGAAGGGAATGGAGACCGAGTGGTCAAGGAAGGGAATGGAGACAGAGCAGTCAAGGAAGGGAATGGAAACCGAGCGGTCAAGGAAGGGAATGGAGACAGAGCAGTCAAGGAAGGGAATGGAGACCGAGCGGTCAAGGAAGGGAATGGAGACCGAGTGGTCAAGGAAGGGAATGGAAACAAACATATATATATATATATATATATATATAATATATAGGCAAAGTCAAAGATGCAAGACTATACTTCGAATACTCGCATTCAAAGCATCGACTTGCATCTTTGACTTTGTCTGTATATATGTTTCTGGAACCCACCTCTTCATTCACCTGAGGAAGGAGCAGCGCTCCAGATGCTAGTGATTTGAAACAAACCTGTTGGACTTTAACCTGGTGTTGTAAGACTCCTTGCTGTCCTCACCCAGTCCAACACCGGCATCTCCACATCACAGCTTATTTCCAATAGGTAGTGAGTTTAGTGTGGCAAACTGGATGGATAGTATGCTGATGCATTGCATCACCCAGTCAACCAATTTTGCACCCATTCATCTAATCAAAAACATGTTTATAATTGCTTATGATTGCAATTCAAAGCTGGTTAGTGAAACAGTTAAACTGATTTAACATGCTTTACAAAATTCAAGAACGAAACTTAAGTAGAATCACTTCCTTTTAAAGATAATGTTTTGTTTTATCTTTCATGGTGTCAAAGAATTAGAATCGATTTAAGTGGTGTACTAGGTCCAGACAAGAGACTTTGCCTGTTCTGAAAGTGGTTGTGTTTTGATGTCAACAGGGCTGAGTTTTATGTTGACCTATATTCAATGTTGAAATAGAAACTCTGCTTCTTTCATCACTTGGAAGCAACTGCAGGGCAGTTGGTTTAGGCCAGTAAGTCACTTGTGTATTTTTTGAGGGTGGTGAGACAGCTGCGTTGTTGAAGAGAAAGATAACACTGAGGGAAAGATTGGCAGCATTGCTTTTGCAAATCTATGGTGAGATATCTTAAATTTATCATAGCAAAAATAGGCAGGAGCGCAGAGTAGCATCGCCAGAGCCTAGTTGAGTTCAGATTGGCCCAGTTGAGCAAAGATGATCAAAATTGTCTTCATGTTCTGCTATTAACTTTTAAAATATAAAATGATTTATATGTATTTATTCCATGAATCACTGTCCAATATCTTGTATAGTGATCAACTCAGACCTAATTCTGCCCCTTTCTCATGGTGTGTATGTGCTCCCCTGGGCCTGCTTGTGATCTTGCACTCGCACTCTTCCCCAGCCAGCTTCAGACTGTCCGTAATATACTGACCTTTTTCTGGGTGTGTCTCTGTTTCACCATGCTTCCTACTCGATGCTCAATGGCCAGTTTTTCTGTCTAAATTCTTTGCCCTTTGTGTGTTTATTTGTCTGATTTTCTGTCAGATTTTCAGGAGTAATTACTGTCCCTCACTTGTGTCTCGAGCTCACTGAGCACAAGGGAAGGAAAGAGGGAGACAGACACACAATCAGTCTGGTTTTCAATTTCCCACTTATTCTCTGTCATCTCTGGCCTTACAATTCTGTGTTTTTTTTTCAATCTGTCCCTGGATGTTTTTATTACATTTCTGTAACATTATCTGTCCTGGGTTATCTGCTATTCCCTCTGGTCCATGACATGTTTATTCATTTTTACTCTGTCTCTATTGTTTGCCACAAACATCACGCCACATGCCCCCGCCCCCCCCCCCCCCCCACCCCTTCCATCCAGTTCCCATCGTTCAGTTCTGAGACAAAAATGCATAGCCAACCCAAAATGTCTTTGTACTGTTTAACCAGTGTATTCATGTCACTTCTGAATTATCTGCTTCCATTTTTTATGCTATTGCTTTACTCGCTCTTCATCTTGGGTGACCCGCCTCCCTCCCCCTCCCCCCTCCCCCACCCTCCCCCACCCTCCCCACCCTCCCCCACCCTCCCCCACCCTCCCCCACCCTCCCCCACCCTCCCCCACCCTCCCCCACCCTCCCCCACCCTCCCCCACCCGCCCCCTCCCGCCCCCTCCCGCCCCCTCCCTCCCCCTCCCTCCCCCTCCCTCCCCCCTCTCCCTCTCCCTCTCCCTCTCCCCCTCCCTCTCCCTCTCCCTCTCTCCCCTCTCCCTCTCCCTCTCCCCTCCCTCCCTCTCCCTCTCCCCCCTCCCCCTCCCCCTCCCCCTCACTCCTCCCCCTCACCCTCCCCCTCACCCTCACCCTCTCCCTCTCCCCCTCCCCCTCCCCCTCCCTCTCTCCCTCCCCCTCCCCCCCCCCCACTCCCCCCTCCGCTTTTCCCCCTTCCAAAGCTGTTGCTTCTTTTATAAAGAAGAACAGACGTGTTATCCCTGGTGTCCAAGCCAGTATCTATTGTAATAAGTAATACATTTCAGATGAGGAGACATTTTGATGCAGTGTCCTCAGGATAATTATGAAGCAATTGAATTTATATTGACAAACAAAAGCAATTGGCATAGTAATTCAAATTGTTCTTGCTTTCCACCTGTGCGAGGGACACGGGCATCTCTTGACATAATTTCCCTTTGCTATCGATGTCATCTTCAAATCTGTGCAATGAATCTCTTCACTCCGAGAAAAGACAGCAGCTCAGGTTTTTCATATGGTGCCATTGTGCTTTGATCTTGCTGCTTCATCTGTCCATGGTCACAGACCTGAACAGGATGCTCTTAACACCTCAACGGTGGCCCATCATTAACTTTTTTACTGCATAGCCATTTGCCAAACATGATAATCTCTACCCTCATTTAGTTAGTTCCAAATTCCATTGACTTCTGCATTTCAAAGCATATCCTTGAACACAGCTGGTAACCTAGTTTGGACACCAGTCCTCCACTTCCCTTTTGCTAACACTTCACACCAATAATCCACATTAGTGTTATTCCAATTTAAAGTGAGTCACACAGGCAATCTTTTTTAAGTATTTTATAAGGTTTCAATGAGATCACCTTTCATTCTTTGAAACTTGAGAGAATACAGGCCCATTTTACCCAATGTCTATTTGTAAGACATTCCCGCATCCCAGGGATAAGCCTGGTGAACCTTCATTGCAACCAAGGTTCTATACAATTCCAAGGACTTCGCATTTCCTGTATTGAAATTGTCTTGTGACAAAGGCCAACATACCATTCGCCTTCCTAATTGCTTGCTGCACCTGAATATTAGCTTTCTGCGCCTTATTGACAAGGATACCCAAGTATCTTTGGCGTAGTGGAATTACTATTGTTAAGCCCTGAACATAACCACGTGGGGGAGGGGCACGATTGCCCAGAAATTGAACTGGACCAGCCACATAAATACTTGCCTTTAGAAGCAGGTCAAAAGCCTGGTGTCAGTCAACCGATCCTTGGTAATTGTTGCTTGATGGCGCAGTGAATGACATCATCTATCATTTTGCTTATGATTGAGAATAAACCAGGCAGCACGGTGGTGCAATGGTTAGCACTGCTGCCTCACGGCGCCGAGGTCCCAGGTTCGATACTGGCTCTGGGTCACTGTCTGTGTGGAGTTTGCACATTCTCCCCATGCTTGCGTGGGTTTCGCCTCCACAACCCAAAGATGTGCAGACCAGGTGATTGGCCATGCTAAATTGCCCCTTAATTTAAAAAAGTGATTGAGCGCAAACTACTGGATGGTAATTGGCTAAATTAGATTTCTGTGGAACAAGACATACTGGTACAATTTTCCCTTGGTTGGTAGATGTCAGCATTGTGTCGGTTCTGGAACAGCTTGGTTTGGGTGTTTGGCTCGTTGTGGAGTAGAAACCTTCAGCACCATAGCTGAGAGGTTGACCGGCCCCATGACCATTTTTATATGTGGTGTGCTCAGCTGTTTTTTTTTGTATGGTTGCCGCTTATCTTTTGCACTGGATGTACGGGTCTCCATTTTATCGTTGTCATCATTTGACAAATTATTTTCTCCACTCTTAACTTAATTTTCACTTGCTTTACAGTCTTCATACATTTTTTCGATATAAAGGTAGAGTCACATCGTCCCAGATGACCATAGGCTGCTTTCCCCTTTGAGGGGGAGACTGACTGGTGGTGATTTAACCTGAGGATCACCATACCTCAGGCAAGGGGCAAGGTTGAAAAGGAGGGGTCTTCTTGAATAACCTCAGCCGATATGGGAATTGAAACTGGCCTCATTCTTCATCACAAACCAGCTGTCTAGCCAAGTGAGCTCAGAGTGAGGCCAGCTCTGCTACTTGTGGATCCTTGCTGTGGGGAGAATTGGCTGCTGCATTTCCAATGTCACATCAAATTGCGTCTACGACAAGCTAATGGAGATTGGCTTTTGTGGCTAAAGAGTGCCAAATGTTCAAATTGATAAAAAACACAAAATTAGCATGTAATTTTTAAAACAAAGACCAGGAATTTTAGATAAAATGAAGCAATTTTTAAAAATCTACAAGGTACACGTTGTAGTTAGTCTAGAACATATTCTTGGGGTCCGGTCCATGTTCCCTCATCTCTGTTGTTTGTACAGCAGCTGTAAGGGTAAGGATTGTATATAGAACATTACATAAAATGTATGATTTTCTGAGTACAAGGAGATTTTGTTCTGTTTGATGTTTCTAATCCTTTTTGTTTAATGTATGCATGCTTGAATGTGCTTCTTGGCAAGGTGATTTGAATTCCCAATCCTTGACCTAACCACCTGTATTGCCAAGTTCTTTTGCATTATTCCCTTTTGGAGTGTTGCCATTATAAATGTTGGCGATGAGGAGCTAATGTTCCTCATGCGTTGGGATCGATTCTTATAAGGCCCTCAAGCATAACCCAAAGTCCAGTACATGTTGCAATATTTAAATAACTACTTGCACCTGTAGTACTTTTTTTGAATGGAAAATTTAGCATCCTTCGAACTGTTTTAATTACACGATAGAATTCAAACTGAAACTTCAAAAACTGAACCTGTGCCTACATTTTTTATTTATCAGTACTAAACAAACTTAAGTGAATATCCACTGCATATTTTTTGTGGTTTTATTTGTCATCAATCAATACAAATCAATGTATGATTTACTAAGACGCAATGCGATAACATATTGTTTCAAGATATCGCAGCGAGGGAAATTAGTGTTGGCAATGTCATTCAATGATGTGGAGATGCCGGCGTTGGACTGGGGTGAGCACAGTACGAAGTCTTACAACACCAGGTTAAAGTCCAACAGGTTTGTTTCGATGTCACTAGCTTTCGGAGCGCTGCTCCTTCCTCAGGTGAATGAAGAAGTCTGTTCCAGAAACACATATATAGACAAATTCAAAGATGCCAGACAATGTTTGGAATGCGAGCATTAGCAGGTGATTAAATCTTTACAGATCCAGAGATGGGGTAACCCCAGGTTAAAGAGGTGTGAATTGTCTCAAGCCAGGACAGTTGGTAGGATTTCGCAGGCCAGATGGTGGGGGATGAATGTAATGTGACATGAATCCCAGGTCCCGGTTGAGGGACCCCCACTACTTGCCTTCAAACAACCGCGCAACCTCAAACAAACCATTGTTTGCAGCAAACTACCCAGTCTTCAGGACAGTGACCACGACACCACACAACCCTGTCATGGCAATCTCTGCAAGACGTGCCAGATCATCGACATGGATACCACTATTACACGTGAGAACACCACCCACCAGGTACGCGGTACATACTCGTGCGACTCGGCCAACGTTGTCTACCTCATACGCTGCAGGAAAGGATGTCCCGAAGCGTGGTACATTGGCGAGACCATGCAGACGCTGCGACAACGAATGAACGGACATCGCGCAACAATCACCAGGCAGGAATGTTCCCTTCCAGTCGGGGAACACTTCAGCAGTCAAGGGCATTCAGCCTCTGATCTCCGGGTAAGCGTTCTCCAAGGCGGCCTTCAGGACCCGCGACAACGCAGAATCGCCGAGCAGAAACTTATAGCCAAGTTCCGCACACATGAGTGCGGCCTCAACCGGGACCTGGGATTCATGTCACATTACATTCATCCCCCACCATCTGGCCTGCAAAATCCTACCAACTGTCCTGGCTTGAGACAATTCACACCTCTTTAACCTGGGGTTACCCCATCTCTGGATCTGTAAAGATTTAATCACCTGCTAATGCTCGCATTCCAAACATTGTCTGGCATCTTTGAATTTGTCAATATGTGTTTCTGGAACAGACCTCTTCATTCACCTGAGGAAGGAGCAGCGCTCCGAAAGCTAGTGACATCGAAACAAACCTGTTGGACTTTAACCTGGTGTTGTAAGACTTCGTAATGTCATTCAAGGTTAGGATAGTTGTTTCCTGTTTGAACTGCTTAATTCTTTGTACTTTAAAGTGGCAGGAATGTTACCAGCCACTTGCCAAACCGGTCTTGCAATCAAAGGAACACCATTTGATAAATAGAAAATGGTGGTTGGACTGAGGATGCTTACGTGGGGAACTCGGGGCGGCACGGTGGCACAGTGGTTAGCACTGCAGCCTCACAGCTCCAGGGTCCCGGGTTCAATTCCAACCTCTGGTGACTGTCTGTGTGGAGTTTGCACTTTCTCCCTGTGGTCTGTGTGGGTTTCCTCCGGGTGCTCCGGTTTCCTCCAACAGACCAAAGATGTGCCGGTTAGGCGGACTGGCCATGATAAATTGCCCCTTAGTGTTCAAACATTTAGGTGTTGTTACGGGGATAGGGTGGAGGCGTAGGCATCAGTAGGGTGCTCTTTCCAAGGGCCGGTGTTGGCTCAATGGGCCGAATAGCCTCCTGCACTGTAAATTCTATGATTCTATGAACTCCTGCAGTGATGTTCTGGAATTGTGTGATTCCAACAATCATGAACAGTTTATGCTTCAGACATAATTGTAGCCACTGGACCCTTCTGCAAGCTACTGCACCAAGTGTTTTGGAGATGGTTTACTAGATCGAGTGGGTTGTCTTATGAGGGATTGAACATACTTGTTTCCACTGGAGTTGTGAAAACCGAGGGGTGATTTGATTGATGTATGTCAGATCCTGAACGGTCTTTACAAAGTGGATGTGGATTATTTCCTCTTGTGGGTGAGTCCAGAATTGTTTTAAAATTAGGTGTCACTTGTTTAGAACAGAGAAGAGAAATGTTATTTGAGAGTTGTGCGACTTTGGAACTCTGCCTCAGAAGGCGTTGGCGGCAGGGTCATTGAATATTTTTAAGATGGGGGCACATTGATTCTTGTTAGGCAAGGGTATCAAAGATTTTTATGCTGCTGGGAATACAGAATTTGAAACTAACCGATTAGTCATGATCTTCCTAATTCCTAATTCAGTGAGGTCAGGACTGTGTATCAATGAAATATGAGCATCCACCAACCAGCTCTTCAAACATTTGGGCAAAACTCCTGAAAAATCAACTTTGATGGGCTGGACTCTGTCTGGATGGCTGCAAAGCATCCCCCCCCCCCCCCCCCCCAGTGCTGTTTTCACAACACTTAAATGATCAGTATTCAAGGGGAGGACAAAGCAAGTACTTCAAACACACTCTGAAGCTCCCCTTGAAGAGTTGCAGCATTGACAATGACTGGGAGGAGCTTGCTGCCATTCATTCAGAATGGCAACAACTTGTCCGTCAAGCTGCATCACACCTTTGAGACAAAATATCTTACTGATGAGACAACATGACTGCAGAGAAGAAAAGAAGCAAATCCTGCACTCTGGATTCCATTAGCTTGTGAGACACACTGCCCATGTTCCGAAGTTCCATGCGGCAAGAATTAACCTATTTAGTCACATGGCAGAAACCCACAACGCCAAGTAGACATCATTCTCAAATTGAGGGACAGCCACCACTGCCAAATAATGGCAACTTTGTGAAGATTAGAGGACAGGTGCAGCTAATTCATAGCACCAGGAACGCCACCCAGTAAACCCCCTCCCCCTTCCAAGTAACTCAACATCCTGACTTGGAAATATACTGCTGTTCCTTCACTGTCTCTGGATCAAAATCCTAAACTTGCTGCTCCTTAACAGCATTGAAGGTGTACTTGCATCAGATGGCCTATAGCAGTTCACAAAGATGCCTCCTCACCACCTCCTTGATGGCAATTAGGGAGGGCAATAAATGCTGGCTTTGCCAGCAATGTCTGCATCTCAAGAACACAAAGAATGTCCCATTTTACCAGTATGTTTTCATGTGTCTAGAAGGGAAGAGCAGTGGTCAAGTGGTCATAAATAAGTGGCCAATGCGTAATTCACTTCTGACATTAGTAACTGAATCAGAAAGTGTGCACACACTCGAGATTCGATTGTGTATTTGGAGAAGGGATACTGGAGTAGGCGCCATAAATGTGATTAAAATTATTTGCTTGTGTGAAGAGTAAACACTTAAGTGTTTGGGATCAATGCCCTGTTTCCATGTTGTAGTTTCTATTTATTTATCTGTTGAATTGTTTTTACATGCCATATTAAATCCCTGGTGTTGAGTTAGCTGATCTCAGGTGCTGAAAGTACATTTAGCCTCCAGGGTTTCAGATGTATCCCAGGGAATCTTCTGGAAAATGAGAACCTTATTGGCTTGTTTGATTATGCCAGTGATTGCAGACTGGCTCATAATAGTGCTGCTGGTGCTATGGAATTAGCACATGAACATGGGTCACCACCTTCAGGAAATAGAGGAAAGAAGGAAAGATCTTGTATTTATAATGGCACCTTTCACTACTTCAGGATGTCCCAAAGTACTTCACAAGGCAGCCAGTTTTTGCACAGCAAGCTCCCACACAGTGAAGTAATGGCCATTTCATTTGATTTCGCCATTGTTGAAATCTACCATGCGGTTTAAGTGTAGTCGTGTATAAACTTTTGACTCCGTAGAAATTTAAGCTACACGTCTCGGGTGCGAAATGAAATATTTTATTGTATCTATTGATTATATTGAGAGTTTGAGATCATCTTGTGGTAACAAATCAAATGTTCTCGGGAAAGCCCCTGCAGAAGGCCTTTAAGAGATATAATTAACTTAGTGGCTTACAACAAATTGAACTTGAAAATACAGTAATGGTTTTTTGCTCAAAGCAAACAGCTTGCGCAGACTTTAGAGTTAAAGTAGAAATATGAAAATCCGAAATAAGGCTAGCGAATAGTTAGGTAAAAGGTATAGAGTGATCCCGGAATAGAAAATGGCTGCCCGGACCTCTATCTTTATGGAGAATGTTATCAGTCTGACTCCACCTGTCCCTACCACTGTAATGTGCTGATTGGCTTGGCTGAGTCTCAAATGCATTTGGTTGAATGGTTAGTTGTCAAGCATCAATGTGCAACATAGTTGTAAATATGTTGCATCTTTAGATGTTTGGTTTGTATTGGAATGTGATTTACACATTTAATCAGCTCTGGTTTCTACTGTTGTTTTTGCTGACTGCTATACTTTTTCACATTTTGGACAATGGCAGATTTATTTTATCCATGTTAACTTATTGTGATCTTCATTGAATTGTTTCATTCGCTTTGAGTTAGACTGTGGATATTGTAAATGTTTCATATCCCTGCTTTCGTTATTGCAAGCTGTACACCTTATAATCTGAGATTGTGTTTGCAGTCTTATGATGGAGTTCATTTTTAAAAGTGAATTTTGACACTGGCTTTTGTATTTACATTAAAATGGCTAAATCAATGACCCTTTTACCTATCAGAAATAGCTGGTTCCCTTCAGTCATGTTGATCAAGGGATAAATAATGGCCAGGACACTGGGGATACCCCCCCCCCCCCCATATCTCTTGAAATACTGCCGTGAAATCCCCTGAGAGACCAGGCCGGGCCTCAGATTTATGTATTGCCTGAAAGATGCTACCTCTGATGTTATAACATGCACCCTCTGTCCTGCAGTTGTATGGCAGCCTAGATTTGTTTGTGCTCAAGTGCCCAGAGTAGAAACAATACTTGAGTGAGTGTATGTTGGTCAGCAGCAGCCTGCAGCATTGTTGTGGATAGGGTAATGACCAGCAGTTGAAATTCAAGGGTGGCCACTGTAATGATATGTATATATAACTAAAGGGTTAATTATAACATCCAGTTGTAACACTACCACTAGAGGGCATTACAAGATCCAGAATAAATAGCAGCTCCTAAAGGATCTTGGTCTCTTTCTACCCAGGAGTGTTTAGTAAGCAGTAGTGTATGGTAGATAGCTCTCCGTATAGTTAGTATTTATAGTTGTGAATCAGTTAATTCTATCAATATTTAATTACTTGATTTCTAGAATAGTTCTGTAGAGTGTCGAACTCTGATATAATCAACTGTTACTTTAATAAATTAGTTTGCTTAAGTTGAAGACTCGTGGTTTCTTCAGGATCACACCATCAGACCATCGGCATCAACAGCAACGAGTAACAATATTACTAGACCCAGTAATATAACAGCCACCTCGTAATTTTCGATATAGGTACTGGTCAGATTTCATTATTAGTTTGTTGGTTATGTTGTTAAAGATACACAGGTGATAACATTGTTTGATCAAGGCCTGGGATTGCATAAAAAGAGAGTTAACTGGGACAGAAATGGAAAACTGTGAATGAGCCTGCCATCAAGGAAAATAATTGTTTTTTGCTTCACCATCTATCTTCGATCCTTTTAACAGAAGTAGTCCAGCTGTCAGTTGCTGGCTTGTTTTATTTTGAAGTGACTGTCTGCATGTAAAATCTGCTAGTTTGTATTTTCTCAAAGCATTTCTTCAAAGAAAATTTCCCGCTTTGGCATGGGTTTGTCCTGACCAAAAGGTGGCCATTGTAGTTGCAGAGCTTCGATGAGTGAACTCCAATTATTTGATTGAGGCAGAATTGCCTGAAGCTCTGGAGAATTATGATTCGGTTAATGTTGTCTGAGTTTAGTTTTAAAACTAATTAATATCTTTGCTCGAAAGCAAAAATGTTTTTCACACTTCTCAGAGGGCCATTCTGTTATTGCAACACTTCAGTATGAGCTAATATTGAAGGTGTTGAGTTGAACTGGTTTCCATCACTATATTTATGATGCAAAGAATGTTGATTATAAACATGGCCTTTAGAACTTGGTTATGCCAACTTTTTAACAAGAGACACATCCATGCACAAGAATGTTGTTTACGCACATTGCACATTTCCACCAATTCTTCCACAAGGAAATATACACGCACTGCTTAGCCATTGAAAAGGCTTGCAATGTATTTGAATTTTTATTGGATAATTGACTTTTTAGGAGTATGTATGTATCAAAACATTTTCTCTTTGTTTCAATTTGTTGCACTATTTTGACTCTGGGTTTTAGATTAACTATACATGATGAGATTTCCACTAAGTGATCGGGGTGGATCAATCTGGGAGGGTCTGATTGAATTCACACATAAGTAACATGAAAAGCAAGTTTGAGTTTCAACAAGATAACTTTTCCTGACTTTTTCCGTAAAGGAAGTTTGTGATAGTGTCTGCTTTGATTTGAATGGTGGCGAGGCCGCACAGTGGTTAGCACTATTATTTCACAGCGCCAAGGATCTGGGTTCGATTCCCGGCTTAGGTCACTGTCTATGTTGTTGCTAACTTTTGGTTGGTTCACTTGGCTCTGTTTTATAACCTTTGCTCTCGAGTCGCCAGGTATCTTTATGATACCGTCACGAGGTTCAAGTTCGAGTAATGACCAATAACTCAATACATCGATTAGTAAGATTTAAATCAAAGCACATTTATTATAGACAGTAATCGCTACTCGTGCACAAATTCTACAGCTAAGCTACTTCTACGACTAACAGGCCTGTACTTAACTTTGGACTGGCCCACCAGGTCAGGGGAACAAATGGCCTTTCGTTCGGGTTCTGCGTCTGCGGGATTCGAAGTTGGTACGGATTGATAGCTAGGAGCGCCTATCTCGGAGCGAGCGTTGACTTAAGACTTACGATCTCTCGGTGGCAGTTGAACCGGTCACGGTCAATGTTGGTTCGCGTTGCTGGGTGACCCGGTCAAGAAGAACGATTTGAACTTGGAGGCTTAACTTTATAGTCCCCAGGGGCTTCCCGCCTTTCGGGGCGGACCCTGTACCTGGTTCTAGGTGATTGGGCTTCGTTCCAATCGCTTGGTTCGATTTCTCCAATACTGGAGCGGTTCCCTGATCGATGGGCGATCCTGAGGTGTCCGTTAACCTCTTGTGTTGGCTCCTGCTGGCGCCGGGGAGTCTGGCTTAGTTTTCTTTGTACCAAATGTTGCTATGGTTCCCGGGGATTGCTTATTAGTATGTAGATGGTTGCTACATTATTATGCAGATGGCTGCTAGTATCGATGCTGTCTGGGCTTTTCCAGAGTTAAATGCACAGCAAACTTGCACCTGCTGGTTTCTGCCTGTGTTGGCTGAATTTCCCTACATCCTTTGCTGTTCTCCATTTTACATCGGGAGTTGGCCAACTCAGCTGCCTACAGTGTGAAGTCTGCGTGTTCTCCCCGTGTCTGCGTGGGTTTCCTCCCACGGATCAAAGATGTGTGGGTTAGGTGGATTAGTCACGCTAAATTGCCACGCAGTGTCCAAATGGGTTGCGGGGATAGGGTGGCGGTGTGGGCTTGGGTAGGTGCTCTTTCGGGGGCTGGTGTAGACTCAAAGGGCTGAATGGCCTCCTTCTGCACTGTAAATTTTCTGATCTATTGAATTTTTGGTGGTGGAATATGAAGTACAAATTCTGTTTTTCTTCTGAACTGCAGGAAACTGTTCTGTGCCTCACTGGTTGAATCCTTGTGTTAAAGTGCAGAATAACAACTTGAAGAATGCAATGTTCCTGTTATTCTGGAATATTGTAGTGTGAGATGTTTAAGGATTCAAGGCTGATTAACATGCTGGTGTTAATGCTCCATCCACAACTATCTTTATACCAGCTGAAAAGTCCTATATAGCAGAAAGAGTTAAGATCTCACCACAACCCATATGGTGAGGACTGTGGATGCAGGACATTCAAACCTACTGGGTTGCTGGTTTCCATTGAACTGGGCTACCTGGTGGGAGGTTTGAACCTTGCACTTTGACTTGGAAGCTGCAATACTGCTACTGAGCCAAAAGGTTATTCCTTAAGGACGTCTTATGTCCAACAAGACAGACAGCCTTTTTATTCTGACACCGTATTAAAATAATTTATGTTGAATTAATCACAATGCAGCCTAACCTTAAACACAGCATGTTGCAAAGACTGATACCTGGATCCGCGCTCTGCATCTTTGGCTCAAACTGGAAGAGCATCTGGTATAGGATTAACTGGAGAGTGGCACCACTGTTAGATTCACAAGCACAAGTCTGCAACACCTGTTTGCACTAACCAGGGGATGAAATTCAGAAGTGTTACCTGGGCAGGACACATTATTTGAGGTACTACTTGCATAAAGAACCACCACTGCTGATAACTGACAGGAAGGTGGGAACAATCCAGACTTCGAAAAAATTGTTTGCAATGAACGATGTCAATGTCAAACTGTACTAAGTTTCAAATGCCCTACATGAAGTGATTGTGCAAGTTATAGTTGCATTGAGGAAGCAACCATCATTTATGAAGGAGTGAACAACCAGCATTGTGGCGACCTGATGTAACATAGGAAAAGTGAAAGAGAAAGGCTAGTTGCACTGAGAATATCAGTGAGTACACACTGTTCAACATTGTTCGCCATTAGAAATTTACAGAACAGGAGACTGTCATTCAGCTCTAAGCTGACTCTTTACGAGAACAATCCAAACAAGTCTCATTGCCCTGTCCTGTCCCCATAGCTTTGTACCTTTCTCTGTTTCAAATGTCTTTTGTACGATGGACAGGTCTCTGTGTCAACTGTTCTTAGTAATAAAGGATTCCACGTTCTTAATGACTCACTGGGTAATGAAATTTCAACTATAGAAATTTTAAATTTGGGAGTTTGCAACGAGAGAAAATTTTCTTTACTGTCCACCCTATCTAAGCCCTTCACTATTTGTTTTTAATCAAAATAAATCGGCCTATAAAATGCTGTGGTGGAAATTCTAACGGCGTCTGCAGTTGGTTGGGCTTTCCTTTGTCTGCTTCGAGTTGTTCAACTTTTATGTAGCAAGTTACTGAAATTCCCAGTTGATGAGGTCACAACTAGTGAAACAGTGCATCTGGGATTTGACTGAACAAGGCAATCATACCTGTAACCAGATTCTTTATATTCCAGTGTGGTTCTCATGAACTGAAAGGTAGAATCTCCTATTTATGCTAAAATGTTACCTGCAAAATAAGTTCCTATTTTGTGCAGTAACCTTTGATGTGGCACCTTGTTAAATACTTTCTGGACGAAATAGAAATAGTATAGGAATGAATGGGTGATTTTTGGGATCATAGAATTTACAGTGCGGAAGGAGGCCATTTGGCGCGTCGAGTCTGCACCAGCCCTTGGAAAGAGCACCCCACTTAAGCCCACACATCAACCCTATCCCCATAGCCCAGAACCCCACCTAACCATTTTGGACATTAAGGGCAATTTTAGCATGGCCAATCTACCTAACCTGCATATCTTTGGACTGGGAAAAGACCGGAGAACCCGGCGGAAACCCACACCGACATGGGGAGAACGTGCAGATTCCGCACAGCTAGTGACCCAAGCCGGGAATCTAACCTGGGAACCTGGAGCTGTGAAGTGACAGTGCTAACCACTGTGCTGCCATGCTGCCCCTATGCAAAACATAACTAATTAAATGCTGCAAGGATTGGTTCACAGGCTTCATAACCTCTGTCAGTGAGGGGACCAAGTGTAATGTGTTCAAATTCGCTGATAATACAAAGTTAAGTGAGAAAATAAGCTGTGATAAGGATGCAAATGCTAGTCGATTGGGCAAAAAATGGCCGATGGATTATGACAAGGTGTCATAGACAGAATGTATTTGTCGTCTTACGGCCTGTAATCTCTGTTTTGGATGGAAATGCACATGTTTATTCCTACCCTTGGAGTGTGTTTAAAAATATTTTTCATCCATGCACAGTTGGTTTGACTTAACAGTGTTTCACACTCAAGTGCACACACACACACACACACACACACACACACACACACACACACACACACACACACACAGGCTGCGCACAGATAGAGCATTTTTACAGATTATAGGGAATTCAGTTTCTGGTAATAGTTTATTTTCAGTGCCGGAGAGGTCAGCTGGCAATAACTGACACTTCTCACTTTGTTCAAGTGTTTATTGGAATAAAACGGAAGGCAACCTCATCTCGCAAGTACAAGAACTACATGTCTTTCAATGTATTTCAGTGGTAAGGAAGACAATGAGATGCCAATTAATAAAGCGAATGGTGGAGCAGTGCTTCTGAGTTTAACCATGCTCCAGCCCTCACCTTAAGTTGCTGCAGTGGTTGTGCTCGAACTACTAGCTTCACTGTTATTTTAAAGCTACTCGTGGATCAATAACACACTCCTTCGTCTTTGCTGTGACTTAAAATAGTTTTATGAATCTCCAAAATGTAGTCCACCACCATCTGGTTTGTAATTGTGCACTCTGTCTGACCTGAGTGACCTGCCTATAAGTGTGACTAGATTTGCATGCAGTGGTATATAATTTCTTTCTTGGGTGCTTGCACTTTGAAAGGTTACCTATATTGCATTTCGGCTTGCAATAACTTTGTGTTCATGACCAAAAGGTCATCTTCCATAAATGGACCAACCTGAAACTTCCTGTCACTGTAAGTGTCATTTATAAAGTAGTATATCCAATTAACTGCTACCTCCTAATTACAGTGTTACTCTATTGCTTTGGATATGCAACACTTCACTTCATTCTGCCCCCTTTGAAAAGGTATAGATGCTGATGGAATTACAAGTCTACGTCAAATGTAATCATAATTTAGCAGATGCATCAAGATTCTGAACTAGCAGAAGACACCTTTTTATTGAAGAACAATGAATCTCTTCTAATGGCCTCTTCAGAATATGGCTTTACAGTCTATGAGCAATGCGAGACCTTCATGATGCCAGATTTTATGTGGGGGTTCTTCGCCAGGCAGTTCAGATCGCCAGCCAGAGACAGCTGTGTTATTTATCTGATTCCAAAATTCTTTTGAGATCATTAAAAATCATGAGGGGTCTGTACTGAGTAGATGGGGATGAAACTGTTCCCATTGGTGGAAGGATCAAGAACCAGAGGGCACGGATTTAAGGTAATTGAAAAAGAAGCAATGGCGACATGAGGAAAATCTTTTTCACACATCAAGTGATTGGGATCTGGAATTTGCTGCCTGAGAATGTAGTTGAGGAAATTGGGTTATGATCAGGAGAGCCAGCACAGACATGACAGGTCAAATGGCCACCTTCTGGGCTGTGACCAGCCTATGGTTCAGAATTGGGGATGTTTGCTGATGTCTGCACAATGTTCAACACCATTCATGACTCCTCAGATACTGAAGAAGCCCTTGCCCATAATTGTCAGGCTTGGGTTGTTGAATGGCAAGTAACATTCGTGCCACAAAGCACCAGGCGATGACCGTCCCAATCCAACCTTCTCCCATGACATTCAGTGGCATCCTGTTGCTGAATCTCCTCCCCACTATCAACATCCTCTAGTTTATCATTGGCCAGAAATTGAACTGGACAAGCCATATAAATACTGTGGCTGCAAGAGCAGGTCAGAGGCTTGGGATTCTGTGGAGCATTACTCACCTCCTGGATCTGTCAAGCCGGTCCACCATTACAAAGCACAAGTCAGAAGTGTAATGAAAAACTCTCCACTTGCCTGGATGAGTGCAACTCCAATAACAATCAAGAGGCTCATCACCATCCAGGACAAAGTATTCCACTTGTTTTTTCACCCATCCACCACCTTCGGTATTCACCCACACCATCACTGATGCCCAGTGGTGTCTAGAAGACTGACTGCAGCAACTCACCAGGGATCATTTGACAGCGCCTTCCAAACCTGTGACTTGTACCACCTGGAAGGACAAAGGCAGAAGATGCATAAGAACACCATCACCTGCAAGTTCCCCTCTCAAGTCAAACACCATCCTGATTTGGATATATATCTCCATTCCTTCATTGTCACTGTATCAAAATCCTGGAACTCCCTCCCTAACAGCACTGTGGATGTACTGCACCTCCTGGACTTCAGTGGTTCAAGAAGGCAGCTCACCACCTTCTCAAGGGCAAGTAGATAGACAATAAATGTTGGCCTTGCCAGTGCTGTCCGTGTCCCATGAATGAGTTAAGAAATATATATTTTAATTGGTACTTAAAATAACACCCTATGTCCAGACGATTGTGAGTCAATTCTCCTCATTTGGTCCAATAACCCGCTTGTTTCTGATTGCCTTTTTTTGCTGAGTGGAGGTTGTTGGAATTCATTTTGTAACTTGATTAGTGTTAATTTATTATGTTTGCTGCGTATATCAGTAGCACAGTGGTGAGCAAGCACTGCTGCTTCACAGTGCCAGGAACCCAGTTTGATGTGTCTGTGGAGTCTGCACGTTCTCCCCATGGGTTTCCTCCGGGTGCTCCGGTTTCCTCCCACAAGTCCCGAAAGGCGTGCTTGTTAGGTGAATTGGACATTCTGAATGCTCCCTCCGTGTACCCGAACAGGCGCCGTAGTGTGGTAATGAGGGGATTTTCACAGTAACTTCACTGCAGTGTTAATGTAAGCTTACTTGTGACACTAATAAAGATTATTATTATGTGCCAAGATCATAACTTCCCATATGATATATATATGCTTCTTCCTCCTTGCGAATAACCTTTTTGAAGCATTAAAAATAACATTTTTTTGGTCTGAAAAGAAAACTTGTTTCCTGAATTTAACTTAAATTCCTCCAGTTTATTACATCATGGCTGCTAGAATGACTTAGGGCTTGAGTAAGGCAGGGTGGATCTCAGAACTTTGCTATCAAAAGGAATCTGTTGCCCAATTTATTTAAAAGTCATTTACAACTTCCTCCTATCCTGTGCACTGCAAGCCAGCAAGGCGGAAATAGACTGAACATCAGAAAAAGCAACAGCTAAGAGCAGGTCACAGCCTTCTCGAGATGTTTCACTGTCTCTGAAGCTGTATTGTTGCTCTATTACATCACTGCCAGTAATGTACAACCTTTTAATTGGACGGGACCTAAAATATAGTGCTTCCTGATGAGCTATCCGACTCTACACCAGTTGTGGTCAAATGTGAGGGAGGTCCATTGCCAGATCTTGTCACTGATATTCTAGATTAGTTATTCAGAGGTTTGTCAACTGATTGGGACTTCAACCAATTCCTCTCACCCCTACTTTTTCCTCAGTGAGAGATACTTTCTCACAACATCTCTTAGAATCAAACCTTCATGGTGTGGGATTCACAGCATAAATGGTAATTTAACTGCACAGAATTCTACAATGAGTTGTGTATTTGCACTACATCAAGTAAATTGTGCCTCCTGGTTCATTTTTAAATTTGTGTAAAATGTACATGGTTGTTGCTTGTCGGAAGTGGAAATACTGATATATCCAGTTATACATTTGTCCAAAATATATAGAATCATAGAATTTACAGTGCAGAAGGAGGCCATTCGGCCCATCGAGTCTGCACCAGCTCTCGGAAAGAGCACCCTACCCAAGGTCAACACCTCCACCCTATCCCCATTACCCAGTAACCCCACCCAACACTAAGGGCAATTTTGGACACTAAGGACAATTTAGCATGGCCAATCCACCTAACCTGCACACCTTTGGACTGTGGGAGGAAACCGGAGCATCTGGAGGAAACCTACCCAGTCACGGGGAGAACGTGCTGACTCCGCACAGATAGTGACCCAAGCTGGGAACCTGTGATCCTGGAGCTGTGAAGAAACTGTGCTAACCGCTATGCTACCGTGCTGGCCCAGATCTTCCGGTCTCCAGATCATCAGCAACCAAA
Source organism: Scyliorhinus torazame (assembly GCF_047496885.1). Lineage (NCBI taxonomy): Eukaryota > Metazoa > Chordata > Chondrichthyes > Carcharhiniformes > Scyliorhinidae > Scyliorhinus > Scyliorhinus torazame. The sequence continues at coordinate 203,440,595 of NC_092710.1, forward strand.
CATACTACTAAGATACATTTCGGAACCCTGCAGAAGTCTTAACGAGCTGACCTCCGTCCTAATTGCCCGGGAAGTTTGAACTTTGATGGCAATTACCCTGGAACCAACTCTGAAAGTCGGAGACTTTGGTCAGTTCTGTGGGACATATTCAGGACAGAAAAATCCGAGTGTTGGGTTACTCTGAGCTACTAAATTGTAGCACAACCTACACTGGCAAGCAATGCTTTTAGAGAATGATTTTTTTTTTTCTACATACAAGTACATTTTTTTAAGAGCAGTGACTCTGATATTGATTTTTCATTCCAAACCTGAGCATATATTTGACGTTGCACCTTGTTGCAGAAGCTGCCATTTTCTGACTAGTTAATTCTTGTAGACTTGCTATTTACAGTATGTTGATTCACTGCGTTGTTATGCACACCCATGTTTCACTGCCTGTTGTTTTTATAAACCAATTGTTTTGAAGCTGTATCACTTTATAAAATTAGGCCAACTTCATTAGGTAGCCAACTCTTGCAGTGAGCATGATTACTGTTTTAAGAGTAATTTATATCTGACTCCACGAGGAGTTTCTGGTTTGAAATCACTTTTCCAGGAAGTGATCAATTTATATCTTTACCCAATATGACAGCAAAATACTGCAGGTTGTAGTGCTGAAAATATTCGGGTTAGGCAGCATCAAAGCAAGATGCAGGTCTGAGGCGTTCAAGTCAGACAACACTTATTTATACAAGAAATCCAGGTACGATCTCCGCAAAGCCATCCGAGATGCCAAGAGAGAATATCAAACCAAGGTAGAATCACAAACAGACGCTCGGCGGTTGTGGCAAGGCCAAAACAACATAACGGCTACAAAGCGAAGCCGAGCAGTATCTCCGGCAGCAGCGCACCCCTCCCCGATGAACTCAATGCATTCTATGCTCGGTTCGAGCAGGAAACTAACAATTCACTGTCGAGTGCACCAGCAGCCCATAACTCACCCATACCCATCATCACAGCTTCCGAAGTCAGATCGGCCTTCTTGAAAGAGAACCCTCGGAAGGCGACGGGCCTGGATGGGATCCCTGGTCATGCACTCAGAGCCTGCGCGGACGCGGACCAGCAGGCAGATGTGTTCGTGGACATCTTTAACCTGTCCCTACTCCATTCCTAGGTCCCACCTGCTTTAAGAAGACCACCATCATACCGATGCCAAAGAATAACCAAGCAATGTGCCTCAATGACTACCGTCCGGTGACCCTGACTTCAGTCGTACTGAAGTGCTTGAGAGGTTGGTCATGAAGCGCATCACCTCCATACTCCCAGAACGCCTTGATCCACTGCAATTCGCATACCGCCGCAACCGGTCCACAGCAGATGCCATTTCCCTGGCCCTACACCCATCCCTAGAGCATCTCGACAACAAGGACTCCTACATCAGACTCCTATTTATTGACTACAGCTCCACCTTCAACACCATAATCCCAGCCAAGCTCATATCAAAGCTCCAAAACCTCACTCTGCAACTGGATCCTCGACTTTCTGACCCACAGACCACAATTAGTAAGAATCAACAACAACACCACCTCCACAATGGTCCTCAATACCGGGGCCCCGCAAGGCTGCATACTTAGCCCCCTACTCTACTCCCTGTACACACACGACAGTGTGGTAACATTTGGTTCCAACTCCATCTACAAGTTTGCTGACGATATGACCATAGTGGGCCGGATCTCAAATAACGACAAGTCAGAATACAGGAGGGAGATAGAGAACCTCGTGGAGTGGTGCAGCGACAACAATCTCTCCCTCAATGCCAGCAAAACTAAAGAGCTGGTCATTGACTTCAGGAAGCAAAGTACTGTACATACCCCTGTCAGCATCTACTGGGCCGAGGTGGAGATGGTTAGCAGTTTCAAATTCCTCGGGGTACACATCACCAAAAACCTGTCCTGGTCCACCCACGTCGATGCTACGACCAAGAAAGCACAACAGCACATATACTTCCTCCGGAAACTTAGGAAATTCTGCATGTCCACATTAATTCTTACCAACTTTTACAGATGAACCATAGAAAGCATCCTATCAGGCTGCAAGACAGCCTGGTATGGCAACTGCTCGGCCTAGGACCGCAAGAAACTTCAGAGAGTCGTGAACACAGCCCAGTCCATCACACAAACCTGCCTCCCATCCATTGACTCCATCTACACCTCCCGCTGCTTGGGAAAAGTGGGCAGCATAATCAAAGACCCCTCCCACCCGGCTTACTCACTCTTCCAACTTCTTCCATCGGGCAGGAGATATAGAGGTCTGAGAACACGCACGAACAGACTCAAAAACAGCTTCTTCCCCGCTGTTACCAGACTCTTAAACGACCCTCCTATGGACTGACCTCATTAACACTACACCCCTGCTTCATCCGATGCCAGTGCTTACGTAGTTACATTGTGTACCTTGTGTTGCCCTATTATGTATTTTCTTTGATGTATTTTCTTTTATTTCCTTTTCTTTTCATGTACTTAATGATCTGTTGAGCTGCTCGCAGAAAAATACTTTTCACTGTACCTCGGCACACATGACAATAAACAAATCCAATCCAATCCAAATCAACCCAAAGGAGGGAATAAAGTTTTCATTTCATCTCTATTTTGAGCATTTTATTTTTCTACATCTTTACTAATTATACTGTCATTATTTTTGTCAGGTTTTTTGAACTTACCTGTGTAAATAAGATTTGCTCAAAGAAAATGTTCTATGTACTGTTTAGGACATGGTTAGTTTAATTTGGTGTAGCACTCCTGTCGAGCACTTTGTGCTAATGTGTTTTGTACTGAAATTATTCTTCTTTCATGGGATATGGCTATTGCTGGCAAGGCCAACATTTTGCTAAAAGCAAAATACTGTGGATGCTGGAAGCACCATATATTTGTCTTTTGTCGTGTTATTTTTCTCTTTAATGAATATTCTTTATTAATTGTTTACACAAAGGCTGGGCTGGTTGCTCACTAGGTTGTACGTAGAACCAGTGTTTCACATTATCCTTCAGAGTTTTGAGATACTTTCCCAGATAACATCAGCGGAGGATCTTACCACCGAGACCAGCTTTACATTCCAGATCTGTTAATTAAATTTAAATTCCACCACAGCAGCTGGTGGGATTTGAAGCCTTGTTCCCAGCGTATTAGCCTGGGCTTCTGGATTACTAGTCCAGTGACGTTGCCTCAATGACACACACACACACACACACACACACACAGGGATTGGATTGGATTTGTTTATTGTCACGTGTGCAGTGAAAAGTATTTTTCTCATTGTTTGCAAAATATTTATACCATATCTTCCCCCCTCCCACCCCCAACTCCCCCACAACATATATACAAGTGGGTAGGTGTTGAAACAAGTTTAAATCTTGTCCACAGCCTGCTTGTCTAATATCCAGCCAAATATAAAATTTGGGAAGACCAAAGTCGTTGGGGAAAATGTGATTGGGTATGTTACCAGTAGACTGCAATGTAAAAGTCGCAAAATTTTACTGCAGCTGTACAGGATCTTAATACAACCACATCTGGAACACTTGTGTACATTTTGGTTTCCTTGTTTGAAAAAAATATATAATTCCATTAGACGGTTCACTCAACTCATTCTTGGGATGAAGGGCTTACCTTATGAAGAAAATTTGAATAATTTCAGCCTATACCCATTGGAATTTAGAAGAATGAGAGTTGATCTTATTGAAACATGTAAGATCCTTCAGAAACTTGACCGGGTAAGTGTTTCATCTTGTAGGGGAAACGAGAACTGGAGACGCGGTTTAAGATGGGGAGAATTTTTTTCTCCGAGGGTAGTTAGTTGTTTCAACTGCTCCCATAGCCTTCATTCATTTGTCTTCTGTCATGTCCAGACTGAACTATTTCAATGCTTCCAATTTTCACCCTCAAACCTTCAGCACATCAAAACCTTACTGCTGTACCTCTGTTTCTGCTGATCAACATTGTCTCCAGGTCTCCCATGCACCTCTCATTTTAAAATTGTCATCCCAGTGTTCAAATCCTTTATTGCCTCACCCGTGCCCATCTTTAGTATCCTGCAGTTTTATAACTCTCCCAAGACCTGTGTTCTTTTAATATCTGTACATAAAGGAGCAGAGAGACTATTTTGATTGTTATTTACAGTGCAGGAGGAGGCCATGCGGCTTATTGTGTCTGCACCAGCTCCCAAATGAGCAACCTAGCCGGTCCCATTCCCCAGCCCTATGTCCGTAGCGCTCTAAATTCATCACTTTCAAATATGCATCCAGCTCTCTTTTGAAACTTCTTATGGGATCTTTTGAAACTTCTTATGGGATCCACCTCCACCACTCTCCCAGTCAGCGCATTCCAAACCCCAACAACTCTTTGAGTAAAGAAGTTTCTCCTTGTCTCGGTCCTAACTCTCTTGCTGCCCATCTTGAAATTGTGACCCTGAGTCACTGACATACCAACTAGTGGAAGCAGAATATCCTTCTTTACCCTGTCAAAATTGTTCAAAATTTTGAACACCTCTGTTTAGCACAGGGCTAAATCGCTGGCTTTGAAAGCAGACCAAGGCAGGCCAGCAGCACGGTTCAATTCCCGTAACAGCCTCCCTGAACAGGCGCCGGAATGTGGCGACTAGGGGCTTTTCACAGTAACTTCATTGAAGCCTACTTGTGACAATAAGCGATTTTCTCTTTCTCTTTCTCTTGTTCTCCTTGCTCCAATCTTTCCTTGTATCTAAAAGTCCTCATTCCTGGTATCATTCTCGTAAATCTCCTCTGCACTCTCTCCGGGGCTTTAACATCCTTCTTTAAATAAGGTGTCCAGAACTGAACATAATACTCCAAATGTGGTCTGACCAATGATAGAGGTGTAGTATCTCTTCCTTGCTTTTATACTCTATGCCTCTATTTATAAACCCAAGGAAGCTGCAATAAGCCTTCTTAACTGTTTCAACTTGCCTGGCTACCTTCAGAGAATTATGCACTTGAACCCTGACCGAGGTCCCTCTGCTCCTGTACTCTCCTCAAAATTGTACTGTTGAGCCTATATTGTCTCCCCATATTTCTTGTACCAAAATGCATTACCTCACATTTCGCTGCATTGAAGTTCATCTGCCAGTATCTGATCATTTGGTTAACTTTTCAATGTCCCTCTGAAATCGCTCAGCGTCATCCTCACAATTCCGTATTCTCCTTAGCTTAGTGTCATCTGCAAATTTAGAGATTTTGCTCTCAACACCCACTTCTAAATCATTTATATAAATCGGAAAAAGCAACGGTCCCCACACTGGGAAACAACACTTTCAACTCGTCTCCAGTCTGAGAAATGCCCATCTGCACTTGCCCTATGTTTCCTATCTCTTAGCCAACTTGTACTCCATGCTGCCAAGGACCCACCAATCTGCTAACCAACCTGCCATGTGGCACTGTATCAAATGCTTTCCAAATATACAACATCCATGGCACTACCTTCACCCACTGCCTGTGTCACCTCGTCCAAGAACTCCATTAAATTTCACAGACGTGGCCTGCCCTTGACAAAGCCATGTTGAGTTGTCTCGTATTAACTTATTTTTCTCTAAGTCTCTCTCTCTTTTATATTTTTTTATATATATATATATATATATATATCATTCCTTGAGCTTGCTCCACCATTCAACAAAATCATGACTGATCTGATTGTGTCCCTAACTCCACCTTCCTGCTTACCCCTCACCTTGCATGTCCATCCCAAAACCCTTGTCTCCCTTAAATTCACCACCTTTTCCCCACCATTGGTGAACTAATCCTCTCCTAAAATCATACTTTTCAACTGAGCTTTTAAAACATACTTTTCAACGGAGATTTTAATCATGCTATCTCCAAGCAGAGTATCATTCTCAACTCGTACCCACTGATTATTGTCAATCAACCAATTTTGATGCCTTTGCAACCAGCGTCTTGCACATCTCCAAATATTACTTATTTTTGGGGATTTCGTGCAAAATAATTGAAACATTCTGGAAGTCCAGCTATTTAGACAGGATTTTGAACATCCATTAGAGATTACTGCTTCTTCCAAGTCCAAGCACTTGGTGAAAAAAAATTTGCCTGATATAAATTTTGCTGGCTATCACTTCATAAGTTATTTTCCTTAAAACGCCTTAATTTTGTTCCTGAGCTTCAATGTTTCAGATTATTTTTAAATTTTATTTATAAACTTAACAGTACCCAATTATTTTTTTTCCAATTGAGGGGCAATTTAGCATGGCAAACCCTGCACATCTTTGGGTTGTGGGGGTGAGACCCATGCAGACACTGGGAGAATGTGCAAACTCCACATGGACAGTGACCATGGGCCGGGGTCGAACCCAGGTCCTCGGCGCCGTGAAGCAGCGGTGCTAACCACTGCGCCACAATGCCGCCCTAATGTTTCAGATTATTAATGTCATACCAATGGGCCTTATGGCTCCAATTTTGAAGAAAGTTAATGTTAGCATATTTTCAATCGAGAGGGGCCTCCTCTGCATTGATTGACCCCCCCCCCCCCCCCCCAATAGCCGACACTTTGTCCCCAGACTCACTGTTCTACCCCGCTCTTGAAGCAATATTAAAACACTATGTTGCAATGTTTTATTTACCACTCATATTTTGGGTTCTATTTATTGTAAGGCAGGAGGGTTGGCTACTGAAAATGGACTATTTTAAGACTGCTGCAGAGTTGTTTGCTGATTGGAGACACGAGGACTGAATTTGAATTCACGTGACCAATTATTTCCCAGATGTAGTGAGACCCTAGTGGGGGGGAGGGAGTGGGGGAGTGAGTGGTGGTGGGGGGGGGGGTGGGGGGGGGGGTGGGGGGGTGGGGCGGTCCTCGGCCAAATTAATGGCAGCTAGGCAGGAGGGCATTGGAAGAATCTCTGAGGCTCTGGGCCAATGGGAGAGGTGGGTGATGCAACCATTGATGAGAGACAGTGAGAGCGCCTCAAGATGGAGACACCCTCTGAAGACCTGTGCATTATTGCAAAGAGGAACATCTCCACTGGGCGGCTTGGGGCAAGCAGCTATAGCCCTCTCTGTTCAATGCATCGATGCTGGGCTGCTTAGTAGGATGCGCCTCTGATTTCCCCAGCCTGCCGCCAGGAGGCCATCACAATCCATTTATGGGCCACAGCCACATCTGGAGGAGGGCAGGTGGGGTGGAGTTTCCACTATCTGGAAAATCCAGACAGCATGTGAAGAGTGCCAGCAATTGTCACTTTAATTGGCTACAGTCCGGTGTTTGTCACCCTCTTTTCCACCTCCTTCCCTCCCCCCCCACCCCCCAAGATGAAAGTTAGGTGTGCAAAATACAATTTTATTTACATGATTGATATATGTAATTAATTTATAAAGTAATGTTTAGTGTGTTTTTGTTCAAGGTAAGGGGAAAACACTGACTGAGTACCCTGATAACCAGTATCTGGGAAACATTGGCATCACGTGTCTAAAAGTAACCTTGTGCCCTAGAAAAAGCTGGGGGCAGCAGCAGTAGTGATATTGTTAAGTATTTAATCAATTGCTAAATCCAATGTTCAGAAGTTTAAAATAAATGAATTGATATTGCATAGTGCAAAGACCCTGTTAATGTTTAGCTGATATAGACAGCCTTTTAAATTAAGTGTAAGCAACTAAATACTGAACAGGGACGTAATTTACAATATATGTTTTTGAACACCAAGTTGAAGGAGCGCTGCTAAGTTTTGGGAAAAAGCACATCATGCTCCTTGAGTAATGTTGAATCATTTCAACTTCCTTCTGGTTAAATACTACTCCAAAGAACTAGGAACTCACAGTTCTGGCAGGAAGTGAATACTTGTCACAAAATGCTAATCTACTTATCAGAGATATGTCATCCTCAGGGTAAACAATTATGCTTGCCTTTTAGATTTCTCACTTATGATCTCAAATGTAAACACTAGCAGCAAAAAAAGGAACAAGAAACTGGTTCATCTAGTTTCCCTGATCATGGGTCTTCAGGATCTGGACCACATTATTTGTTTTAAATTGCTGGATAACATTCAAAAACTCCTATTCCCTGAATCCGTCCCAGGATTTTGACCTAGTGACAGTGAGTGAATGAGAATATAGTTCTGTGTCATGATGATTTCTGATTAAGGGAAACTTACATGTGGTGCTTTTGCCATCTTTCTGTTGCCCTTGTTCTTATGGATGGTAGAGGTCATGTAAGTGCTGTCTTTGGAGCCGTGGCAATTTGCTGCAGTGCATCTTGGAGATGCTACTTGTGTTGCCACTGCATATGGCGGTAAGATGAGTGGATGTTTCGGGTGGTAGATAAGAGTGCTGATAAAATTATCTGCTTTTGTTCTGGATGGTGTCTGTTGAAAGTTGTGTTCAGTAGGCAAAACAAAAGATGGTTCAATACTGTTGGAATTGCAGTCATGGTGAAAATTCCTTACGGTCCTGACTTGTGCCTTGCCGGTGGTGGAAAGGTGTGTGTGTAAATCCAAGAGTCCCCAAATCAACACTGCAAAGGAGGAAAATTAAGGGAGACCTGGCACTGCCAAACTTACAATAATGTTTTAAAAATGGAGACAGGACGTGGGAACCCTGATAGGGACTTCTACGTAGGGCACAGACTAGCGAAGCTGAGCGAACTGATGGAGGAATGAGAATTGCCGACAGGGCAGGAAATGAGACACTTACAAATAAAACATTTCCTCCGCAATGAGATAGTAGGATACCCCAGGGCCCCGGAGATTACACTATTAGAGGACCTGATGACCACGAACAGTAAGGAGGGGGAACTCAGTGGGAAAATATACCGATAACTACTGGACAGAGCTTGAACACCACTGGATGAGACCAGATGGAAATGGGAGGACGAACTGGGGACAGAAGTGGGTTGGGGACTCTGGAGTGAAGCACTGAGCACGTTCTCCCCATGTCTGTGTGGGTTTCCACCGGGTGCTCCGGTTTCCTCCCACAAGTCCCAAAAAACGTGCTCCTTATGTGAATTGGAATTTCTTAACTCTCCCTCTGTGAACCCAAATAGGTGCTGGAGTGTGGCGACTAGAGGATTTTCACAGTAACTTCATTGCAGTGTTAATGTGAGCCTACTTGTGACACTAATAAAGATTATTATTATTATATGGCTCGTCCAGTTGAGTTTCTGGTCAATGGTAACTCCCAGGATGTTGATGATGGGGTGTTTAGCGCCGCTAATGTTATTGAAAGTCAAGGGGAGATGGTTGGATTCTCTCTTGTTGGAGACGTTCATTGCCTGACACTTGTGTGGCATGAATGTTACTTGCCACTTCAGCTCACACTTGCTGCCTTGATGTCAGGAAAAGTCAACTTTCACCTCTCCTCTTGAATTTGTTACAACCTCAAGAGTGATTGGTCACTTTTAAAAAATAAATTTGAATTCTCAGTTATGAACTGAATAGACTACACAAGATTTCATGTTTGCAAGGAAATCTTTTACAGTATCACACATAAGAAGAAGAATAGGTACTATTAATTTAACTCTACACCCTGTGAATAAGTTATACTTTGAACCAAAATTCTAATTAGAACTCCCTTGTTCCACTTTTTAAGTTAAACATCAAATCCATTTTATTTTTTCCTTAGTTTTGTGTGTGGTCATTCAACTTTCCTGGAATCAAGCCAATTTGTCACGGGTCCCAGGAATTCATGGTGTGTCTCCTAAGTTTCCCAGTCTGGCACTTCGACTTCCAAAACTCACTCAATCTGAGGATTTCACCGCCAACCTCTTCCACTGGATTCATTAGGCAGATCTGACAATTTTAATTCTCATTAATTTGGGCTTCTCATTCTGAACATGGGCCCCTTTCACAATTCCTGCGCAGTGATTCTAAATCTGGAAAATTCTAGGTCCCTGATGACCTCTATTTTCTTTGTCCTAGCTTCTTTCAGTCATATGCTGCTTTCTCCCAGGCCTCACAAGCTGTGAAAACGGCCTAACAAAATAAACACCGTAATCCCATGGCAATATGACACACATGTCCTCTTACCAGATCGAAATTGTGAACTAATGAGGTTTAATATTAAACTTTTTCCGAAAGTACACGGACACTTTAAAATCTTCCCTCGTTTACAAGGTGCTTTCAAACCCCTCTTTGATCTGGAGAAACTACACAAGTAATTTAAATCTTCCTGTTTACATCTTCACGGCGAAGCTTTAAAACGCACAATTTCCGAACTACAAATAATCTTTTCAGCATTTGTTAAAAATTCATCTGTCTTTTGGACCAAGGCTGTGAGGTCTAGAGTTGAGTGGCCCTGACAGAGCCCAAACTGAGCATCAGTGAGCAGGTTATTTCTGCGTGCTGCTCGATAGCATTGCCACTCTGCTGATGATTGTGAATACACTGACAGGGTGGTTAGTTGGCCAGGTTGGATTTGTCCTAAATTTTGTGGGACAGGACATGACTGCCTGGGCAATTTTCCACGTTGTCTGGTTGATGCTAATGTTATAATTCTACTGGAACAGCTTCACTCTGGACACGGCTGGTACTTGCTCAGTACTCTAGCCAGGGCACTGTCGGCGCTGGTAGCTTTTGCTGTATCCAGTATATTCAGCTGCTCCATGATACTGCTTGGAGTGAATTGAGTTGATTGAGCACTGATGCCCGTGATGCTATCCACCACAGGAGGTGGCCAAGATGGATTGTCTGTTTGGCACTTCTGGCTGAAAATGGTTGAAATTGCTTCAGTTTTGCGCAACATGTTGTGTTTCATCTTTGTTCAGAATGGTAACGTCTTTGGAACCTTCCTCGATGAGTTGTTCAATTGTCTACCGCCATTCATGATTGATATGTGGCAGAACTACAAGCTTTTGCCCGATTTGTTGGTTGTAGGATTGCTCAGCTTGGTCTACAGCATGCTGCTTCTGCTGTTCAGCTTGCATGTAATCCTGATTTGTAGCTCCACCTAAAAAAAATCAGGTACCAATTTGATGAAAAGCAGAAATGTCACCATTTTTGTAGTCTTTGCTTGAAAGACAAATCTCCCATTTCATAATCTCATTGTAATCTTGAGTAATGTAAGGCAGGCTTAGGAACTGCGCTAATCTTATGGGCTGAGGAAAGAATTATGACTATTTAAATTCTTTGTTTCCAGTGTCTGCTTTGGTCTCACCCGCACAACAAAGATGTGCAGGGTAGGTGGATTGACCACACTAAATTGCCCCTTCATTGGGGAAAAACAGAATTGGGTACTTTAATTTTTTTTTAAAATAAATTGGTTGTTTCCTATATGCCTGTGCTCAGATTCATTTTGATTCAAACTATTTTATCCAGCAACCATTTTGAAATCTGAAATGATCTTTTTTTCCCAGCTGGATCTCGAGAAGCTTGTCTCTGTTCTCGGCAGCAAAAATGGCGTTCCTCCAAATCCTGCCGTTCCCAACACAACTGTTGAGCCATCTTCAGCTGACAAAACAAGAGTGTTTTTTGTTGATGAATCAGAGCCCCTCCTTCGCTGTGACTCAACTTCCAGTACTTCTTCCTCCGTTCTCAGCAGAACTGGATCTTTCATTTCCAAAGGTAAAACTGCATCGTATTTATAATGGTTCCTAAAAGTTCATCTATTATTTATGCTGCGGAGTTTGCATTTCAGTTTTGAAGATACAGAACTGAAACCTCATTTAAAGTAGAGAATGATGTCATCTGCTGTTTAATATGATTTCCTATTTTATTCAGAGCTGTCCATTTAATTCAATAAAATTCCATATGCAACATTCGTTTTGTAGATAACTATGATCGTATTTTAAATAAGTTGCTAAAAACTATACAGGGCCACACCTGGAATACTGTGAACAGTTTTGGTTCCCTTACCCAAGGAAAGATGTATTGGCATTGGAGGCAGTTAAGAGAATGTTGAATTTGTCTAGGTTGTTTCCAGGCATGGAGGGCTTTTCTTGCTTGGAGAGGTTGAGGCCTCTGCTCATTGTAGTTAAGAAGAATGAGAGGTGAATGTATTGAAACATCTTGGATTCTCGGGGCGGCTTGACAGGGTAGAGGCTGAGAGGATATTTTCTCTTGTGGGAGACTCTCGGATCAGAGGGCATAATCTCAGAGTAAAGGGTCGCCCATTTAAGCCAGAGGTAAGGAGAAATGTCTTCTCTGAGGGTAGTGAGTTTGTGGAATTCTTCACTGCAAGAGCTGTAGAGGCTAGGTCATTAAGTATGTTCAAGGCTGTGATAGACAAATTTTGGATCAGTAAGGAAATTGAGGGTTATTGGAATAAGGTGGGAAAGTGGAGTTGAGAATTATCAGATCAATCATTATCTCATTGAATGGCGGAGTAGACACGATGGGCTGAGTGACCGACCTCTGCTCCTACATTCTTAAATTCACAATTAAAACTGCAAATCAACCATCCGAGATGATGCTGATTTTAAAAAGTAGATGCCACCAGCCCCGATCTATTGTTTCTCCAATGCACTTGTGCAATGATTCTTTCGGCAGTCACTCCGATTCCTACGGAAGCCAGTAACAACCTTTCTCCACAAATACTTGCAGCTGTAGTGGTAGGGGCAGCTTTAAAACTATTACCTCCGTGATATTCAATACCTTTAGAAAACCTGTAATAGACATCGGTGGGATACTGGTGACCATATCTTGTTACACTGCTTCTTCTCTCCTTGGCAATTTGCCACCAGGGTCTTTTTTTCTTACTTCAGCAAAATAATTGATTCAAGCAGCAATCCCAAGTTTAAAATAAAAATCTGAATTGCCTTCATTTCCTGGATAAAGACTGAAGATGCAATGGGAAGTGAAACAGATTTAAAAAACTTTAAAAGCCTTACCTGACGACCACTTAGTAAAGAAACTGGTCAGTTTGGAATAACCACTGGTCTCTGGTTCATGAATTGATCTGAACTGGGTACAATTGAACCCTGTGACTCTGGGCTCAGGAGCAGAAAAAAATCAGCTAGAGGAATTATATTATTCTGGTGACTCATGTCAGTGGCCTTTTAACTGTGATGCCCTCAGAATTGAACAGCCTGGTAATGTTTGCATGTCTAGCCTTGCCCATTCTGCTTTTCCATGTAGAGTGGGCCCTGTGGGGGTGAGGTATTGGAGGACATCTGTGAATTTTTTTCTAGCGGAAGTTGGTACTTTTATGATGATGGGGGACAGGTGTGAGAGAATTTTTGGTTTAAAGGCAAACTCCAAAGTCCCTAATGTTTCCTCTCGGGACCTATTTTGGAGGGAATTATTTCAAAGCATTCAGATGAGCTTAAATATCCTCCTCTTTTTTTTCCCTAAATTGCAGAGAAGAAAGACACCATTTTGCGACAGGTACGTTTGGATCCCTGTGACCTGCAGCCTATATTTGACGATACGCTTCACATTCTTAACCAAGAGGAGCTCGGGATGATAGAGGAAATTCCACACGCGGAGGACAAACTGGACAAGCTCTTCGAGATCGCGGGAGGGAAGAGTCAGGACGCCAGCCAGAAACTCCTGGACTCTGTTTATAGCCACTTACCTGACCTCCTTTAATCTTGTGCAGCATTGTATGTAATTGATCATACTTCTTGATGGTGGTTATGGCTGATCAGTGCCAGTAATATAAAACAAAGCTTGAACTTGCTCAGGCTCTATGTGGCATTTCACCCATGAAAGTGGTGATGTTCTTGGGTCATTCACTTTGTACCCTGGAATTGGAAGCTTGCTTCCATTGTTAGAAGCATGGCATCCATCTGGCATGTAGACGCCAGTAATTTGATCCTCCTTTCATTGTTTATTTTCATTAACTGAAATATCATTCCGAGGCAAATTGTGTGCATTTTTTATATTTACTATATTTAACTGATATGGGTTAATCTGTGTACTCATGCACTAACTTTTAAACAATTCCTGAAGTAAATTTGGAATAGTGATGTCTTCTATGGAGCCTGCTTTGATTCAATTTATTTTTCTCAAGTGCGCTGAAGTCTGGTTGCTAAATGTTCACTTTCTGCTTTTTAATGCAAAAATCATTTTTATTTTGTTTTTCCACAAAGGTTGCTCTTGATCTTTTACTGACTGGTTTTACTTTTTTGCTGCTGAAATGGCTGCAGAAGTAGCTCTGATTCACACAATGATACATACAATCTAATAATCAACATAGTACTTGAAGCAAGCTGTCATACTAGTTAACTTTAACTTTTACACTTATTTTCAATGGCTGTGTAAAAAGGGGATAAAATGGAAATTGACTAAAACTGCTAAATAGAATGCTATAAAATGATTCCAGGATATTGTATTAAAATTGTCAAAGCTGGGGGAATACTCTGAGAGGAACTATTTTGTGGTTCTATTTCCAAAAGAGGAAATGTTGACCAGTTGCTTCACCAGTTGGGATGATTTGCTGGTTACATATCGAGCAGAACTGGTGCTCGAAGGGAGATCTTTTGACAACTTTAGCGGCACTGATACTGTCACCTACTACTTGCTGTATGTGAAAGAGAACAAAACTATTTTTAGCAACCTGCTCAGCAAAGGTGGGAAAAGGATATGCTTGTTTTGGTATTTTTTTTTAAAACTACTCTGAACAAGTCTGTTGCCGGTCTAGGATGATACTAATTTATTCAGGGTACAAATAATTGAGTGTTTATTATTATCTGGTAAAATCGTGCTGCATTTAATTCCACTCAATATATTAATTAACAAGATGCATCCTAATAAAAGTTCAAACTGCTTTTTTTCCACAATGAAGAGTGTGATTTGTCCTGAGACCGAAGGTCAATGCTCTGGTTTTAGCTCAATTTATCTATCAAGATGGTAACGGAACATTCAGTATGGCTTGCTGTTTTTCCCAGGCAGTCTCTTTCAGACATGGGAACTTGCGGTTGTCACATTGATCTTGTTTTCTTCCGTACATCTGCCCCACTAGTGGGTGAATAACAGACGGGCCTTGGCGGGTTGAGAAGAGGTTTCATCGCAGCCTCGAGGTGCCTGCCGTTTTAGATGACTGCAATCTGCTTTTCCAGTGTTTTTGTTAGAACAGAAGAGATTGGGGTTAATTTGATTAAAGCATTTAGAATTATGAAGGGATGAAACAGCAATAAGAAACAGACCATATCCTGAGGCTGAGGTCACATAGATTAGAAGATTAAATATAAGCGATTTAGCACAAACAGCAGAAAAAGCGTATTTTACATTGAGCCTTTCTGAGGCTTTGAAATGTGCAACCAACATTTCTGATTGATGCACTGACTGTTAAATTGAAGAATATATTGATCATCGGCCATCCTTTGAGGGGCAGAGCTGATTGGTAGTGGATTAACTTGAGGATCACCACACCTCAGACGAGGGGCAAGGTTGAGAAGGTGAGGCCTTCATGAATAATTTCAACCAGTACGGGAATTGAAACTGCGGGCCTTGTGCTGCATCAAAGACCAGCTATCCAGTCAACTGAGCTAAACTGGTCCCCAAAAAGGCGGTAGGAACAGATAGTTACAAAGGTTTAGGATAAACACCAATACATATAGTAGGCGAGACAGCTCGATTCCATTAATTTCGATAATTGTCACGAAAATACAAATGGTTTTTTAAAAAAAGTTTAGCCTTCCTATAATATTAATATGAAGGGTTGTTAAAGATCACTTGAGAAAATATTTTAAAATTTTTTTTCCAATTAAGTGGCAATTTAGCGTGTCCAATCCACCTACCCTGCACATCTTCAGGTTGTGGGGGTGTGAACTACACAGACACAGGAAGAATTTGCAAACTCCACACGGACAGTGACCCAGAGCCGGGATTGAACCTTGGCCTTCGGTGCCATGAGGCAGCAGTGCTAACCACTGTGCCACCGTGTTGCCCCTACTTTTTAATCCTAACTTAACAGTCTTAATGATAGGAGTGTAGAGTTCAGATTGGTCTACAGTCGCGATGTTATTTATTTATCTTAATTATCTTCATTGTCATAGAGTGCGAAGCACATCGGCACTATATTCAAACAACATCATCAGACAACACATACGTAGGAATCACACTGTGGTTAGTGTGCAATGCGACGCAGACTGAAAATCCGTCGAGAATCAAAAAACACGATTCTCTTCAACGTGATTGAGATTTATATTTTCACTTATCCTCTCCCCTCCCCAGACACCCCGGTGGAGTAGTGCGCATCACACCGTGGCAGCCTGGGAATCTAAATTTAATGAATTAGCATGTCATTATTGAGCACTCACTTTGGAGCCCCCCCACCCCGGCAGGATAACCCAGCAGTCTCATCTCTGAGGGGAAATCTGAGGTGCTCAGGGAACCATGATTATTCAGCGTGCTCAGGGTCTATTGAACAGGATGTGGGGGGACACAGATGAGTTCATCTGGGGGATGGAGTTCACTCACTAGGGAGGGGTCACTAGCAGGCCATGCCTTCCCTTCATTCCAGGGCACCCTGTGCTTGAGGGGGGTCTGGTGGCTGGCATGCAGGCATCGCTTCCTGTGTCCTCCTTGCTGGGTTTGTGCTCAAATCACTGCTGAGGGAGTGCCCATCCTTAGTGGAAGCTGGAAAGTGGGTGGGAGGCAGTGACTACAGCATTTCAGCATTGGGAGTGACTGTGAGATAACTGGGTGGGGTTCCAGGAGAGGCCAGGCTGCCAGGATATGGTGGAGACTCAAAAATGGGGTGTATCCCTGCCTTTCTCTTCCAACCTCTTCCTTTGGGCAGAAGATACAAAAGTCTGAAACACACTTAACAGATTGAAAAACAGCTTCTCCCCGTGTTACCAGACTCCTGAATCGCCTCTTATGGACTGAATTGATCTCCATGCATCTTCTCTACTGTTGTGGTGCTCTATATGCTTCACCCAATGTCTAGACACAGTGTGTATTTATCATGGCCTGTTATTTTTATGTATGGAATGATCTGCCTGGACTGTACGCAGAAAAGTACTTTCCACTGTACATCGGTACACATGAGGAATGAAGATCCCCTTCACTGGGCAAGCAGCACTGCAGTAGGAGTCCCACACTCAGCACTGTGAGGACAAAAAAGTTGAGCTGTAATTTTGATTCTAAGGGCGCGATTCAGTGGCCTCGTTTTGCTCGAGTGTGACGAGGCCGGTGAATAGTGGGAGAGTCCAAAAAATGAGAACTAGGCTGTGCCCCAAACCATTTGCAGTGCAACTGGTCCACTCTCATAGACTAAATCGGGATCCCATGAAACACAGCGAGAAATCAATAATCACCACTTAATCCCTATTTCCATACAATTCATAGGAGCCAGCCCATATCCAACGGTCTCCACAGCAAGTGCCCACGCTGGCATCGATTAGTACTGCTTTTGAAAATCGTGAACCTGCCGGATGGGCTGCAGCGGGGAACTGAGGAGGTGAGCAGCCATCTTCGCTCACCGGCAATGAACCCGGGGACGCTGGGGTTGCTGCCTCTGTGCTAGGGGGGTGCTGGGGGAACAACCGGGACACAGCACCAGTGGGGGGGAGGGTAAGGGAACGGGGATGAGGGTCAGCCGTGTGTGGGTCCTCCATGTTAACCCCTGGACCCTAGTCCCTGCCTGTTTGCCCTCCGGCCACACACATTACTCCCACTGACTGGCAACGCCTCTGGCAATGCGGCTGAAGGCTATTGTTAATAGGGAATTGGCAATCGTGGTTAAGTGAGCACTTCACAAACCCCAATTGGATCCCCAAGAGTGGGCAGGTCATGTAGCATGTGGGGCTCATTGCCTAGCAACCCAATCACTGCTTCATGCATGAACTCTGTGCCGGAACACCGCGGAGGCAGCACCACAGTCGCAGCAGCCAACCTTCGATCACCCAGGGGATGGGTCCCTACCCTGGGCACATGTCCACTGCTGAGTGTGTGAGAGCAGGGCATGTCGGGTGGGGCAGGGCCCCATGTCTGGGGGTATGGGATTAATGATCTGTCTGCATCATGAAACAAAGAGCCTCGGGTGTCATACTGGTTGTGGTGAGGGTATTTTAATGTTCTTCATACAAGTGTACAGCACAGACCCATTCTCCTGATGGTGCTGCCCCACTATCCCCATCCTCCCTCCCCCAAATGGCCTCTCGCGCCCCCCCCCCCCCCCCCCCCCCCCCCCAGTGCCCTCTGTGATCCACTTGCCCTTTCTTGCTCTACCGTTACATCTGGGTGTATTGACAGCCAGCTGCTTAGCACATCCTGTGGCCTTCGATTCCACTGGTGGGCATCCTCTGGAGCCAGAGGGCACTAGTGCACTTGGTGGTTTCGGGTGCTGGCTGCAAAACGCAATCTTGTCAGAGGGTGGAAATGCAGGGGAGCTGGTGGCCACCACCGCCAGTCCATAGGATGGGTCCGGGTTGCCACGTTGCGCCTCTCCCGGTCGGTGCCCGTAGGGCCCTGGAGTTCACCTTGGGACAGAGCCCCGGCTGCGCCTGCATCACCTTGACGCTGTCAACCCTGGAAGTTCCCCAATGTTTGCACCATGGTGTTGACGCTCTTGGCGCTGCTCCTCCGTGATTTGGCCACACTCTGCAATGCCCACCTTCGACTGGGACAAGCTCTGCAATGCCTCGGCCATTCTCATCTGAATCCGGGACATGTCTCTCTGTACCTTATCAAGGTCCGCCTGACACTGTGTCATGCGAAGGGAGGGTTGGGGGTCACGTGGGGGTGAGAAGGTTTCGGAGGACATGGGAGATGTCAACACACATACAGTCTGGTGTAGGTCATTGACCTTCTTGCGGCACGGGAGGCCAGTCCTCCTGGTCATGCTTCTGGAGCTGACAGCCACGTCACCCCAGGCGCCAATGGCCACTTCACCCTGGCGGCACTGGCTGCCCTGTGGTTCACCCTCTGAGAACCTCATGGGAACAGGACATCCCTCCTGCCCTTGACCGCATCTAGGAGCCTCCTCAGGTCCATGTCTCCAAACCTTTGAGGCCAGTCGTATAGGCGCCATGAATGGGGTTGGCTGTGCAAGTGCTGTTTAAGTGCTTCTGAACCTCGATAGCAGAGGGCTGATAAGCGTGGTACTGGCGAATTGGCTGGCGAGATTTTGTTTGCGGTGTGAAGCCCTTGGGGCCACGTTAAGTGGACCAATTAATGTATTGCACCCCCAGCCTCGCCAGGCCAAGTACCGTGGAACCCACGGCAATTCCCGCTCACTACCACATTTAGACATTTTTCCTAGAGGATCACGCCCAATTTGGGAAATTGGGCGGTCAGGAATTAAGTGTTGGGATGTGAACTGGGGGAATTGAGGGTGCCCTCTAGGCATTGCTTGTCATGCTAATTGCAGACTTCATTCTAATCAGCTGTGCCTCGTCTGTCACAAGAGGCAGTCATTTTCCTAATATGCTACCTCACCCTCCATTGAATCGTCAATTGTGCCAATGAAAGCTGAAGAGCGAAACTTCACTCCAATTGACTGGAGGCTCAGTTGGAGGTGTTGCTAAACAGCCATTCCCTGAGGAGGAGGACTTCTGTGGACGACAAGTAAGCTAGTAAAGAAATAGAATCTCTATCATCTGGATTTGCTTTGCTTTGCTAGTGGGGTGACGGGAGGAGAGAGGCGCTGCATTGCTTGCCTGCAGACTGGTGCTGCAGGGCCTAATTTGCCTGAGCACTGCCACCTGCAGCATGGAGCCAGTGTTCCTGCTGGAGCAGCTTCTCTCGGGGGTGCCGGTAAACTGGAGCCTGAGGATTCAAAAGACCTGCAGTGTGTAACCCGGGTAGCAGACTTTTCTGACCCCAGAAGGTCGGGGACTGGTGGTGTTTTGAATGGAGGGGGGAAAGCGTTATTAATTTTTTGTTGACTGTGTTGAGACGGGCGTGGGAGGTGAAAAGAACTTTATTTTTGCACTAAAGCTGGGCCCTTCCTGGCTTAAGATTCTGTCTTCCCTCTACCCTTCCCTCCACTGACATGACAAACCAGCTCGTCACCCTGCCTCCACCCAAACTGCGGCACCCACCATCTTGTGCGACACCCACTCCACCATGGTACTAGGGGCTAGCAGAAAGTCATGGGCCAGGATCATTGGCTCCTCGACCATTGTCGTGGCCTCTAAAATGTAGGGCAAAACGACCTTTTCTCTGACGGCCGAGTGGGTGGTCCACCACTCCCTAGAAAAGAGGCTCGTGGCGGGAGGAACCTTGCTGGCTGTGGACTCGCTTGAGGCCATTGTCCAAAGGATAGTTTCTTCCCTTTATTCTGGCTGAGCACCTTCTCCACCACCTCTATCTACTGGGGGAGGTATGGTCCGGATGGGCACCGATCAGGATCGGCCTTAAGGAAGCCTCCCTCTGGCACATTTACACCTTCCAATGGCAGGTTTTTATTCGCCTGGGAGAAGTGCAGAAGGGAGTTTTCTACATTAACCATGAAGCGGCCGCCTACAGCAACTTTTGGGCCGTGGACGCCATGCGGTCCCATGCCTGCAAGGCAGTGGGTCATGTCGGAAGGACTGGCCGCCTTAAGGCCCCTAAAGACACATAGGTGGTGGCAGCTGGCACTGCCACAGCTGCTCCACTACGACTCCATCTCCTCCCCTGGAAAGGAAGTTGACGTCGGCAGCAAATGAAACCATGGCTGGACTCTTTGGAATGCTACTGCACAACTTTTTCAGTTATTAAAAAAACCTTTTGTTACAGTTTTCTTTCCACTTCAGCCGCAAGATCCTGACCTATGGGCACCCGGTTTGGAGAGGGCTGGGAAAGTATCATAGAATCATAGAATTTGCAGTGCAGAAGGAGGACATTCGGCCCATCGAGTCTGCACCGTCTCTTGGAAAGAGCACCCTACTTAACCCCACACCTTCACCCGATCCCCGTAACCCTGCAACCCCATCTAACCTCAGGGCAATTTGGCATGGCCAATTGACCTAACCTGCACATCTTTGGAAGACTTCCTCATGAGCCTACTCCTAGCCAAACTCCCCATTGATAGCTCCAGGCAATGGGATTCTAAGGGCCACATCTGACCCGACTGTCTGCCCCTGTACTGTGGCTTCATTCACGGCTGGATATCACTGGAGAAGGTGTATGTCATGCTCACTGGCACCAGCGAGGCCTTCTGTGCTCGTTGGGCACCGCAGAGACTGGGGTGACATATCGACTCCTTTAATCACATTTTAGTTTTTGTTTGATGTTTGATTTGTTTTTGTTTAAGGTAGTATCCCTTTACAGGGCTGCTTTGTCCTTCAGTTTGTTTGATATTGTGTCATTGGTTTACACAAAATAGCTGAACTACAAAGTTTAAACGAGTTAATATCACACAGGATAGACTGATGTGAACCCCAGTGTAAGGCTTTGTGGTTAAGTCCATCATCACTCACTCCATTCTAGCTCATGACTGGAGGCATCTTTGAGGTACCCCATGAGACACTGGTCCCATGCATTTACTGAATTGCCATGTCACTTAATGCAAGGTTTGAGGGGGTCGGCATGGTTGGGAATGTCAGGGGAGATGTGCCACTGAGACTCTCGAAGGTCCCGGTGGCCAATCATGGTGGATATGGGAGGGACAGCTGTGGGGATATATAATAATAATAGTCTTTATTGTCACAAGTAGGCTTACATTAACACAGCAATGAAGTTACTGTGAAAAGCATCTAGTCCCCACACTCCCAACGCCTGTTCAGAATGTCCAAATTGCCGAACAGCACGTCTTTCGGGACTTGTGGGAGGAAACCGGAGCACACGGAGGAAACCCACGCAGACACAGGGAGAATGTGCAGTCTCCACACAGACAGTGGCGCAAGCCAGGAATCAAACCTGGGACCCTGGCACTGTGAAGCAACAGTGCTAACCAGTGGCGGACCTACATTCTTGGGGCCCTGAAGCGTGAACGGTTATGGGGGCCCCTTCGCAACCAGCAATGAGGTCTGGGTAACCACTGTTATCTTCTTCAATGGGGTTGTTCCACGACAGAGCACCACAATTTAAAAAAAAATTTAACCACTACATTTCAGATTTTGATTAAAATTGTCGTACCGGATTATAGCACATGTGAAAGTCACTGGTGTGAATAAAAATATCCTATGCCTTATAGTTTTCGAGTTATGGGGGGTTGAAAATTAGGGAAATGTTATATACATACATGATGCGTCATAGAATGATGAAATAAAACATAGAAAAGACCACAGTCAATATAATCTTTTATTTTAGACACCCATGAGAATACATACTACATGAAGCACATTTTACAAAATACTCTTTTTTCTGTTTTTTCTAGCAACATATTCATGTACAGTTTTGTCATATGAGAGCTTCCTTGCAATGTCATTTTCTAGAGACAATATGCATAAAGAATTTAAGCACTTCAGTCATGGTAGACTGAAATTTGTTCTTTATAAAGTTTTGCTTTGAAAAATTCCTTCTGCTTCACAGCTCGTGATAGGCATTGTCAAGTACAGCTTAAGCGCAGTAGTAATATTGGGGAACACTTCAATTAGGTGTTGCTCACAAATAAGCTGAAGAACTTCTGCGCAATGCATTTTAGATGTCGTGTTTTCTTCTGTGTTCTGGGATTTCCTAAGGTGCAAATATTCTTTGAACTGATAACACTTGTTTACTAATTTGTGGTCAATATCATCTTTGTAATACGATATTATAAGTTTAATACTGTCCTCATCAATTTCAGAATTGTTCACCAATTCTGAGAGGAACTTGAACCTTTTCGCAATCTGCTCATCTGGGTCAATCCTCCTGCGTAACTGGATTATCAAGCAGCCATAGAGTTGATATAGAACTTCTATCCTAAATTTGTCAGCTCCTCTCAAAGAAGCAATACCACTTGTTCCATCTTAAAATTTCCTTGTAACAATGCGTTTAGAAGCATCAGAATAACTTGAGGTGACATCTTCACACAAACCTTTTGCTTCTGATTCATAGTGTGCAGGCCTATCGGCTAAATTTTCTCTGAGTTCTTCAACAAATGAAAGTAAAGATGATAGCAGAAGACAACCTTCAGATACATGTCTATAATGAACATTGGTGCTGAGAGACCTGTATCACTGACTCTATAATGAACACTGGTACAGTGAGACCTGTATCTCTGACTCTATAATGAACATTGGTACAGTGAGACCTGTATCTCTGACTCTATAATGAACATTGGTACAGTGAGACCTGTATCTCTGACTCTATAATGAACATTGGTACAGTGAGACCTGTATCTCTGACTCTATAATGAACATTGGGACAGTGAGACCTGTGCGTCTGACTATTATAAACACTGATACAGTAAGACCTTTTGTATCTCTCGCTGCATAATGAGCACTGGTACAGGGAGACCTGTACCTTTGACTCTATAATGAGCACTGGCACAGTGAGACCTGTATCTCTGACTCGATAATGAACATTGGTACAGTGAGACCTGTCTGTATAATGTTTCACCGGACACATTGTGGTTTGGTCTCGCGCACAGGACTGCAAAGGGTTTTTTTCTTTTGTCTGTTTATCATTGATTGTCAAGTGCAGCAATCACAACATGTTACGGCAAACCTGAAAACGCATGAAACAAAAGCAGAGGCTGCATGGGCCACCGTACACACTCACAACATCCCAAGTGTCGGAGAACAAAATGAAATATGTGCATTAAAAAACATATCTAGGCATATTGGAGCTGACAGCACAGGACCAGGGTGTTAACTTGTGTACGAATTACACAGCAACAGATGGAGTTCTGTTGGTAAAAACTGAGATGAAGGCTGGGATAATGAAATAGCAAACCGGCAAAGGGGGACATCTGAATTCACACCGCGAGTTCCCAGGCTGAGTGAGCTTTGCGTTTCAAAGAAGGCAGAGAAAGGGCCTTGGGACAGAATGTATCAACACTATGGCAAAAGACAAAACTAGCAAAGCAGGGCGCCAGTGTTTGTGCTGAGGTTTGGAGCCAGCTCTTTCTCATTCCTCCCATACACAGCTGCAAAATATGTGACCCTAGTGAAACTGACCAAGTGAACAGTGTGTGAGGGGAGAGCAGTTCCGTGAGACAGGCCACATCAGCATTCTTTAATACCCAATCACACACACACTGGCATTAACACAAACACTTATGCAGGGTGACACTCTTCATCGAGATACATCTACATTAGGAAGAGGAGGCGAATTTTGCTCCTCAGCATTTCCTGATCGGATTTTTGCAGCAGAATAATCACTTTCCTTTTAACCTGGGGCCCAACACTGACTTATCTGCTGTCAGTGAAGTCCTTCCAATTAATTTATGACTGCCTTGTAAAGTCGCTTCTGGGGCCCCTCTGGGATTAGGGGCCCTGAAGCTTAAGCTTCATTAGTTTCAGAGTAGATCCGCCTCTGGTGCTAACCACTGTGCTATCGTGCCGCCTTTGGCAGTGTGAGAGGAGAGATCTCAGAGCCTCAGTGCTGGAGAACACTACGCCTGCCACAGAGGATGACGGACTACCTTTGCCATGTCTTCTGATTGCTGACACGACAAGGCTATGGAGAGAGAGCGGGTAAATGGAGTTGAAATCAGCCATGATTGAATGGTGGGAGTGGACTCGATGGGCCCAATGGCCTTACTTCCGCTCCTATGTCTTATGGTCTTATGGAATGGGATGATACCCACTGTCCATGGCTCTTAAAGTAACCGCTCTCTGTGCAAGTGGCTCATTTCAGGGCAACACTGAATCTGTGTGGCACCTCCCTGTCAGCCTCGCACATTAGTGAGGTAACAAATGCCCTTTATGCGAAGGCCCACATGTGTATCAACCTGGACTGGGACCAGGAGAGCCTGGACGCCAGGACCATGGGCTTTGCCCATTTGGCAGGCATGCCCCAGGTGCAGGGTGTGATAGCTTGCACCCATGTGGCTTTGTGGCCTCCATGGCATCATGGGACACCATTCATGAACTGCAAAGGTGGAATGTCCAACTCCCTCAATGTTCAACTCATTTATGATCATGCAATGTGCATCATGCAGGACTGTGCCCGTTTCCCAGGGAACGTACATGACCGTTACATCTTGGGGCGCTTTCATACAGCTTTTTGAGGGAGAGCAGTAGCTGGAGGGAGCTCAGGGACAGGGGGCACCCACTCAGGGTGACTGAGGAGTGCTGAGGCCACTTTCATTTGCGGATACTCACTATGGGTCTCGTGCATCATTATGTGTGCTGGCCAAGTAGATGATTGGACTGCTGACGATTTAGTTCTGGTGCCTGGAATGGTCGGGGGTGGGGGGGGGGATTGTCCCCAGAGGGTATGCAGCATCATTGTGATCTTCTGCGTTCTCCACAACTTGGCGCTGCAGGGGGGACATCAGCTGGACCAAGAGAACACGGGGAAGTGTTACCTCTCTTCCGATGAGGTGAGGGGCTACCCACGGAAGATGAGCATGAAGGACCTTGGGCCATTCCCAGTGCCCGTATGGGCCGATGCGTGATCTTTGACAAAGAGTCATCCAGATTCAAAACGTTAGCTCCTTTCGCTCTCCACAGATGCTGCCAGACCTGCTCAGATTGTCCAGCATTTTCTGTTTTTGTTTCAGATTCCAGTATCCGCAGTAATTTGCTTTCATCTTAAAAGCATCTCGGTTTGGGATGACCAGGACTAGGGAGTGAGGAACTCCTCCACCTTGGGGAGTGTAATCTCATCAATGCAGTGTTAGGTTTTTGTGATGATGCCCAATTCTCCGGGCAGAGCGTTAAAGCTATTAGCCGCACTAGCACACTGCTCTCCAGATTAGCTAGGTAGTGAAAGAACAACAACAGATGGATAGCTTTCCAACTGGAGATGTTCTGCTGCAGTTGGGTATTTCCTGATTGGGTATGTGACTTCTATTCAGGGCTTTCTTTTTTCAAATAAGGCAGTCCGGACCACCACACAATAGCTCATTCCGAGCTAATGACCACTTCTGGGCATACTTGTGTTGCTTTGGTCAGATCTTGTCTGTAGATTAATTAAGTTCAAACCCTCGCTGTTCATTCATTCTGTTCATACAAAGGACGGTGTAGTGGTATTTTTCATTAGACGAGTAAAGGAGAGGCCCAGAATAATGCTCTAGGGACCAGGGCTCGAATCGTACCATGGCAGATGGTGAAATTTGAATTTGTTGATTGTCGTTAAAACCCATCTGGGTCACTAATGTCCTTTAGGAAAGGAAAGCTGTCGTCCTTACCTGGTCTGGCCTACATCCAGACTCTAGATCCACAGAACTGTGGTTGACTCAGCTGCCCTCTGAAATGGCCTGGCAAACCACTCAGTTTGCCCACACAAGGGCAACTAGAGGTGGGCAATAAATGCTGGACCAACCAGTGACACTCCCAACCTATGAACTAATAAATTCACTCTATAGGATTGATATGAGGAGCCACTATCATCTTTGATTCTGTTAATTTGAGAGAATCCACCAACTTTCCATTATGCCATTCCTTGTAAATCTAGATAGGCTGAAAATCTGAATTTGAGGTTATACAGCACTGAAACAGGCCTTTCAGCCCAGCTAGTCCATGTTGGTATTTACTTCTCCCATCTTTCCTCATCTATCATTGGAACTCTCCCTCATCAGCTTCTCCTTAAATGTATAGAATTGCTACAGAGCAGAAGGAGGTCTTTCAGCCTACGAGTCTGCACCGGCCCTCTGAAAGAACACCCTACCTAGGCCCATGCCTCCACCCTATCGCTGTAACCCAGGAACCCCACCTAACCTTTTGGACACTAAGGGGCAATTTAACATGGCCAATCCACCGAACCGGCACATCTTTGGACTGTAGGAGGAAACTGGAGCAGCCGAAGGAAACCCACGCAGACATGGGGAGAAAATGCAAACCACACACAGTCACCTAAGGCTTGAATCAAATCCGGGTCCCTGGCGCTGTGAGGCCACAGTGCTAACCACTGTACCACCGTGCCTGTTATTTTTGTTTATTAATAGTTGTAAAAGGTCTCATTTGCTGCCTTCCCTACCTCCATTCCCAGGTATATTTCATAGGTTTACAAACTTGGTGAAACTCAATTTCTGATTAACGTAGAAACTGTACAGCTCTCTGGCGCTGCGTGTTTTTCGAGAAGCGTGATAATGCCACTGATATCTTGTCCCTAGATTATTTTAAAATTCATGAGTACAATCCATTTGGATTCACCTTCTTTGAGTTTCATTAGCTTATTTAAAACGTTTTTTAATGCAATGATCTCATCGTTCAATGTCATGTCTACCTGTTTAATCTCCCTGGCCAACACTGAAGTGAAATATTGATTTAATATTTCTGCTGTCTCTATCTGTGCTAATATCTTGTCTGTTCATTAATGATTATTTTCTCATTATAGCCTTCCTTGTTTTATTGATGGGC
This sequence comes from Scyliorhinus torazame, assembly GCF_047496885.1. Classification (NCBI taxonomy): domain Eukaryota; kingdom Metazoa; phylum Chordata; class Chondrichthyes; order Carcharhiniformes; family Scyliorhinidae; genus Scyliorhinus; species Scyliorhinus torazame. The sequence continues at coordinate 203,467,843 of NC_092710.1, forward strand.
CTGTAAAATATTTTACTATTTAGTTTTATGTTCCTTGATAATTTCCCTTCCTAATTGATTTTGACTTCTTTGCTAATCTATTTGTACTCTCTTATCATGCTGTTCTCCAAATTCTTTGTACTTAATCATAGAATCTTAGAATTTATAGTGCAGAAGGAGGCCATTCAGTCCATCGAGTCTACACCGACCCTTGGAAAGAGCACCCCACTTCAGCCCACGCGTCCACCCGATCCCCGTAACCCAGTAACCCCACCTAACCTTTTTGGACACTAAGGGAAATTTACAGAGCCAATCCACCTAACCTGCACATCTTTGGACTGTGGGAGGAAACCGGAGCACCCGGAGGAAACCCACGCAGACACAGGGAGAACGTGCAGACTCCGAACAGACAGTGACCCAAGCCGGGAGTCGAACCTGGGATCCTGGAGCTGCGAAGCAGCTGTGCTAACCACTGTGCTGCCCACAATTGTTCCCTTATGCTTTTGTTCATTGATCGAATCTCACTAGTGTTTAGTTTGTTTTTACCTTTGGGCAAAATATATTTTCCCTTCAATTTGTTGAACACAATTCTGGCTGTTTTTCATTATTGTTCTACTTCATTATTTGTCACTGTCATTGCTCATTTTCTTTTCTTAAATTTTATTCCCAGCCATTCAAAATCAAATTCTCCAAAATATTGACCTGGTTTTCATCATAGGTGCAAAAGTAAACCATTTGGCTCGTTGAGCTTGATCCGCCATTCGAGAAGGTCATGGCTGATTTGATTGTGACCTTAAATCCATTTTTTGCCTGTCCTTGACTCATTGCAGATTTAAAATTTGTTCAACACAGTCTTGAATATATTCAATGATGCAGCTTCCACTGCTCTCTAATTCTAAAGGCTAATGACCCTCTGAGAGAAGACTTTCCTCCTCATTTCCTCCCTTAAATGGGGGATCTCTTATTTTTAAACTGTGGTCCCAGTTCGAGATTTCCACACGTTGGCAAACACCCTCTCAACAAATACCTTGTCAAACCCCCTCAGAATCTTACATGCTTAATTGATACCTCGTGCTATTCTGAACTCCAATGAGTGTAGGCCCAACCTGCTCAACCTTTCCTCATAAGACATCCGTTTCATCCCAGGAATAAGCCTAGTGAATCTTCTCTAAACTGTTTCCAATACAAGTTAATTCCTCCTTAATTAAGGAGTACACAGTACTCCAGGTGGTCTTACCACTGTGCTGTACAGTTGAACCAAGACTTCCCTCCTTGCACTAGAGTCAACATTCCATTTGCCTTCCTTTTATAAAATTAATTTAGAGAACCCAATTAAATTTTTCCAATTAAGGCGCAATTTAGCGTGGCCAATCCACCTACGGGTTGTGGGGTGAAACCCATGCAAACACAGGGAGAATGTGCAAACTCCACACGGAGAGTAACCCAGGCCCGGGATCGAACCTGGGACCTTGGCGCCGTGAGGCAGCAGTGCTAACCACTGCGCCACTGTGCTACCCCCATTTGCCTTCCTAATTATTTGCTGTACTTTGATGCTAAATGTTTGTGAATCTCTTGCAAGGACATCCTGTGGCCTCTGCACTGCAGCTTGCTGCGGCCACTTTCCATTTAAATAATATTCTTCTTTCCTACTCTTCCTGCCAACGTGGATAACCTCCCATTTTCCTACATTATACTCCATCTACCAGATTTTTGACAACACTTAACCTATCTCTATCCCTTGGCAGACTTTCTGTATCTTCTGCACAACTTGTTTTCTACCTATCTTTCTAACGGCAAATTCAGTGACAAAAATATTGTTCCCCTCAGTCAAACCATTAATATAGATTGTAAATTGTTGAGGGCCCAGCACTGCTTCCTGCGGCACTCTGCTGGCTACAATGGAATAGTAGTGTTACGTTTGCAGTTTTCCAATCTGCTAAGCCAGCAAACTGTAAAGAAGGAAAATGGTATGTTGGCCTTCATAGCAAGAGGATTCGAGTACAGGAGCAGGGATGTCTTGCTGAAATTATACAGGACCTTGGTGAGACCTCACCTGGAATATTATGTGAAGTTTTGGTCTCCTTATCTGAGGAAGCATGTTCTTACTATGGAAGTAATACAGAGAAGATTTATCAGACTGATTCCTGGGATGGCGGGACTGATGTATGAGGAATCGGTTAGGATTATATTTGTTGGAGTTCAGAAGAATAAGGGGGGATCTCATAGAAATCTAGATAACAGAACTAGACAGGGTTGATGAAGGAAGGATGTCCCGATGATGGGGGTGTCCAGAACCAGAGGTCACAGACTGAAGATACTGTGTAGACCATTTAGAACTGATTCAGGAGAAATTTCTTCACCCAGAGAGTGGTGAGCCTGTTGAATTCTCTATCACAATTTTGTATGTTTTCAAGAAGCAGTTACCTGCAGCACTGGAGAGAAAAGGATCACAGGATATGGCGGAAGGTGGCAACATGCTATTGAGTTGGATGATCAGCCATAATCATGAATGATGGAACAGACTTGAAGGGCTGAATGGCCTACTGCTGCTATTTTCTATATTTCTATGAATGCCATTTGCATTTGATAAGCCAGATATGCCAATGGAGTCTGGGGGACTGTTGAGACAATGGCTTCCCAACATTAGGCCCTCAACATGACTGGCACCCCTTTCAACCCATAATGGCTGAGCCATTATCAGTCCTGAAATCAAAGCCAAATCCCAGATGCTGGAGAAACATTCTTTGTTGAAGCCCCTATGGAGAAAAAAGGTCACATGACCCAAGACTTTGAGCAGCTCAATATTAGCCTTCTGAGCTGTTGTTTAACATCCAACTGGCAGGCCATACAGAAGTTCTGTCCAGATTGGAACACCGGCCCAATTATCTTGAGACTATTGGAAGATTTGACATCATTGCCTACAGAACGTATGCAATCTCTGCATGCCTACATCATCTTGCGACATCAATGTCATCCGGAAAAGTGAATCTTACAATACTGGTCCCCAGCTAGCCGACCATCAAATGCCAACATGAAAGTCTTCCTCATTGGACGTTGACGTTGGGATTCTGGAACACGCGTGAACCAATATTCATTTTCTCTGTGGTCAGTTATGAGGATAAAGGAAAAAAACATGGAATTATACATAGAAAAATTGGACTCAGTAGACCTGAGTTTTATATTTCAAAATGGACACAGCCCCAAAGATGGGTGAGGATGTACAGACTAGTCACTGACAGGAATGGCTGCAGGGTGTTTCTCGAAGGAACAATGGAACCCCCTCCTCACCAGTGCTTCCGGACAGAGTACTCGAAAAACCATCCAAAGACTGGACCAGGCTCGTGCATGTGTGTGTGCCCATGACGCATGTGTAACTCTGTCACACTGCAGATGATAAGTAACCAAGGCAGGGCCTCTGCACAAGTGCCATCTTTTGCAAATGAGAAATTGGCGAAGGAAGATGTCGGCCAAACAAAACAGCGTTGAAGCTGCCGTCGAAGGCAATGGTTGTTTTCTCTGCCGTATAGTTCTACACTTAGAGTAAAAGCCTAAAGGAGTTCACCTGGAAACCCCCTGCACCCCATCATGCACTGCCCCCGAGCACTTACTGAACTTACTATCTTAACTCTAAGGAGGCCCAGTTAAGTTAGTTGACTACTTCATACACACAACTACTGGGTATGTAAAGGGAACCTTGTTAGATTAAACTCTTTGTTGCTACCAGCAGAGGGTGGATTGAATAAAGACACGGAGCCAGTCATTTTTCTCACCCAGGTTTTACAATTTGGGGGGATCCCAGCTGGATGGGACAGATTAAGGGGTCTCGTCCAGATCAACAACTTTTGGGGAACCTCGGGCGAAATTCTCCGGAAACAGCGCGATGTCCGCCGACTGGCGCCTAAAACGGCGCAAATCAGACGGGCATCGCGCCGCCCCAAAGGCGCGGAATGCTCCACATCTTTGGGGGCCGAGCCCCAACATTGAGGGGCTAGGCCGAGGCTGGAGGAATTTCCGCCCCACCAGCTGGCAGAAAAGGCCTTTGGTGCCCCGCCAGCTGGCGCGGAAATGACATCTCCGGGCGGCGCATGCGCGGGAGCATCAGCGGCCGCTGACAGTTTCCCACGCATGCGCAGTGGAGGGAGTCTCTTCCGCCTCCGCCATGGTGGAGACAGTGGCGAAGGCGGAAGGGAAAGAGTGCCCCCACGGCACAGGCCCGCCCGCGGATCGGTGGGCCCCGATCGTGGGCCAGGCCACCGTGGGGGCACCCCACGGGGCCAGATCGCCCCGCGCCCCCCCCAGGACCCCGGAGCCCGCCCGCGCCGCCTTGTCCCGCCGGTAAGGTAGGTGATTAAATTTACGCCGGCGGGACAGGCAATTTATCGGCAGGACTTCGGCCCATTCGGGCCGGAGAATCGAGCGGAGGGGCCCGCCAACCGGCGCGGCGCGATTCCCGCCCCCGACAAATCTCCGGTGCCGGAGACTTTGGCAACCGGCGGGGGCTGGATTCACGCCAGCCCCCGGCGATTCTCCGACCCGGCGGGGGGTCGGAGAATTTCGCCCCTCGTCTGAGGCTGGTCCTAAAAGGTCTTTGTGCGATAAAACTTAATTTTCTTTATCCTTCCCTTTACTATCTGAATGTGGAGTAGGACGTGGCTAACACTCCTTTTCTCAGGTTTTGAATGTGCACAATAAGCTAACCCACTGAGTCAATCCTAACTAGGATATGATGTGGGATTATTAGTAAAATTAAATCTCACAAAATCAGAGGGGTTAGAAAAATATGCCACCACTTATTCTTAAAACAAAAAACTAATTCAAAACGCTGGACAGGAGGTAAGAGGAAATTAGTGCCATTTGAATGGACCTCCTTCTGTCTCCAAAATAAAATTGGGAGCTCAAGTCCAAGATGACCCATTGAAAATTGCCAAGTCCAAATTTAAGACCAGAGCCAATTGGTTGCCAACTCCATGGCTGGAATGATTATTTTTTTAACAACACAGGAAATTACCACTGCAAATTCCTTTTCCCTAGCACTAATGCATCGATGTGGGTAAAACAAGGACATCTAAGTGGTGAGACATTGGCACCCCTAAGCATAAAACAGCTGGAGCTGGAGCTGCAGCTGGACAGATGGTTGAAATTTCCCAGTAAGCTCAAAAGAAGTGAACTGATCCAGTTACTGCTGGGGTATTTTGAGCTCGCGTATCTAACAGAGCAGTTAGATAAGGAACTTCACCTTCTGAGTCCCTTCCCCTAGCTAACTTTGAGCTGGAAAAGCTCAGGATGCAGCTAGAATTTCAGGTGGGAGAAAAGGATGAGAGTGAAATGAAAGAAAAATTCCAGCTCTGAAAATTGGATATGGAGCTAGCAGCTCCGAAGGAGAGAGATGCATGACAGCTGGAGGGTGCGAGGGAAACCTCTCTCTACCTTGTAGCACCCCCTATCTCCCTACCCCAGAACCACTTTCTCAGGCCCTCACGTAGGCCAAATTCATTCCCAAATTTTAAGAGAGTGACTTGGAGTCATTTTTCACCACTTTTGAGAAAGTAGCAGGGCAGCTAAAATGGCCATCAGATATCCAAGAGAACAAAGAACAAAGAAAAGTGCATCACAGGAACAGGCCCTTCAGCCCTCCAAGCCTGTGGCGATCATGATGCCCTGTGCTGATCATGATGCCCTAAATAAAAACAAAATCTTCTGCCCTAAATCGGCCCGTATCCCTTTACTTTCTCCCCATCCAGATGCTAGTGTGCCTGCTTCCACCACCTCCTCTGGCAGCGCGTTCCAGGCACCCACCACCCTCTGTGTGAAAAACCTACCCCCACACATCTCCCTTAAACTTGAACCTGAGGGCAGCACAGTGGTTAGCACAGCTGCCTCACGACGCTGTGGTCCCAGGTTCGATCCCGGCGCTGGGTCACTGTCCGTGTGGACAGTGCACATTCTTCCCGTGTTTGCGTGGGTTTTGCCCCCACAACCCAAAGATGTGCACGTTAAATTGGCCCTTAATTGGAAAAAAATTAATTGGGTACTCTAAATATATTAAAATAAAACTTGAACCTCTGCCCCCTTGGAATTGACACTTCCACCCTTGAAAAAAGCCTCTGACTATCCACTGCCTCTCATAATTTTGTAGACCTTTATCAGGTCTCCCCTCAGTGTCCATCTTTGCAGTGAATACAGTCCTAGTTTATTCAATCTTTCCTCATTGCCAACGTCCTCGAGACCAGGCGACATCCTGGTGAACCTTCTTTACACTCTCTCCAAAGCTTCCACGTCCTTCTGATAATGTGGTGACCAGAATTACACGCAATACTCCAAATGCAGCATAACCAAGGTTTTGTACAGCTGCAACATAATTTCCCAACTCCTGTACTCAATGCCCTGGCTGATGAAGGCAAGCATGCCATATGCCTTCTTAATCACCTTGACCACCTGTGTTGCCACTTTTAGGGAATTTTGGACCTGCATGCCCAGATCCCTCTGAATGTTGATGTTCCTAAGGGATCTATCATTTACAGTATAATTTATACCTAGGTTTAATGCTCCGAAATGCATCACCTCGCATTTGTCCGGATTAAACTCCATCTGCTCTTTCTGTGCCCAAGTCTCCAAGGAGTGCAGGGAGGAGTTAAATGGCACTAATGGACACAGCATGTTTGAATCATTGAGGATAATTAGCCTGACCTGCTGATCATTTCTGGAAATGTGTTGCGGCTGTCTGGAGAGAATGGAATTCAATTTTCTACAATGCCTCCCATGAATAAAGTCTGCCAACATTCAGTTTGTAATCTTACGTGAAAATTGGTAGTTGGTCATGTACCAGAGGTTCCCTGATGTTTGTGAACTTGTACTTATAAAGCAATTCAATCTTTCCGGAGAGGACGAAAGAACCAAAGAAAGGGTGATTATAGAGCAGAAAAGAGTTCATGGGTGGGATTCTCCGCCAGCGGGATGCTCCGTTTTGCCGGCAGCCTGGGGTTTTCCCAATGGCCTGGGGCTGCCCCACAATGGGGAACCCCATTGACCCTCCAGCGTAATGGAGCATCCCGCCGGTGTGCTGAAACAGAAATGTGGCGCTGGGGGAGCTAGGAGAATCCAGCCTCAAGATTTATGGTGCGGCGGGCTCATGTGATTCTCCTTCTCGGCAGCCGGTCAATGAGGCTTCCCACTGTGGGAAGCCCCAAGCTGTAGATGATTCCAGAAAATGTTGATGTTGATGTTATAAATTGCTTCTGCAGAGTTGCAGTCCTTTAATAGCATTCATGCTGTATGCAGGGCACCACCAACAGGATGTAAAGAAGCATTACAAGAGCAGCTTTGCTTTCATAACAAAGTATTGATAAACACGTGGGGCTGGATTCCCCAATGCCCGACTGTGGTAAACCACTGTTGCACCTCTATTAGGTGATGTATGGTAGGACCTGTACTACAGGTTCGTTGGTAGTCCCTGCCTGCTGGCTCCACCCAGTAGGCAGAGTATAGATATGTGTGTCTGCCATGCTGCAGCCATTTCGCCAGCTGCTGTGGGAGGCCACACATCTTAGAGCAATAAAGCCTCAGTTGTACCCAACTCAGGTCTTTGTGCAATTGATCGTGCATCACCGACAAGGATAGCGGGTTTCCCGATCCGGTGGAGAATGGAACGTCGGCTGAAAAATGGGATCAGCGCTGGTTGCCAATCCCGTTCCGATGCTTGGGTCCTCAGCGGCGGTAGGAAGCTACACCCACTCCCGCATCGGTGGCACCTCTTTCATCCATTTGTCACCCATGCAAACCCTGCCCTTAGCCCCCCCCCCCACCCCCACCCCCACCCCCACCCCGCCTACCCGGCCGCCATACAATAGCCAGCTCCAGCCCATCCTTCACAGTTCACAGCCTTGAGACCGAGGTGAGAGGCAGATCAGACTGGTGGTGCAAAAGTGTTTAATTGTGACGATTTACAAGATGTGTGTCTTTTCCCCCTTACTATCTACTCTGCATTACAGTACCATCTTACATGTCATCTATCGTTCTAATCTTTCGTGGCCAACCCTCCTTCTAGGTTTTATCCCAGCCAGCACATCACAAGTGGAGGTGGCCTGCTGCTTGTCTCACCCTCTGCCCTATGATGCCCTTGGTGGGCATCCTCTGGAGTCCTGGACTTGCAAGGGCCCATCCAACTTTCGAATGCAACGGGTGATGGCGTGTCGGCCTGTTTTGCCCGCTGCCAAGCAGGTGCACCAGTGTCAGGTGGGGGGGAATTTGGAAGGGCTGAGGTGTTCCAGTGCCAGGATGGGCTCCACCACTTTGTCTTCCCTTGGGGTGCTTGCTGGCCCATGAGCGACTCCACGGGATGGAGGAGAGGCCAGAATGAACTCTGGAGGCCCCATCATCACCTGGCACTGCCAGTCCTGGAGGCCCGCCCATGGTCTTGATGCTCTCACCATGGCGCACTGAGACTGTGACATGCCCCTCCGTGAGTGAGACATGTCCTTCACTGCCTCAGACATGTCCCTCTGCGCCTGTGACATGTGCCTCTGTGACTGGTTAAGGTCAGTCAGCTCCCTGCCAATGTTTTTGATGCCCTCAGCCATGACGCTTTTTGAATGGGCCAAACTCTGGAGTGTCGCAGCAATGTCCATCTGCACTCGAGACATGTCCACCTGTGACTGGGCCCAAGCCTTAGACTCCTGAGTCACGGCCCTGATGTCTTGCCCCAGGCCTTCCACCATGGATGATCCGGGTGCCACGCGTTGTCGGCAGCATCCCCTGCACCTGAAGGCAGCTGGACTCCTCCAGCTGTCCTTGCAGGAGCTGGAAAGTTGCTGACACCCTCCTATAGATACTGGCTCTGGTTCTGCATCGGCAATAGTGATGGGATTACCTTTTCCAAAAGCGCATCATCTGTTTGGTCAACAGCTATTCCCTGGTTTCGGGCAGCCCTCTGACCATCCATGTCCTCGGGAGTCCCTGCCTCCACCTGATGTGCTGCACCATGTGTGCAATGCTCACCAGAGGATGACCCAGGAGATTCACTAAAATGCTCCACTGAGGTGATAGTTTCTATGATGTTGAAGGGTGCCGGTGACAGCAGAGGAGAGACATCAGTGTCTTCCCTGAACTGGTGCTCTGGGGTGTCCTGTGGCTCAAGATGGGGGAGCAGTGATCCTGGCTGGCCCGGATTGCCGGCTCTTGTCTGATGGGGATCCTGCAAGACAAAAAGATATGGGGTGATATCTTGGGAAGGGCTGGTCTGTGGGAGAGGGATGACTCACTTGCTATAGGGACATCTGCATTGCAGTGGGCTCTCACTTCTTTGTATGAGACTGTGTCTCTTGTTTCTAGAGCTCCCCCCTGTCACGTATATAATGAGATGCAGACATGCAGTGATTGATACACAGGATGACCAGTAAGCACACAGCACAGTGCAGCCAATCACCAGACAGGACACTACCACAACAAAGCCAGAGGGCACTAGGTTTCCCGCTCTCTCGGGACCCAGCTACTGAGACTGTCAGAGTCCACGAGCTAGCACAGTGCAAACACCATGCGGTAGCTACTAAGTCTGGTCAGGCTACTACAAGGTCTCCAGTCAGTTCAGTATAGTGTCGACCCACAGCTGAATATGTACAGCAGTTCTATCGTTGAATAAAACAGTGTTGGATCTTCTCCAGTGTTAGATGTCTGTTTCTAACTTCCCTGCATCGAGTGCAGTCCACATCGAATCTACCTGCCTAACACATCATGGTACCAGAGTGATACTGATCTTGACGGACCTACCTCGAGTGAATCAGCATCGACCAGCAAGCAGCCATCCAGTGAAATGGAAAACAACAGCCTCCTCCGCAGCTCCGCATCTCCGGCAACCTCGGCGCCAATTGGAAAATCTTCAAGCAAAAGTTCCTCTTGTACATCGAGGCCTCCGGCCTCGAAGCAGCATCGGATGCCAGGAAGATCGCGCTATTTCTCTCTACCGCGGGGGACCACGCCATCCACATCGACAACTCCCTTACGTTCACTGACGGCGAAGACAAAACAAAATTCAAAACAGTCCTGCTGAAGTTTGACAGCCACTGCGACATTGAGGTGAATGAGAGCTTTGAACGGTACGTTTTCCAGCAGAGGCTTCAGGGTAAGGATGAACCTTTTCAGTCCTTCGTGACCCATCTCCGCATCCTAAACAGGGGCTGTTTAGCACAGGGCTAAATCGCTGGCTTTGAAAGCAGACCAAGGCAGGCCAGCAGCACGGTTCAATTCCCGTAACAGCCTCCCCGAACAGGCGCCGGAATGTGGTGACTAGGGGCTTTTCACAGTAACTTCATTTGAAGCCTACTTGTGACAACAAGCGATTTTCATTTCATTTCATTTCCTAGCGCAATCATGTAACTATGACTCGACGGCTGATTCCATGATCCGGGATCAGATCGTTTTCGGGATCCACTCCGACTCCCTTCGGCAGTAGCTCCTGAAAGTCAAACAGTTGACCCTCTGTCGCTATCGAGACGTGCGTTGTCCATGAGCATGCTCAGAATCGTTACTCCCACATCAGGGCGGTAGAAATTGCAAAGCTGGCCTCCCACGGAACGGGTGCAGGCCATTGCACAAATGCAGGGCCTGAGCGTCGAGGAGAGTGGCCGTTTCGTGCGCTTTTCCCGGGTCCCTGCGCATGCGCGCCACAACCGAGTGGACAACGAGCCCGACAACCCGACTGCAAAGCGTTTGATAAGGTTTCCCACGGTAGGCTATTGCAGAAAATACGGAGGCTGGGGATTGAGGGTGATTTAGAGATATGGATCAGAAATTGGCTAGCTGAAAGAAGACAGAGGGTGGTGGTTGATGGGAAATGTTCAGAATGGAGTTCAGTTACAAGTGGAGTACCACAAGGATCTGTTCTGGGGCCGTTGCTGTTTGTCATTTTTATCAATGACCTAGAGAAAGGCGCAGAAGGGTGGGTGAGTAAATTTGCAGACGATACTAAAGTCGGTGGTGTTGTCGATAGTGTGGACGGATGTAGCAGGTTACAGAGGGATATAGATAAGCTGCAGAGCTGGGCTGAGAGGTGGCAAATGGAGTTTAATGCAGAGACGTGTGAGGTGATTCACTTTGGAAGGAATAACAGGAATGTGGAATATTTGGCTAATGGTAAAGTTCTTGGAAGTGTGGATGAGCAGAGGGATCTAGGTGTCCATGTACATAGATCCCTGAAAGTTGCCACCCAGGTTGATAGGGTTGTGAAGAAGGCCTATGGAGTGTTGGCCTTTATTGGTAGAGGGATTGAGTTCCGGAGTCAGGAGGTCATGTTGCAGCTGTACAGAACTCTGGTACGGCCGCATTTGGAGTATTGTGTACAGTTCTGGACACCGCATTATAGGAAGGCCGTGGAGGCTTTGGAGCGGGTGCAGAGGAGATTTACCAGGATGTTGCCTGGTATGGAGGGAAAATCTTATGAGGAAAGGCTGATGGACTTGAGGTTGTTTTCGTTGGAGAGAAGAAGGTTAAGAGGAGACTTAATAGAGGCATAAAAAATGATCAGGGGGTTGGATAGGGTGGACAGTGAGAGCCTTCTCCCGTGGATAGAAATGGCTGGCACGAGGGGACATAGCTTTAAACTGAGGGGTAATAGATATAGGACAGAGGTCAGAGGTAGGTTCTTTACGCAAAGAGTAGTGAGGCCGTGGAATGCCCTACCTGCTACAGTAGTGAACTCGCCAACATTGAGGGCATTTAAAAGTTTATTGGATAAACATATGGATGATTATGGCATAGTGTAGGTTAGATGGCTTTTGTTTCGGTGCAACATCGTGGGCCGAAGGGCCTGTACTGCGCTGTATCGTTCTATGTTCTATGTTCTATGAAGAGGAATGGCGTGAGCTGAAAGCAAAGCTCACCACAGCCCCGGTTCTAGCGTTCTTCGACCCAACCAAGGAAACCAAGATATCGACTGATGCAAGCCAGGACAGCATTGGGGCGGTGCTCCTTCAGCGAGATGACTCCTCGTCCTGGGCTCCAGTGGAGTTTGCCTCCAGGGCCATGATGCGCACTGAGCAACGGTACACTCAGGTTGAGAAGGAGTGTCTGGGCCTCCTGACAGGGATAGTCAAGTTTCACGACTACGTTTACGGCCTGCCAAAATTCACAGTAGAAACGGACTACAGGCCTCTCGTCCATATAATCCAGAAGGATTTAAATGACATGACACCTCGGTTACAGCTAATTCTTCTTAAGGTACGCCGCTACGACTTCGAACTTGTCTACACGCCAGGCAAAGAGCTGATCATTGCAGATGCCCTATCCAGGTCCATTACCACACCGTGTGAACAAAGTGACTTCATCTACCACATAGAAGCGCAAGTACAGTTGTGTGCCTCGAACCTTCCGGCCTCTGACGAACGGGTGGTCCAAATTCGTGAGGAGACGGCCAAGGATCCTCTGCTGCAGCGTGTGATGCAGCACCTTACCAATGGCTGGCAGAAGGGACAATGTCCCCAGTTCTATAACGTAAAAGACGACCTGATGGAGGGAATCCTTCTGAAACTCGACAGGATCGTAATTCCTCAGAGCATGCGGGCTATGGTGCTGGACCAACTCCATGAGGGTCACCTTGGGGTCGAGAAATGCCGACGCAGAGCTCGGGAGGCGGTCTATTGGCCGGGCATCAGCCAGGACATTGCCGACACAGTCCTCAACTGCCCTACTTGTCAGAAGTTTCAACCAGCTCAACCCAAGGAAACGCTGCAACAGCACGAGATCGTGACCTCTCCGTGGTCCAAAGTAGGTGTAGACATTTTCCATGCCAAGGGGCGTGACTACGTACTCCTGGTCGACTACTTCTCCAGTTACCCAGAAGTGGTGAAACTGTCTGACCTCACGTCGAAGGCGGTAATCAAAGCCTGCAAAGAAACGTTCGCCAGGCGTGGGATTCCGCTCACGGTAATGAGCGACAACGGTCCTTGCTTTTACAGCCAGGAATGGTCTGATTTCGCACAGTCCTACAACTTCCGTCACGTAACTTCCAGTCCCCACTACTCGCAGTCAAATGGGAAGGCTGAGAAAGGTGTCCATATTGTAAAGCGGTTGCTGGCAAAGCTGCAGACTCAGGCTCCGACTTCAACCTGGCGATGCTGGCATACAGGACGACCCCACTGTCCACTGGGTTGTCTCCATCGCAAATGCTCATGAATCGCACTCTGAGGACCACAGTTCCAGCCATCCATGTTCCAGACCTTGACCATCTCACGGTCTTACAGAAAATGCAGCAGTCACGGGCCCAACAGAAGGCCACATACGATGCTCATGCCATGGATCTACCCGAGCTGGCTCCAACTGATCATGTTTGTGTCAAGTTGCCTGAGGGCGGCTGGTCAGCTACAGCTGTTGTGATCAGACAAGTGGCCCCAAGATTGTTCCTTGTCCGCATGGCTGATGGCTCCCTGCTACGGCGCAACAGACGAGCACTGCGAAGTGTTCCACGCCCGCTACCTGACCGAAGTGCCCCGCCACCTACGATGCTTCCTCCGGATGAGGCCACCGATCTACCAGCAATCCTGCCGGCCCATGCAACCACTGCGATGGCAGCGATCCCGCCTATCCATGTGCAGGCGGCTCCTGATCCACCTCTGCGGTGATCGACAAGAATTCATCGCCCACCACAAAGACTAAATCTATAGACTGAACTTTTGTACATTTTGTGACTTCATCGATTTAACCTCTGTAAATATTGTTTCGTTTGCCATGTATCTGCACTATCGACACCTTCCTATGTATATACGTTCATTTACACACCTTTTGTATATAGTCAGGCATATACGCACGCACACCTTAGTATTTATTTATCTAAAAATAAAGGGGGAGATGTCATAATATCCACTCATGTATATAATGAGATGCAGTCAAGCAGTGGTTGACACACAGGATGACCAGTAAGCACACAGCACTGTGCAGCCAATCAGCAGACAGGACAATACCACTATAAAGCCAGAGGGGACTAGGTTTCCCGCTCTCTCTGGACCCAGCCACTGAGACAGGCAGAGTCCACGAGCTAGCACAGTGCAAACGCCATGCGGTAACTAGTAAGTCTGGTCAGGTTACTACAAGGTCTCCAGTCAGTTCAGTCCAGTGTCGACCCACAGCTGAATATGTATATCAGTTTTATCGTTGAATAAAACAGTGTTGGATCTTCTCCAGTGTTAGACGTCTGTTTCTACCTTCCCTGCATCGAGTGCAGTCCACATCGAACTTACCTGCCTAACACATCAACCCCAACTACGAGAAATATCCTTTCTGCATCTGCCCTGTTGTGCTCTGTAAGAATTTTGTCTACTTCAATGGGATCACCTCTCATTCTCCTCGACTCTAGAGAATCCATTCTCAGTCTCCTGAATCTCTCCTCATAGGACAGTCCCACCATCCCAGTGATTATTCTGGTGCATCTTTGTTGCACTCGCTTAATGGTAAATCTCTCCCTCCTTCGGCACGGAGAACAACACTGTACAGAAAACTCCAGGAACGATCTTACCAAGGCACCGTTCCTTTTGCAGCCCCGTTGTTGACATGCTCTTAATAGTCCTCCTTCAATGTTCTTTGGTAAGTCTTCTTTGGCTGGTGTTGCCTTCTTTTTCCACCTCGTGGTGTCCATGCTACGGCAACTTGGGTGGAGCGCATGTCTGAGAGGAGAAGTATATGCCGTCAATGCATTCTGGAATGCACGTACAGTAAATACCGTTTGCATGTCATTAGCAGGCACGACCCGGTATTCTCCGCGGCCTCCGTGATTCTCTGCCATCCGACGGGCTGAGTTCCTGAAGGCGCGCTTCACTTGTGCTTTTCAAAATCGTGAAACCGGGACTTCGGTGGCCTTGACGTGCTGTGTGAACGGATATCAGGTGGCTCTCCTCCCAACCGGACCCAAAATAGCTCAAAAAGCCACCCAAAATTCCTCTAAACCCAGAAGGTATTAACAGCGAAGCAGTAAAAGGGATGGTGCCGGCAAACGGTAGCATGAAGAGCTGGCGAGAAGGCAGAAGCAGCGGAAAGGGGCAGGAGCAACAAGCGAACAAACCGGTGGACCCACGAGGCAAGGCGGAGACCCCGGCGAACCAAGAGAGGAGGCGACCGGCAACACGAACGGCGGAACAGGAACACACCAGGGGATGGATGGAAGACATTTCGAAAAAAAAAAGGAGCTGACCACCATGAGGGAGGTGATTAAAATGGAGTTCTAGGTGGTGACGGAAGCGATGGCCGCCCTCCAGCGCACGATAGATGGCCTGGGTGGAAGATGGAAACCCAGGAAAAACTGATCTTGGACCTGGAAAAGGCATCAACCGACCAGAGCGACAGGATAGTGGCTCTGGAGAATAAAGTAAAGAGGTTGGTGGCGGCCGAAGCTGAACTTGAAGGGTAAGGCCGAGTTCCAGGAAAACAGGTCCCAGTGGCAAAATGTCCATATCGTGGGCCTGCCAGAGGGAACGGACTACATTGCTCAAATGCTGGGAAAACTAGTCAGGAGGGATTGCTTTCCCAACCCCCCAGAACTCGACAGGGCACACAGGTCACTCCGACCGAAACCCAAGACTGGGGAACAGCCGAGAGCGATAATCGCAAAGCTGTACCGGCACCAGGACTGGGAAAGGATCTTGAGGTGGGCCCGACAGACAAAGTCCTGCTCATGGGAAGGACACAGAATTAGTGTGTACCAGGACATTGGGGCAGAACTCGCAAAAAAGAGAGCAGAATTTAACAAGGCAAAGTCGCACTCTATAAGAGCGGGGTAAGGTTCGGCATGTTGTTCCCAGCCAGACTTTGGGTAACATACAAAGGGAAGGAGCACTACGTCGGCACCCCGGCAGAGGCCCAAGAGTTCATGCGAGCGAACAACCTGGAGAAAGTGGCAATGATGAGGGCAGCGGGGAAGGAAGGACTCAAAGTGGAGGACGAGATGGGACCAAGACCCATTGTACAAACTCTGTGTTTGCGCGTGACTGTGCTGCCTCGTCCAAGGAGACAAGATGGAAGACAGAGAGGTTGAGAGGAACAGGTGAGGGGGTGAGAAAGGGAACGGAGACAGGCAGACAGATTGGAGACAGGGCTAGACCAGCCCAGGGAGGGGAGCCACCGTACTAGCAGGAAGGGTTAGCACGGGAAGACAGCCAGTAAGGGGGGGGCCGCAGTGCACCTCTCAGGGGAAAGGGAGCATCTGGCCGGGGGGTGGGGGGGGCAAGACAGGACGGGGGAATGGAGAGTGGGGGGGCGGTGGGGAGAGGGGGGATGGAGAGGGGGCGCGGAGAGGGTGGGTACGGAGAGGGGGTACGGAGAGGGGGAGAACGGAGAGGGGGGGGGCAGAGAGAGGGGGGGAACAGAGAGAGGGGGACAGAGAGGGGGGGTACGGAGAGGGGGGGAATGGAGAGGGGGGGCGCAGAGGGGGGCGGAGAGCGGGGATACGGAGAGGGGGAAATGGAGAGGGGGCAGAGAGTGGGGGGATGGAGAGGGGGGTACGGAGAGGGGGGATGGAGGGGGGTGGAGAGGGGGGTACGGAGAGGGGGGGTACGGAGAAGGGGGGTACGGAGAAGGGGGATACGGAGAGGGGGGCAGAGAGGGGGGAATGGAGGGGGGGTGGAGAGGGGGGCAGAGGAGGGGGTGGAGGGGGGAGCGGAGGGGGTACAGAGAGGGGGGAACGGAGAGGGGGGGCAGAGAGATGAGGGTACGGAGAGGGGAACGGAGGAGGGGCGGAGAAGGGGGGCAGAGGGGGGTGGAGGGGGAACGGAGAGGGGGCAGAGAGAGGGGGGCAGAGAGAGGGGAGTATGGAGAGGGGGGAATGGAGGGGGGGGCGGAGGGGGGCGGAGGGGGGGCGGAGAGGAGGGGCAGAGGGGGGGCGGAGGGGGTACGGAGAGGGGGGGAAACGGAGGAGGACAGAGAGGGGGGAACCAAGGGGGGACGGAGAGGGGGGGTCGGAGAGGGGAGGGGGCGGAGGGGGGGGAGGGTGGGGGGCGGAGAGGGGGGGCGGAGAGGGGGGGCGGAGAGGGGGGGACGGAGAGGGGGGGACGGAGAGGGGGGGACGGAGAGGGGGGGGACGGAGAAGGGGGGACGGAGGGGGGGGCAGAGAGGGGGACGGAGAGGGGGGGGCAGAGAGCATCAGCTCCATGCAGGCGGGGAAGGCGCCGGGACTGGATGGGTTCCCGGCGGACTTCTATAAATAATTTGCACCAGCCCTCGTCCCACATCTAAGGGACATGTTCGCAGACCTGCGAGCAAGGTGCACTTGGACTTCGGCACTAGCACAGGCCACAATTTCACTGAGGTGATCGTCTCCCTGGACGCAGAAAATCCTTCGACAGAGTTGAATGGAACTACCTCCTCGAGGTACTAGCACAGTTTGGGCTAGGAGCAGGATTCATCGTCTGAGAGAGACTCCTGTACAACACTCCCAAGGCAAGCATTTGAACTAACACCACCATCTCTCAATACCTCCAGCTACAAAGACGCACAAGGCAGGGATCCCCATTGTCCCCACTCCTGTTTGCATTAGCAATCGAACCCCCGGCGATAGCCTTGCGGGACGCGAAATGCTGGAAGGGCACCCAAAGAGGAGACATAGAGCACAGAGTCTCACTCTATGTGGATGACATGCTCCTGTACGTCTCCAAGCCACAGGAAGGACTGAAAGCAATCATGCGGATCTTGAAAGAGTTTGGAACCTTCTTGGGTTATAAACTCAACCTGGGCAAGAGTGAGGCATTCCCGGCGAACCCAAATGGGTGAGGGACAGAACTGGAGGGGCTCCCATTTAAAATAGCCCAAAATAGATTCTGATACCTGGGGATCCAAATAGCCAGGGACTGGACACAGATCCACAAGTGGAACCTGACCAGCCTGGTGGAGGGAGTCAAAAAGGACCGACAGAGGTGGGACTCACTCCCACTCTCACTGGCTGCGAGAGTGCACACGATTAAAATGAACGTGCTGCTTAGATTCCTTTTCCTGTTTAGGCCCATACCGATCTTCATTCCCAAGGTCTTCTTCCAAAATGTTGATAGCGTAATTATGGCGTCTGTGCGTGTGTGTGTGTTGGGGGGGGGGGGGGGGGGGGAGGGGGGGAAGAATTCATGAGTCCCCAAATGAACACTGCAAAGGAGGAAAATAAAGGAAGGCCTGACACTGTCAAACTTACAATTCTACCACTGGGCAGCAACAGCAGAAAGAGTGAAGGGATGGGTGCACGAACCCAACTCGGAGTGGGTGCGGATGGAGGAGGCCTCCTGGAAGGGAACGACCCTCCGGGCCCTAGCCATGGCAGCACTCCCATCCCTCTTGATGAAATACACATCTAACCCAGTGGTAGCGGCCACACTGAAAACGTGGGGCCAACAGCACTTTGGGCTAACCAAGATTCCCCCATGGTCCCCATCTGCGGTAACCACAGTTTCTCGCCAGTCATGCGAGACGCAACTTTTTAAAAATGTCCACAGGTCACTTCCGGTGGCGGCTATGGAGGGGTAAGTCGCACATTTGGTGGCTCTCGATCCGGTTGGACTTTTGGGTCTTTTCCCCCGACCTTTTTGTACTTTCGAGTGCTGGATCTGAAGGCATAGGCACTCAGGCTCTGAGTCCAGATATAGGTGTATGGAATTAAGAAGTAGAAAGAATCACAAACAGCTGAAGAAGTGGGCAAACAAGGGCAGTGTAGAAGCTGCTGCTGAGGACAATATGGCCGATGTCCAGACCCTGGTGCAGACAGCCCAGCCAACAATGGAGCATTTGCTGAAAGTCATCCAAGAAGGCTTCACGGCGCTCAAACGGGACAGTTTAGACCCGATTCATAAATCAATCGAGCACCTGGAGCACAGGTTGGATGCCTAGGATCGGACAATCCAGAAGCTGGAAAAGGTGCTGGAGGAGCAGGAGGATCACCAAACGGTGGTGGAGGTGGAGATGGAGAAGCTGAAAGATCATGGGGTGGTTGGAAGTGCCTATTACTTATTTTTGTTTCATTTGATTTGCACTAGTGTTGGGGTTTTCTTTGTTCCTTATTTTTTTTTCAGAGTAATCGCTCGAGGATGGCTGGTTTGGGGAAGTGGTGTAGATGGGCGGGGGGTGGATCAGAGGGAACAATAGGTGGGAGACTTGTTGGCGCCGGAGTCGAGAGTCACCAGGTTAGCTGGTCCACGGAAGCCAGGTGGGTGTGTGTATATCATCATCAATTATTGTCACAGTAGGCTTCTATGAAGTTACTGTGAAAAGCCCCTAGTCGGCCACATTCCGGTGCCTGTTTGGGGGAGGCTGGTATGGGAATTGTACCTGCGCTGCTGGCTTGTTCAGCATTACAAGCCAGCTGTTTAGCCCAGTGTGCTAAACCAGCCCCCTATATAGCTAATTTATTGCAGGGGTTAGGTTATAGGGTGTTGTTGCTAGTGGGGGAGGGAAGGGGGGTAGTTGGATCTGCTGACGTGGGAGGGACTTGGATTTGGAGACATGGAGGAGGTCGGACGTGGGGGCTGCCAGGAGGCATGCAAGGGGAAGCGCAACACACGGGCTAGGGGTGGCCCAAGAAAGGAGATGGCTGATCGGCGAGGTGGGGGGCACGGTGCTCCTCAACCAGGCTGATCACCTGGATCGTTAGAGGGTTAAACGGGCCAGTAAAAAGGGGCACGTGTGTTCGCGCATCTGAGGGCGCTGAAAGCGGACGTAATAATGCTTCAGGAGATGCATCTGAAAGTAGCTGACCAGGTCAGATTAAGGAAGGGCTGGATTAGCCAGGTCTTCCACTCGGGGCAGGACACTTAAACCAGGGGGGGTCATGATTTTGGTTAATAAACGGGTGCAATTCGAGGTGGGTAGCACAATCTCGATGGGGGAGGCAGATTTGTCATGGTGAGTGGCAAGCTCGAGGGGAAGGGTAGTTTTTGATCAATGTATATGCCCAAAATTGGGACGATGTGGATTTTATTAAGAGACTACTGGGGAAGATACCTGACCTGGACTTGTACAGGCTGATTATGGGAGGTGATTTTAACACAGTCCTTAACCCCGGCCTAGACCGGTCGTGTTCAAGAACGGGTAAGGTGCAGGCAATGGCAAAGGAACTGAGGGGGTTTATGGAGCATATGGGGGAGGGCTGATCCATGGAGGGCTAGTCGGCCAACGGGGAAGGAGTTTTTGTTCTATTGACAGGTTCATAATTGATTTTGTCATCATGAGCAGGGATTTGCTGGCGGGGGTGACAGATGTAGAATATTCGGCGATCGCTATTTCGGACCATGCTCCACATTGGGTTGATCTGCAGGTCTGCAAGGACAGTTTTCAGCACCCTCAATGGAGGCTGGAGGTCGGTTTGTTGGCTGACGAGGCGGTGTGAGAGGGTGAGGAAATGTATGCAAAACTACGTGCAGGTCAATGACACAGGGGAAGTCTCAGCTGCGGTGCTTTGGGAGGCGCTGAAGGCAGTGGTGAGAGGGGAGCAAAAATCGATCAGAGCACATAGGGACAGGACGGACAGGGCAGAAACGGACCGACTGGTAAAGGAGAACTTACAGATAGACAGGAGATATGCGGAGACCCCGAGGGCAGAGCTATTAAGGGAACGACAAAGGCTACAGACTGAGTTTGGGGTGTTGTCCACAGGGAAGTTGGTGGAGCAACTTAGGAAGGCGAGGGGTGCGATTTATGAGCACGGGGAGAAAGCCAGTAGAATGCTGGCACAGCAACTGAGGAAGAGGGAGGTGGCCAGGGAAATGGGGAAGGTAGTCGACGGGGGAGGGGAAACTTGGTAGGAGATCCGGCAGGGCTGAACAAGGTGTTCAGGGACTTCAATAGCAAGCTTTACTCCTCGTAACCCCCTGCGGGGCCGGAGGGGATGAGACGCTTTCTGAATGGACTGACCTTCCCAAAAGTGGGGAGTGGGTTGGTAGACGGGCTGGGGGCTCAGATTAGGACCGAAGAAATATTGGGGGGCTTGAGGGCCATGCAATCAGGTAAAGCCCTGGGGCCGGATGGGTATCCGGTGGAGTTTTATAAAAAGTTCTCTGAGATAGTGGTGCTGGTTAGAGTTTTTAACGAGGCAAGAGACAGAGGGGTGTTTCCCCCGATGATGTCGCAGGCCACCATCTCCCTGATATTGAAACGGGACAAAGATCCGGAGGCATGTGGGTCCTATACGCCGATCTCTCTGTTCAATGTAGTGCTAAAATTCTGGCCAAGGTCTTGGCGGCTAGGATTGAGGACTGTGTGCCAGACGTTATTATGGAAGATCAAACCGGGTTCGTCAAGGGCAGGCAGTTGGTGGCCAACCTAAGAAGGCTGCTGAATGCGATCATGGTGCCCCCGGAGAGTAGGGAGGCCGACGTAGTTGTGGCAATAGATGCCGAGAAGGTTTTCGACCGGGTTGAGTGGGACTATTTATGGGAGGTGCTGGGACGATTTGGGTTCGGGGAAGGGCTTTATCGACTGGGTTAGGCTGCTGTACCAGGCTCCAGAGGCGAGTGTGAGGACAAATAGGACGACGCCTGACTATTTTAGACTGCACCGAGGGACGAGGCAGGGGTGCCCCCTCTCCCCACTGCTGTTTGCGCGAGCAATAGAGCCGCTGGCAATTGCCCTGAGAGCTTCTAGGGGCTGGAAGGGGCTGGTACAGGGAAGGGTGGAACATAGAGTTTCGTTGTACGCCAACGACCTGCTCCTATACATCATGGGTCCAGTGACTGGGATAGATGAAAACATGGGAACCTTAAGGAATTTGGCCGGTTCTCGGGGTACAAACTGAACATGGCAAAAAGTGAGTTTTTTGTAGTCCAGGCGAGGGGCCGGGGGGTCGGTTGAGGGGGCTGCCGTTTAGGTTAGTAGGGAACAGTTTTAGATACTTAGGGATACAGGTGCTGCGGGACTAGGGCCGGTTGCACAAGTTGAACTTATCTCGGTTGGTAGAGCAAATGAGGGTCGAGTTCCGGAGGTGGGATGCGCTCCTACTGACACTAGCGGGGAGAGTGCAGACGGTTGAAATGACGATCCTCCCGAGATTCCTGTTCGTATTCCAGTGTCTCCCCATTTTCATTCCGCGGTCGTTTTTTAAGAGAATGTGGTAGTATGCATTAGGGGTCATGTGGGACTGTGAAGCCGTGATGTCATTGGCTGACAGATCCCGGGTCCTGGTTGGCTGTTGACCTCTAGCTCCGCCCTGAAGGCGGAGTATAAGAACCAGGAGTTCTCCCCCGCAGGCCAGTCTGTTGCTGAACTGCGGGGAACAAGTCACGCTTAATAAAGCCTCATCGACTTCATCTCTATTCGTCTCTCATGAGTCTTTGTGCACTACAGAGGCTTAATAAAATGATTATGGAATTTGTGTGGGCGGGGAAGTCCCCACGGGTGAGGAGAGTGATGCTCGAGAGGAACCGAGGGGAAAGGGGGCTGGCGCTGCCAAACTTTAGTAATTACTACTGGGCGGCCAACATAGCTATGATAAGGAAGTGGATGGTGGGTGCGGGGTCGGTCTAGGGGCGGATGGACTCAGCTTCATGCAGGGAACCAGTTTGGCAACCCTGGGTATGGCTCCCCTGCCGGTCCCGCCGGCACGGTACTCAACCAGCCCTATAGTGGTGCGACCTTGCGGATCTGGGGCCAATGGAGAAGGCACGTGGGGGAAGTGAGAGCATTGGTTTGGTCCCCAATTTGCGACGATCACCACTTTGCCCCAGGGAATATGGACGGTGGGTTCTGAACATGGCGGAGGGCTGGGATCGAGAAGATGGGGATCTATTCTTGGAAGGGAGCTTCCGAGCATGAGGGCGCTAGAGGAGAAATTTAGGCTGGCGAGAGGGAATGATTTCAGGTATTTGCAGGTGCGGGACTCTCTACGCAGACAGATTCCATCCTTCCCACGCCTGCCACTTAGGGGGATCTAGGACAGGGTAGTATGTAGTGGATGGGTGGGGGAGGTGATGGCCTCGGACATATGGGAGCAGAGGAGACGCAGACCGAGGACCTGAAGATTAAGTGGGAAGAGGATCTCGGAGGTGAGATAGAAGAGGGCTTATGGGCGGAGGAGCTGAGCAGGATAAACGCGACCGCAACATGCGCCAGGCTCAGCCAGATTCAATTCAAGGTCGTCCACCGGGCCTACATGACAGTGGCCCGGATGAGTAAATTCTTCGGTTTGGGGGACAGGTGCGCCAGATGTTCGGGAGGACCAGCGAACCATGCCCACATGTTCTGGGCATGACCAAAACTCAGGGGGTACTGGCAGGGATTCGCGGACGTTATGTCCCGGGTACTGAAAACAGGGGTGGTGATTAGTCCAGAGGTGGCAATTTTTGGGGTTTCGGAGGACCCTTGAGTCCAGGAGGAGAGAGAGGCAGACGGTTAAAATGACGATCCTCCCGATATTCCTGTTTGTATTTCAGTGTCTCCCCATTTTCATTCCGCGGTCGTTTTTTAAGAGGGTTAATAAAATGATTATGGGATTTGTGTGGGCGCGGAAGTCCCCGCGGGTGAGGAGATTGATAGATTGATGCTCGAGAGGAACCGAGGGGAAGGGGGGCTGGCGCTGCCAAACTTTAGTAATTACTACTGGGCGGCCAACATAGCTATGGCCTTTGCTTTTGGCCTTTGCTTCCCTGGTAGCCCGGCGACAAATTCTGCTGGCATGGAGGGACTCAAAGCCCCCAAAATCGGAGGCCTGGCTGTCGGATATGGCGAGCTTTCTCAGTCTGGAGAAAATTAAGTTCGCTCTGAGAGGGTCGCTGTCAGGGTTCGCCCAGAGGTGGCAACCATTTAATTGACTTCTTCGTGGAAAACTAATTGTCAGCAGGGGGGCGGGGGGAGGGGGGGGGGGATTAGGGTAACATAGATTAGTGGGGTAGTTAGGCGGGCCCTTGTAGGAGGGGAGCTGGTTTGCACTACGTTAATTGTTCTTTGCACACTGTTTTGCATTGTTGTTGTTTACTATGCCAAAATGCCTTAATAATATTGTTTATCAAAAAGAAAATGTACACAGGACTGGGTAACACTGACAGTTAGGGACTTTTATATAGGGCACAGACTAGTGACAATGAATGAACTGATGGAGGAATGGGAATTGCTGACAGGATAAGAAATGAGACAGCTGCAAATAAAGCACTTCCTCCGCAAAGAGACAGCAGGATACCCCTAGGACCCAGAGACCACACTATTAGGGAAGTAGATGAACACGGACAGTTATGAAGCGGGACTCTGTGGGAAAATATACGGACAGCTACTGGACGGAACCCGAACACCACTGGACGAGACCAGACGGAAATGGGAGGACAAGCTGGAGACGGAAATGCGGTGGGGACTCTGGAGCGAAGCACTGAGCAGGGCCAACTCCACCTCCTCCTGCGCAAAGGCTTTGCCTCATGCAATTCAAATTGGTGCACAGAGCACACCTGACCAGAACCCGGATAAGCAAGTTCTTCCCGGAGGCTGGGGACCAATGTGAACGTTACCAGAGGGGCCCGGCCAACCACACCCACATGTTTTGGGCATGTCCCAAACTTGCTGGGTTCTGGACAGCCTTCTCCGGTGCAATGTCCAAGGTTGTCGGGGTGAGGGTGAAGCCATGCCCAAATGTGGCAATCTTTGGGGTATCAGAGCAGCCAGAGCTACACATGGGGAAGAGGGCCGACGCGCTAGCTTCCGCTTCCCGAGTTGCACGCAGGAAAATCCTGCTCGGCTGATGATCAGCAGCACCACTGTCGTGTTGGGTGTTCTGATACACAAACGAACCAACACGGTTGTAGATGGTACAACTCTGTTTTATTATTCTGTACAATAATAACTATTAACTTCTGGCTGTGGTTCGTACTTCACCAGCTAACCTGTGGACCCAGCCCTAGCACTATCTTAGAGAGGCACTCAGCACATGGTGTATGTCTGAGTGGCACGCTGTGAGCTCTGTGCTCTGAGCTATCTCCTGCTGGAATGAGCGGGAACTGTGGTGTTCCCTTTTTTATAGTGCGTGTGCTCTCACTGGTGATTGGCTGTGATGTTGTGTGTGTTTTGGTTGGTCCATCTACCTGTCCATCAGTGTGTGTGTGTGATTGCACCATGATATGTTAATGTGGATATCATGACAACCACCATCTGCTGCAACTGGCTAGCTGGCCTTTCGGAATTTCTCCACTTGGAGAAGATCAAATACGCCATGCGAGAGTCAGAGGAAGGCTTCCTTACTGCATGGGGGCAATTTGTTGGCTTGTTCCAAAACCTGTTCCAGGGCCAGCAACAGCCAATAGATAGGGAAACGGGAGGTATAAAAAGGGAAAAGAAAGAAGGACAAGGAGGAACGCAAGGGACGCATAACCCAGGTATGAGGGGGGGGGGGGGGGGGGCAGAGTGCCTGAGAGGGACAAAGTGGGACAACACTGGGGGAGTTCCCCCCAGCCACAAAAAGAACAAAGCAGAAGCCGACGGAGGGAAAATAGAAAAGGGGGGGAACAAGGAGAAAGGGACACCTCCAGATCAACAGCATGGGGGAGGGGGGGGGGGAGGGGTTAGGGAAAGGGGGGCTCGGTGGAGGGGTGAATGGGGGGTAAACATGCCAAGCTAGGTGGCAACAGTATGTAAATAAAATAAAGAAAAGTAGGACAAGGATTGTTTTCTATAATAAATGAAAACGAATGGCAAATGTACATGGTTTTGAAAAATGGCAATAAAAAGATTTTTTTTTTTAAATGGTGAAACCGACATCATGGCTGATGAGGGAGAGAGATCAAAGGTTGGACACAGAGCGGTGCGACCATGGGCTGCCGGGCTGGACACTGGGCAGGTTACTGGGGTGGGGGTGGGGCCCTGCCAGTGCCGGGTGTGGGGGGTGGGGGGCTGTAATGGGCCGTGTGGCCGGGGCGAGCCCCCATGGGACTGGAACATGGGACAGTGTCCAGGCACAAACTGCCATTACCATGGCCTGCAAGTCAGCCATCTTGTTGCGCACCCCACTGACCACCCACCTTAGCCCCTGGTTCTGCAGAGTCTCAGCGGCCGTAGGGGTGCCACCCAACTGGCTGCCACCCGCCGGCAGGGCATCAGGTGGCCCATCCCCCCCTACAATGGGCAACACTCACTGTAGCCCCTGCGGGGGTGCCGATGGGGGGCCACGGAGTGTACTGCTGGTAAGGGCAGTGCCAGCCGATGGTACCTCTGGCATCAGGAACAGGTGCCAGGGCCAGAGGCCCCCATGTTGCTGGCTGTCGACAGGGCCACGTGCTCGTGGATGGTGAGAGGGGACATGCGGGGACGAAGCCTGCAGTGCCACAGGGGCCACCATCTACCCTGGTCGGTTTTCAGTCAAAACCTGGCTCTTTGCCATTTAAAAAAAAACTCCACCCTCTGCTTCCACTGCCTTTTGAGGAAAAAAGTTCCAGAAACGCACAACCCTCTGAAAGAAAATGTTTCTCCTCAATTCCTTCTTAAATGAGCAATCCCTTCATTTTAAGCAGTGATCCCAGGTTCTTGATTCTCCAAACAAGAGGAAACCTCTTCACATCCACTCTGTCAATATCCTTTAGGAGCTTAAACGTTTTGATCAGGTCGCCTCTTCCTCTTCTAAAGATGAACAGATAAAGGATAATGGAGGAGGAGCCTCCACCTTTGCTCCAATACGGCTACTTATGTTTATGAGAGCAAAGACTGATGGGAGGATGGGAAAATTTACAACAATACTGTCGTATTGGAGGCCATTCAAGTGAGCGAGATAGTAGATGATAACAGTCAGGATACTAGCTATGGCTCTCTGAAGCAGTGTTCTGGAGCCCCGAAGGCTATCCTTGTGGCTGGAGAAAAACGTAAGCAGAATGGGAACTTTAGTGATCTCTGTATATGTATATACATCAAGGGTTAATGTGTAGTCAGTACAGTCAGATTATCACTAGAGGGCAACACTAACAAGGGGTATATAAACAAGCCCAATCTGTTTGCCTGATTTCTTTGGGAGTGTTGTAGCTAGAAGATAGACGTATAGCAAGCTCAGAGTGCAAAGTACATATTTCATTGCTAATCTAAATCTACCTTGTCTAATTCGAACACTATTAAAAGTATTGAAGAAATGAACTCACAAGTAAATTGATTAGTTACTCAATATATAATTTGTTATCACTGGATGACTTTTGAGTACTTATCATCTAAGTTAAGTTCAACTCGGCATAAACAAATTAGTAACAAATATTACTCCCATCAAATATAACAGGAACGACCCAGTTGTCATGGTCCATGTAGAAACCAACAACAATATATGTGGAAGTAAGAAAGAGGTCCGAGTGATAGAGTTTGAAAGGCTAGAAACTAGAAGGATAGATGAAGGGGGAATGGGGTTGTGAAAGGACTTGGAAGGTGAGAGATCATAAGAACGTTATCGGATAGCTGGACTGATATTCCAGCCTTTCTACCCAGTCTGCCTCATCAGCCAAGATGAGAAGGGAGATTTAATAATAAGAGACGGGGAAATGGCTGAGGAGCTGAACAGGTTTTTTGGGTCAGTCTTCACAGTGGAGGACACAAATAACATGCCAGTGACTGATGGAAATAAGAATATGATAGGTGAGGACCTTGAGATGATTGTAATCACTAAGGAGGCAGTATTGGGCAAGCTAATGGGGCTAAAGGTAGACAAGTTTCCTGGCCCTGATGGGATGCATCCCAGAGTGTTAAAAGAGATGGCTAGGGAAATTGTAAACGCACTAGTGATAATTTATCAGAATTCACTAGATTCTGGGGTGGTCCCAGAGGATCGGAAAGTAGCAAACGCGACACCACTGTTTAAAAAAGGAGGTCGGCAGAAAGCGGGTAATTATAGGCCGGTAAGCTTAACTTCGGTTGTAGG
Organism: Scyliorhinus torazame; assembly: GCF_047496885.1. Classification (NCBI taxonomy): domain Eukaryota; kingdom Metazoa; phylum Chordata; class Chondrichthyes; order Carcharhiniformes; family Scyliorhinidae; genus Scyliorhinus; species Scyliorhinus torazame. The sequence goes on from NC_092710.1 coordinate 203,495,624, forward strand.
GAAAATGCTGGAATCTATCATTAAGGAGGAAATAGCGGGGCACCTGGAGGGAAATTGTCCCATTGGGCAGACGCAGCATGGGTTCACAAAGGGTAGGTCGTGTCTGACTAATTTGGTAGAATTTTTTGAGGACGTTACCAGTGCAGTAGATAACGGGGAGCCAATGGATGTGGTATATCTGGATTTCCAGAAAGCTTTTGACAAGGTGCCACACAAAAGGTTGCTGCATAAACTAAAGATGCATGGCATTGAGGGTAAAGTGGTAGCATGGGTAGAGGATTGGTTAACTAACAGAAAGCAGAGAGTGGGGATAAATGGGTGTTTCTCTGGTTGGCAACCTGTAACTAGTGGGGTCCCTCAAGGATCAGTGTGGGGCCCGCAGTTGTTCACAATTTACATAGACGATTTGGAGTTGGGGACCAAGTGCAATGTGTCAAAGTTTGCAGACGACACTAAGATGAGTGGTAAAGCACAAAGGGCAGAGGATACCGGAAGTCTGCAGAAGGATTTGGATAGGTTAGGTGAATGGGCTAGGGTCTGGCAGATGGAATTCAATGTTGCCAAGTGTGAGGCTATCCATTTTGGGAGGAATAACAGCAGAATGGATTATTATTTAAACGGTAAGATGTTAAAACATGCTGCTGTGCAGAGGGACCTGGGTGTGCTGGTGCACGAGTCGCAAAAAGTTGGTGTGCAGGTGCAACAGGTGATTAAGAAGGCTAATCGAGTTTTGTCTTTCATTGCTAGAGGGATGGAGTTCAAGACTAGTGAGGTTATGCTGCAATTGTATAGGGTGTTGGTGAGGCCGCATCTGGAGTATTGTGTTCAGTTTTGGTCTCCTTACCTGAGAAAGGACATATTGGCACTGGAGGGAGTGCAGAGGAGATTCATTGGTTGATCCCAGAGTTGAGGGGATTAGATTATGATGAGTAGACTGGGACTGTACTCATTGGAGTTTAGAAGGATGCGGGGGGATCTTATTGAGACATATAAAATTATGAAGGGAATAGATAGGATAGATGCGGGCAGGTTGTTTCCACTGGTCGGGGAAAGCCGAACTAGGGGGCATAGCCTCAAAATAAGGGGAGGTAGATTTAGGACGGAGTGTAGGAGGAACTTCTTCACCCAAAGGGTTGTGAATCTCTGGAATTCCTTGCCCAGTTAAGCAGTTGAGGCTCCTTCTTTAAACGTTTTTAAGAAAAAGATAGATGCCTTTCTAAAGAATAAAGGGATTCGAGGATATGGTGTACGGGCCGGAGAGTGGAGCTGAGTCCACAAAGATCAGCCATGATCTCATTAAATGGCAGAGCAGGCTCGAGGGGCCAGATGGCCTACTCCTGTTCCTAGTTCTTATGTTCTTATGTTCTTATCCACATTCCTCTCATGCTGCCTTGGATATTTTTGGGCTTTGGTAATATATTATTAGAATCACTTATTCCCTATTTGCTAATAGATTTTGTAAACATTTATTTTTGGGATTTTGTTTTTATTTGTTCATGGCTCATGGGCGTTGCAGGCTGTGTCAGCATTTATTGCCCATCTCTAATTGCCCTTGAGAGGGCAGCTAAAAGTCAACCACATTGCTTTGGGTCTGGAGTCACATTTAGGCCAAACCAGGTAAGGGTGGCAAATTTCCTTCCCTAAAGGACATCAGTGAACCAGATGGGTTTTTACTACAATCGACAGTGGTTTCATGGTCACAGTAACTTCATTTGAAGCCTACTTGTGACAATAAGCAATTTTCATTTTCATCATTAGACTTTTAATTCCAAATATTTTATTCAGTTTAAATTTCATCACCTGCCATGGTGGGATTCAAACCCGAGCCTTCAGATCACCAGCCTGGGCTTCTGAATTACTTGTCCGGCGACAATACCACTATCCTACAGCCTATCCTTGATTTACTGGCTAACCCTATTTGTCCCTGAGAAGTTGGTGGTTGTCGGATTTCTTCATGAACCGCTGTCATCTGTGCGGTGAAGGGACTCCTACTATAGGCAGGATTTTTCAGAAGGCAGTTTCCTGCCCAGCCATGTGAAGCACATGTGGTGAACACATTTCATGGATCCACTTTTCAGAATTTTCCCATGATCTGGATTTTTTTTCATCTTTAATTAGAAATAAAAAGTATTTCCCGACCATAGATGTTACACAAACTGGTCTGAAATGACTAGGGTTAGCTCCGTCTCCTGTTAGTAAATTAGATATCGCTTAGACACTCTCAAATCCTCTGGTACACGTTGGCTTGAATTTCCTGAAAATGTACACCACAGTAATCAAGTTCCTGGGGTGGGATTCTCCGTTTCAGAACGAAGTGTTGACGGCGGGACTGAATCGGTGAATTTAAAGCCAGTCCCGGATCAATTCATGATCTGTTAATTGGATAGCACCGGCCCCATCGGCCCCACATTGTCCATCCATGTTCTTCCAAAACAAATCACCTCACACTTCTCTGCATTGACATTCTCTGCATCAGCTGCCTCTCAGCCGAGCACTAATGTGACTGTCTTTTTGAGATTCTGCATTGTCCTCCTCACAGTTTACAAAACTTCACAGTTTTGTATCGTCTGCCAATTTTAGGATTGTCCTCTGCGCACACCCAAAATCTGGATCATTAATATGTCAGGAAAAGCAAGGGTGAAATACTGACCCCTAGTGGTCTAGCCAGAGAAATATCCATTTTAAAATATATATATTTTATTCAGACATTTATACAAACAAACAAGACACAGAACAAATAAGAACGGATGTAAAGTTCTACAACATAATAAATAATCAACACCCATTCACCGCGCGACCCCCCACCCCCCCTCCCGTATTGCCTTCTGTATTTTAATCCTCTTATTCCCCCACCACCTTACCTCTCTGCTAACACCTCATTCCTCCTTAAAGAATTCAATGGACGGCTTTTACCTCCGGGCGAACCCAACGACCGACCCCCTCAAGACGAACTTGATCCTCTCCAACCTCAGGAATTCCGCCAGGTCACTCATCCACACGCCCGCTTTCGGCAGCTCCTCCACCCGAGCAAAATCTGTCTCCAAGCTTTCAGGGAGGCAAAGACCAAGACATCAGCCTCTCTCACCCCTGGACTCCCGGGTCTTCCAACACCCCAAATATTGCTACCTCTGGACTCGGGGCCACCTCTGGACTGTGGGTCACCTTCACCCCCAGTATCTTGGACATTACATCCGCAAACCCCTGCCAGAACCCCTTCAATTTTGGATATGCCCAAGACATGTGGACATGGTTCGCCGGCTCCCCCACGCATCGCCCACACCCGTCCTCCACTCCCTCAAAGAACCTACTCATCCTCGCCACTGTCATGTATTCCGTGTGGAATACTTTAAGCTGGATAACACTGAGCGTTGCACACAATGAGGATGCATTCACCCTTCGCAGGGCCTCCTCCCACGAGTCTCCCCCCCCCCCCACCCCCTGTCAGCTGCTCCTCCCACTTCCGTTTAACATCTCCCACCGGGGCTCCCTCCCAATCCATTAGCTCCTTGTGGACATCGGACACCTTCCCCTCAGCTTTCCTTTCCTCGGCTACACTTTATCTTGAAGCCCAGGGACAGCAAGCCAGGAAAGGAAGCCAGCTCCCTCCTCACGAAATCCCAGACCAAAGTACCTAAAACCATTCTCCCTGGGCAGCTCATATTCCTCTTCCAGGTTCTCTAATTTCGCAAAGCTGCCCCTACGAACAGATCCCCACCTGCCGCCATCTCCCAATACCTCGCATCCAGCCCCTCTGGTGCAAACCTATCATTATCACAAATTGGTGCCCACACCAAGGCACCCTCCAGTGTCAAATGTTGCCTCCACTGCCCCCACACCCTCAAGGCCGACACCACCACTGGGCTCACGGAGTACCTGGCCAGCGAGAACGGCAGAGGCGCTGTCAACAATACACCGAAGCTTGTTCCTCTAAAAGACCATTCTCCCTGGGCAGCCGTCTCTATCGGCTCCCATACGACCCCCTCCCCACTACCCATTTCCTGACCATAGTGATGTCAGCCGCCCAGTACTATTCATTATATTCGGCAACACCAACACCACCCGTTCCAAAAAAAACCTCTTGACACGCAGGATCTATCCCACTCACACAAATCCCGATATCAATGCGTTGACCTTTTAAAAAAATGACTTTGGGACAAAAATCGGGAAGTTCTGAAATATAAACAGGAACCTTGTCAGCACCGTCATCTTCACTGTCTGCACCCGTCCCGCCAGCGACGGGACGTTCCACATTCCACCTCTTAAAATCCCCCTTCATCTGCTCCACCAACCGAGTCACATTAAACTCATGCTGCTGCGCCCAACCCAGCGTCTCCTGGATGTACTGTTATACGCCTCCGCCACTTTTAACAGCAGCTCCCCCCGGCTCCTCTCCTCGCCTCTGGTCTCAATTGGGAACACCTCATTCATTTCCATGTTCAGCTTGTATCCGAGAACCAGCCAAAGTCCTCCAAAATCCCCTTAATACTGCCAATGCACCCCAATGGGTCCGAGATATATAACAGCAGGTCATCCGCGTAGAGCAATACCTTGTCCTCGAGCCCCCCTCCGCTGCACAATCCCTCTCCAATCTCCCACGCTTTAAGCCAAGGCGAAAAGCAATGGGGAGTGCGGGCACCCCTGCCTTGCCCCATGGTGCAACCCAAAATATCCCGAGCTCACCTGGTTTGTCCGCACACTTGTGACCGGCGCCCCGTACAGCAACCGGACGTAGCCCACAAATCCCTGCCCAAACCCAACCCATCCCAACACCTTCCACAGACACGCCCACTCCACGTCATCGAAAGCCTTCTCCCCATCCATCACCACTTCCACTTCCTGCCCCGCTGGGGGCATCATAATGACGTTAAGCAACCTCCCCATGTTTGCTGACAACCGTCTCCCTTTCACAAACCCCGTTTGGTCCTCACCTATCACCCCCAATTCGCGAAGCCGACACCTCTGGCAACAACTCAGCGTCCACATTCAACAACAATATCGGACGGTAGGATCGGTAGGGTCCACACTGCTCCTTATCTTTTTTCAGTATCAGGGAGATGGATGGCTGCGATAGTGCAAGGGGGAGATCCCCCCTCTCCCTAGCCTCATTAAATGTCCTCGCCAGCAACAGTCCCAGTCCCCCCACAATGTTTTATGAAACACCCCACCGGGAGCCCATCCGGACCTGGTGCCTTCCCTGGCTGCACCACCCCCATACTCTCCATCAGCTCCCTCAACCCGGTTTGGGGCCCTCAATCCCTGCACCAACTCCTCACCCACCCTGGGAAACGCTAACCCATCCAGGAACTGTCGATTTCCCTCTCCTTGGCCAGGGGCTCTGACTCATATAACCTCCCATAAAATTCCTCAAAACCCCATTCACCCCCACCAGGTCCAGCACCACCCTTCCCGCCCTGTCATTCATTCTATCAATCTCCCTAACCACCTCCTCTTTCCTAAGCTGGTGGGCCAACATCCTGCTCGCCTTCTCCCCATACTCTTATATTGCATCGCTGGCCCTCCACAACTGTCCACTGCATTCCCCAAGGATACAAATCTGATTGCCATCTGGAGCCTCTGCCTATCCCTGAACAGTACAGCCTCCAGGACCCCCGAATACCTCCTGTCCTCCCTCAGAATCTCTTCCACCAGCCTTGCCATCGTGGCCCGTTCAGCCTTTTCGCTGTGTGCGCAATCAAAATAAATTCCCTCCTGAACCATCACTTTGAACGCCTCACAGAGTGGCGGCCGTGACCTCCCCCATGTCATTCAGCTCCATGTACCCCCGAATGGTGACCTTCACTCGCTCACACACCACCTCATCCGCCAACAGCCCCACACCCAGCCTCCACTGTGGACTCTGACCCTCCACCCGCCCCTGTCCACTCGCAAATCCACTCAGTGCGGCGTGTGGTCTAAGACCACAAACGGTGAATACTCCGCTATGACCACCCCGCCAACAACGCCCTGTCCACCACAGAAAAGCCAATTCGGGAGTACACCCTGTGCACATGGGAACAATATGAAAATTCCTTCGCCCTCTGCCTCGCAAACCTTCACGGGTCCACCCCCTCCAACGCTCCATAAGCTCCTTCGCCACCGCCGGCAGCTTCACCGACCTGGGGTTCGACCAGTCCAAACCTGGCTCAATGACCATGTTAAAATGCCCCCTCGATGATCAACCGGTGCAAGTCCAGGTTAGGAACCCTCCCCATCACCAGCCTCATAAACTCCACATCATCCCAGTTTGGGGCATAAACATTTACCAGAACCACCGGCATCCTCTCCAGCTTTCCACTAACCATCACAAACCTCCCCCCACCCCCACCCCCCCCCCCCCACCCCCAAAATCTGCCATATGTTCCCCACCACGAGCGCCACCCATTTGGTCACCAACCCCGCCAATCCCCTCGTCTTCATGTCCAAACCCGAGTAGAACACCTGTTCTATCCATCCTTTCCTCAGCCTTGTCTGATCCCTATCTTTAAATGCGTTTCTTGTAGAAATGCCACATCTGCCTTTAGACTCCTGGGGTGTACAAACACATGTGACCGTTTAACCAACCCATTCAGCCCCCTCACGTTCCACGTGACCAGCCGCCCCCCTTCCCGGCTGATCAATCATACCACTTTTTGGGTCAATCCTGGCCCATGTCATACGACCCTCCATGCTCACCCTCGAATGTCCACCGTTATCGCTCCCTTTCCAGCTACATCATGCCATCCACACCCTTGTCAGCACCCCCACCCCCTCCCCCAAACAAAACAACAGCCCCATCCCCCTCTCCTGCACCAACCACCTGACCAACCCTCACTGTGCACCCGTTAACTAGCTCGCCCAGCTAGCATGGCAGCCCACGCCCAATGCCTCCAAACCTCCTACCAACCCCCACCCAATCCGCACTGCCTCAGGAAACAAAGAAACTGAAAAAGGTGCATTCACCCTTGATGCTCCCCATGCACCCCACCACCCAGCGCAACAAACCATTTCAAAGGAGAAAAAGCTCTCCAACAACCACCAAAAATAAACACCTCCTCCAAAGTTCAATGTCCTCCTTCTGCTGCCAGTCCATTGTCTCTCAAATACTCCATAGCCTCCTCTGGTGTACCAAAATAGTAATAATAATCTTTATTATTGCCACAAGTAGACTTACATTAACACTGCAATGAAGTTACTCTGAAAATCCCCTAGTCGCCACACTCCGGCGCCTGTTCGGGTACACAGAGGGAGAATTCAGAATTTCCAATTCACCGAACAGCACGTCTTTCGTGACTTGTGGGAGGAAACGAGAGCACCCGGAGGAAACCTGCGCAGACGCGGCGAGAACGTGTAGACTCCGCACAGACAGTGACCCAAGGGGCAATCGAACCTGGGACTTTGGGAGCAGGGTGCAACACTCTAAACTTCACCCCCTTCTTGAAGAGGACAACCTTGACCTGGTTAAATCCAGCTCTCTTCTTCACCAGTTCTGTGCCCAGGTCTTGGTACACCTGCAGCTCGTTTGCCTTCCAGGTGCACTTCCTCGTCTGCCTCGCCCACCAAAGAATTTTCTCTTTGTCCAAGAAGCAGTGCAACCCTTGCCCTCGGCGGCTCGTCCGCCGGTGACCACCTCATCAGCACCCTGTCCACTCGGTCGATCTCCAGATGGCAATCAAAGCCCCATCCCCCCATCAGCTTTTCCAACATCTTGGCCACATACGTGCCGGCTTCCACTCCTTTGATGCCTTCAGTCATCCCCACAATCCGCAAGTTTTGCCTTCTGGAGCAGTTCACCAGATTCTCCACCTTCTCCTTCAGCCTCTTTTGGGTCTCCCGCATCGCCCCCATAGGGTCTCCCGCATCACCCCCACTGAGAAATGTCCATTTACCATGACTCCCAGCCACTTGTCACATATTGAGTGCATGAGCACCCTCCTGAAAAACAAATCTGCTTACTGATGAAAAACATGCGGCGCTACATGAATGCAGCCAACAATGCCTTGTACCTCCAAAAATGCAGATAATTTAGCAAATTATATCTCTCCCTTCCCCCGTGTCAGCTTCTATAGGAAACATAATTAAATGTTGTCACGTTGCAACCAACCCATCCGAGGTCTGTCGGATCCCTATATCCACACAACAAGTGCTGCTGATTATTACAATTAGGCAAGGAGGGGTAATATGACTTCCCTATTCTCCCACTCCTCACTTTACCGTGACAAGCTTGGTTGTCCTTCTTTTATGTATTTATTGAGGATGTGCTGTGCTAATTTTGTAAGAGCCACACATGAATACTATCAAGGGTGTACTGAATTACTTAAACTGTAAAACAAAAATGAGAAGTTTATTGAAGCTATTCCTGAACTAAGGAAAAGAGCAAAATGTGACAGAATTCATTAGATCACACATTCATCTGGACCCACACACAAACAAGTACAGATGGCAGAATAAAGCTAATAAGGATTTTACAGTCCATGAGAAAAAATGGATTAGCTGTTCCTGTATTGGGCTTGATGCAGTGCTTCAACAATGCGGACGTCTAGTTTAGCTGTTCTCTTGAATGCAATTCATATTTTAATTTATTTTTCAATATAAATTTAGAGTACCCAATTCTTTTTTCCAATTAAGGGGCAATTTAGGGGCATCCTTTTGGGTTGTGGGGGTGTGGTAGTCACCACTGTTTGTATATAGTACACATATGAGATGTAATACGGTAAGGCTCCTGTACTACAGGTACGGGGGTAGATCCCTGCCTGCTGGCTCCGCCCAGTAGGCGGTGTATAAATGTTTGTGCTCACCGAGCTGCAGCCATTTTGGCAGCTGCTGTAGGAGGCAACACATCTCTGCGTAATAAAGCCTCGATTACTCTCTACTCTCGTCTCGTCGTAATTTATAGTGCATCAGAGGGTGAGCCCCACGCAGACATGGGAGAATGTGCAAACTCCACATGGGCAGTGACCTGGGGCCAGTATCGAACCCAGATCCTCGGCACTGTGAGGCAGCAGTGCTAACCACTGTGCCACGGTGCTGCCCCTATTTGAATGCGATTCATGGAGAAGATTTACTTGTGTCATGTCAGAGTACCTTTAAGACATGGATGTTTAAGCAATGTACCTTCAAGAAAACAGTGATGTCAGAGAGTGGGTGGGGCTGAGCTCAGGTCAGCCATTTTGGCAGGTTTTTAGTTTCAGTTTAAAAAACAGTGTGTGAGTGTGTCTGTGTGTTTCCAGAGAGCTGCAAGTTTTGAAAAGAGCTGAGTGGGTGTCTGCGTTTTGCAGGGAACTGGATATCTGCCATGAAAGACTATCTCTGGATCATTTGGGTGATTTAAAATAAAGCCTTTAACCTGATGTGATTTTGTTTAAAGGTGTTAAGTCTCTTGGAAGTTTGAAGGAACATTTTGAGGAATTATTTACTGTTGCAATATTTTCTGAGTTATCTTTGAAGTAAGGGGTGTTAAGAGATCCAAAGTTTATTTAAGATGTTAAGTTGAGTTCATGGAATAAACATTGTTTTGTGTTTAAAAACCCACGTGTCCATAATTGTAATCCCACACCTAGGGAAAATGCCGCGTGCTCGGAAAAGCAACAAATCCATTAAAGGGAGAGGTTGGTTGAACTCCATGATATATTTTGGGGTTCTGAAAGCACTTTGCCCATAACAATTGGGGGCTCGAGGGGGATTAAAGTCTATCTATTGGATTAGCTTTTGTGAACTTAAAGACAGCGAAGGATTGTTGATTTTCCGGTGTGGTATTTTAGTTTAAGTGGGGAGAGTGTTGTGAACAATGGCTCTTTCAGAGGCTCAGAAGTTTTTGGGGGTGGAGAATGTCACACGTTGTACTTTACGGGCAGAAACGAAACGCAGACTGTTAGATTTGGCAAGAACATTGCAGTTAACATTACCTGACAAATTGCGAAAAGGTGAAGTAATTATGGCGGTGGTTAAGCATTTAAAGTTGCGTGAGATAGAGTTTGACTCATTGGAAATGGCAAAAAATTCAGTTGCAAATTAAACAAATGGAACATCAGAAAGAATTAAAGCAGCTGGAATACAAGAGCGAGAGAGAGGAAAAAGAAAGAAAAAGAGAGAGAGAGGAAAAAGAAAGAGAAAAGAAACAATAGCCCGAGCAGAACAAAAAGATAAAGAGAGGGAGTTTGAACTTCAGAAAATGGCCATGAAATATGACAATCAGTTAAAATTGGCAGACGTAAAGGGAAACGTACAGTTGGATGATAGTGATGAGGATAGTGAGAAAGAGTGTCATAGTCGAAGGATTGGTGGGAATCTATTCAAAAATGTCCAAGCATTGCCAAGGTTTGACGAGAAGTAAGTGGAAGCCTTTTTCATTTCATTTGAGAAGGTAGCTAAACAAATGAAATGGCCACAGGACATGTGGGTGTTACTGATTCAAACAAAGCTGGTAGGAGAGCTAGTGAAATGTTTGCATCACTACCGGAGGAGGTATCTGAGACGTATGAGGAGGTGAAGAAATCCATCTTAAGTGCATATGAGCTAGTGCCTGAAGCTTACAGACAAAGGTTTAGAAATTTAAGGTAAGAATTTGGTCAAACATACCTGGAGTTTGAAAGGCTCAAACAGAGTAATTTTGATAGATGGATAAGGGCTTTGAAAATAGACCAAACGTATGAAGCTCTCAGAGAAATTATACTTTTGGAGGAGTTTAAAAATTCAATTCCTGATGTAGTGAGAACTCATGTGGAAGAACAGAGGGTTAAAACAGTGAGATTAGCAGCGGAAATGGCAGATGATTATGAATTAGTTCATAAATCAAAGATTGGTTTCGGACATCAGTTTCAGCCGGTGAGGGATAGAAACTGGGGACATGAGAAATACTCAAGTGGTAAAGGTAAAGGTGATCTGATGGGAGACAATAAAGAGAGTGTACCTCAGATTAAAAAAGAAATCCAGGAGGGTGGAAAAGAAATGAAAAGTTTCAGATGTTTTCACTGTAATAAACTAGGCCATGTAAAGTCACAGTGTTGGTGGTTGAAAAAAAGCATTGGGAAGGCTGATGTGATAAAACAGGATAAGACAGTGGGGTTTGTTAGAGTGGTAAAGGAAAGCCCAAGGGAAGCGAAGGAGGTGCAAACGATTGTATAGCCAGTTCAAGAAGTAATTGTTAAGGAGGTGCCAGATGTCTTTAAAGAATTTACTTGCGTGGATAATCTTTACTCATGTGTATCAGGAGGAGCAGGTAAAGAAGTCACAATTTTAAGAGATACAGGGGCTAGTCAATCTTTAATGGTAAGAGATGAGCAATTATGTAGTTTGGGAAAAATGTTGCCAGAAAAGGTGGTGATATGTGGAATTCAGGGTGTGAAGAGTAGCGTTCCATTATATAAAGTAAGGTTGGAAAGTCCAGTGAAGAGTGGTGAAGTGGTAGTAGGAGTAATAGATAAACTATCTTGTCCAGGAATACAGTTTATTTTGGGTAATGATATAGCTGGATCGCAGGTGGGAGTGATGCCTACCGTGGTTGATAAGCCATTGGAAAATCAGACAACTGAAGTGTTGAAGGACGAATATCCTGGGATTTTTCCGGATTGTGTAGTAACAAGGTCGCAAAGTCACAGGTTAAGACAAGAGGAGAAATCAAAGAGTGAAGATGAAGTTGAAGTGTAATTATCAGAAACGATTTTCGATCAGGTAGGTGAAAAAGAACAAGAACAGGTGGGGGTTGAGACGGATATTTTTAGTTCAGGAAACTGGCGGAGTTACAACAGAAAGATGTAGAAATTAAACGGATATATCAGAAAGCATATACAGAAGAGGAATCTGAGAGTATACCAGATGTTTTACAGTAAAAATGATGTCTTGATGAGAAAACAGAGACCTGTACATATGCAGGCGGATGAAAAGTGGGCAGAAGTTCATCAAGTAGTATTGTCGGTCGGGTATAGAAAGGAGGTGTTGCGAGTTGCACATAAGGTAACAGTTGGAGGTCATTTGGGAATAAGGAAAACTCAAGCTAAAATCCAGAAACATTTTTATTGGCCTGGACTACATAAAGATGTAGTTAAATTTTGTCAATCATGTCACACATGTCAAGTGATAGGGAAACCTCAAGCAGTGATAAAACCAGTGCCCTTAATACCCATTCCAGCATTTGAGGAACCTTTTACAAGGGTCCTAATCGATTGTGTAGGACCGCTTCCTAAGACAAAAAGTGGGAATCAATATCTTTTGACTATAATGGATGTGTCTACTAGGTTTCCAGAGGCAGATGACACTAAAGTCGGTGGAGTTGTGGACAGTGCGGAAGGATGTTACAAGTTACAGAGGGACATAGATAAGCTGCAGCGCTGGGCTGAGAGGTGGCAAATGGAGTTTAATGCAGAAAAGTGTGAGGTGATTCATTTTGGAAGGAATAAGAGGAAGACAGAGTACTGGGCTAATGGTGAGATTCTTGGCAGTGTGGATGAGCGGAGAGATCTCGGTGTCCATGTACATAGATCCCTGAAAGTTGCCACCCAGGTTGAGAGGGTTGTTAAGAAGGCGTACGGTGTGTTAGCTTTTATTGGTAGAGGGATTCAGTTTCAGAGCCATGAGGTCATGTTGCAGCTGTACAAAACTCTGGTGCGGCCGCATTTGGAGTGTTGCGTGCAATTCTGGTCGCCGCATTATAGGAAGGATGTAGAAGCGTTGGAAAAGGTGCAGAGGAGACTTACCAGAATGTTGCCTGGTATGGAGGGAAGATCTTATGAGGAAAGGCTGAGGGACTTGAGGCTGTTTTCGTTAGAGACAAGAAGGTTAAGAGGTGACTTAATTAAAGCATAGAAGATGATCAGAGAATTGGATAGGGTGGACAGTGAGAGCCTATTTCCTCCAATGGTGATGTCTAGCATGAGGGGATATAGCTTTAAATTGAGGGGAGATAGATATAAGACAGATGTCAGAGGTAGGTTCTTTACTCAGAGAGTAGTAAGGGTGTGGAATGCCCTGCCTGCAACAGTAGTGAACTCGCCAACACTAAGGGCATTCAAATGGTCATTGGATAGACATATGGACGATAAAGGAATAGTGTAGATGGGCTTCAGAGTGGTTTCACAGGTCGGCGGAACATCGAGGGCCGAAGGGCCTGTACTGCGCTGTAATGTTCTATGTTCTATTCCAGTACGTAATATTACAGCTAAAAGGATTGTGGAGGAGTTACTTAAATTCTTTACTAGATATGGACTACCCACAGAAATTCAATCGGATCAAGGAACAAATTTTACTTCAAAGTTATTCAAAGAAGCTATGGATAGCTTAGTAATAAAACAATTGAAATCACCATCCAGAATCGCAGGGAGCGTTAGAAAGGTGGCATCAGACATTAAAGACAATGTTGAGAGTGTATTGTCAAGATTATCCAGAGGATTGGGATAAAGGAATCCCATTCGTATTGTTTGCAATTAGGGATGCACCTAATGAGTCTACCAAATTTAGTCCTTTTGAACTAATTTTTGGTCATGAGGTAAGAGGACCACTTAAATTGATTAAGGAAAAATTGGTGGGTGAGAAATCGGAAGTTACACTATTGGATTTTGTGTCAAATTTTAGGGAACGATTAAATAGAGCAGGTGAATTGGCTAGACAACATTTGAAAGTTGCACAAAATGTGATGAAACGGGTAGCAGACAAGAAATCCAAAGTTCGTAGTTTTGCCAGTGGGGATAAAGTTTTAGTGTTGTTACCAGTGGTAGGGGAACGTTTAAAAGCTAGGTTTTGTGGACCGTATCAGATTGAAAGGAAATTAAGTGAGGTGAATTATGTGGTTAAAAACATCAGATAGAAGGAAGATTCACCGAGTGTGTCATGTGAATATGCTTAAAAAGTACTTTGAAAGGGAAGGAGAGAAAAAGGAGGTTTTAATGATTCTAATTCAAAGTGACGAACCAAATCCAGATGACTGTGAATTTGACACACCTCAAATTAAATTGGAAAATGAGGATGTTCTTAAAAATTGGGATGAATTGTTAAGTCACCTTCCAGAGGAAAAACAAACTGACTTGAAAAAGTTATTGATATCACATGGGCAAGTTTGTAGAGATAAATTGGGAAGTACTAAAATGGCTATACATGAATGAAATGAAATGAAAATCGCTTATTGTCGCAAGTAGGCTTCAATGAAGTTACTGTGAAAAGCCCCTAGTCGCCACATTCCGGCGCCTGTTTGGGGAGGCTGGTACAGGAATTGAACCGTGCTGCTGGCCTGCCTTGGTCTGCTTTAAAAGCCAGCTCTTTAGCCCTGTGCTAAACCAGTGCTAAATCTACACATGATTTAGATGTGGGAAATGCTGTTCCTATCAAACGACATCCATATAGACTTAATCCTTTAAAATTTGCACAGGTTAACAGAGAGATTGAGAGTATGCTGAAGAATGACATAATTGAGCCAGTTGCAGCCAATGGAGCTCACCCATAGTGATGGTACCTAAACCAGATGGTACCCAACGGTTGTGTGTGGACTATCGAAAGGTGAATGCAGTTACAAGAACAAACTCTTATCCTATCCCACGTTTGGAGGATTGCATTGAGAAAGAGGGACAATCCGCTTTTATTTCCAAATTGGATTTACGGAAAGGTTACTGGCAGGTACCTTTATCTGAAAGGGCGAAGGAGATTTCAGCTTTTGTGACTCCAGATGGTATATACCAGTTCAAAGTTATGCCATTTGGCATGAAAAACGCCCCAGCAACATTTCAACGGTTAACTGATACAGTCGTTTCAGGATTACCCAATTGTGCGGTGTACATCAACGATCTGGTAGTTTTCAGCCAGACATTGAAAGAACATTTAAAACATCTGAGGGAGTTATTCGATCGATTTCAGGAGGCGGGTTTGGTGATAAACCTAGCCAAAAGTGAATTTGGAAAAGCCCAAGTCACTTTCCTTGTCATACAATCGGACAGGGTCGACTGTCCCCACGGGATGTGAAAACAAAAGTTATTGGGGAGTTTCCGATACCCTCGACACGACAGGAAATAATGCGATTTCTTGGTATGAGTGGATTTTACCGGAAATTTGTCCCAAATTTTAGCAGTGTGGTTGTTCCACTGACGGACTTGCTCAAGAAGCGTAACAAATCCCAGTGGACAGCGGAGTGTCAACAGGCATTTGACGGCCTGAAGGCTGTGTTAACCACTGCTCCTGTGTTAGTCATCCCAAATTATACCAAACCTTTCAAAGTGGCTGTTGATGCGAGCGATGTGGGTGTAGGTGCGGTGCTTCTACAAGACGACGATGAAGGGCTAGAGCGGCCTGTTAGTTATTTTTCAAAGAAATTGAATTCTCACCAGAACACGTATTTGACGATTGAGAAGGAGACTTTGAGTTTGGTGCTGGCTTTGCAACATTTTCACATTTATGTGACCAGCAATCCATCTGACACCATTATATATACAGATCATAATCCTTTGACGTTTTTGGAGCAATTCCGGAATAACAACGCAAGGCTGTTTCGCTGGAGTTTGTTGTTACAGCCATTTCATTTAAAAATAGTACATGTGGCAGGACGGGAAAATGTGATCGCTGATGCTTTGTCACGAATGTGATCAATCGAGAAGGAGTTCGGTTGGAGGAAGAAGAACAAAGACAAATGGACTATATTATTATACCTGTTTGCATGTGTTGTTTTCTTTAAATTAAAATGTATATTTACTGTGTGCATTTCTTAGTGGATGGTGCAAAAGTGAAAAATGAAACCATCTTGAAGTTGATGGTTTATTTTTTCTTCTTGGGGGGAGGTGTCATATCAGAGTACCTTTAAGACATGGATGTTTAAGCAATGTACCTTCAAGAAAACAGTGATGTCAGAGAGTGGGTGGGACTGAGCTCAGGTCAGCCATTTTGGCAGGTTTTTAGTTTCAGTTTAAAAAACAGTGTGTGTGTGTGTCTGTGTTTCCAGAGAGCTGCAAGTTTTGAAAAGAGTTGAGTGGGTATCTGTGTTTTGCAGGGAACTGGATATCTGCCATGAAAGACTTTCTCTGGATCATTTGGGTGATTTAAAGTAAAGCCTTTAACCTGATGTGATTTTGTTTGAAGGTGTTAAGTCTCTTGGAAAAAGCCGCATGCTTGGAATATCAACAAATCCATTAAAGGCAGTGGTTGGTTGAACTCTATGATACATTTTGGGGTTGTGAAAGCGCCTCGCCCATAACACCCGGCTTGGAGTAGATTTCTTCTCAGGTTGGTCACTTTACAAATTGGGTGCAATACTTCCAGAGAGAGAAGGTACAGGGCTGCAATGGCTTGTTTCAGTACAGCATTGTCCTTTTCACTTCTTCCTCTCTCCTGCCTGGCAAGGTTCGCTTGAAATGCCTTGCTGGTTGTACATTCCAGAGGGGCTTGATTAGTTCATATCTGCTGCAACTATCGTTTCAGAATTGGCAATTGAATTTTGATGCCTCATTTCAGAGTCGCTACTCATTTGTAGCAACTTTGCATGTCTATGCCATTTCTTTAAAAACCCTACACATTTGCCTGAGTATGTTTTCAGTTTAAAAGCCAGCCAGTGAAAAAATCAGAAATTACATCTTCAAAACATCTTCAAAATATCTTCAGAAAACATCCTCTTGCCAATGTCCCCAGCAGTTTGGAAAGAGCCAGAGATATAAACATTTAGAATCAAGGTGACCTTCACTGTCAGTACATGATCATGTTTTGGACTCAAATTCACATTCCAACACGTGTCACAGGTAAGCGCTTGCTGTCCTGCGGAAATGCAGCCACTCTACACACCGCTCCTCTGCAAGATTCAGGTATGATGTTCTGTTTTTAAATGTTTATGTGCAATAATACTTCTGTAGCTTTCTTCTTAAACCCCATACATGTCTTTGCTGTCGTCCTTGTGCTGCACTTCCCTTTGATTTGGCGGCCTTGAGGGTAAATCCAGTATCCAATCATGTTCATTATTTGAAAACTTTCATAGACTTTCATAGAATTTACAGTACAGAGGAAAACAAGTAAACCTTACGTTTAACTCCCCCATTGTAAAACATTCTTCTGCTGTCTCTGTGTTATAAAACAGTACCTTTGTTTAAAATGAATATCTATGAAATCTTCATCAATTCTGAATTAGCGGTTAGGTTTTGCGTACAGCTACCCGATGCACCTGTACTTTCCTTTGTAATGTTTATTTTAGGAATCCAGCAGTTTGTCCTGTGTCTGCTGGGTGGTTCCTGAAGTCACTCTTGGCTATGCAAACAAATGACTAAGTGTTTCCCCAAATTTAACTGGGCTCAAATCGTTCCAGTGCTCTTCACACTGCCGTGATATCTGTCATTTGCCAGAGTCAGTCTTCTTCTCGGAGAAAAGGTAGGAAAAATTTCCCGTTTGAATGAGAGGTTTTGAAAATAATTATTTTTCAAAAGAGAACCCAAATTATAACTCAAATATTTTCACTTTAACGTTGAGGTATGTGGAAGATTTCTCTTGTAATGTTTAATGGAATTGTAACTTTGTGGTCTATAGTTTACCATTACTATAGCACGGAGGTAATGCTCCCTCCTTCAAAATATTCAGGTTCTTTCTAAAGGTAACAGAGAATTTTGGAGGAATCCTTTAATGTTCATCAACTATGATGAACAACCCCCAGTCTAGCAGTAATGTCAGGTTTAAAACTGCCAAAGCGACCGGTTAATTTTTTGGGTACTTTAAAAGGCTTATTATCGAGTCTCCTTGGAGTGGCACGGTGGTGCAGGGGTTGGCACAGCTGCTGCAGTGCTGAGGATCTGGGTTTGATCCTGGCCCTGGGTCACTCTCTATGTGGAGTTTGCACATTCTTCCCGTGTCTGCGTGGGTTTCACCCCACAATCCAAAGATGCGCAGGTTAGGTGGATTGGCCACGCTAAATTGTCCCTTAATTGGGGAACAAATAATTGGGTACTCTAAATTTATTTTAAAAAAATTATCGAGTCTCCTTAATATTACAGAGAAATGGATAATATCTCTTGCTCTGTGCTAATATTTAAAGTGTCACCTTTGGGCGAATGGCATTTGTTGGAACTTAATGTTTGGAACTTAGGGTTGTGGAGCTCCACTTGAAGTGGGCATGATCTTAGTCAGAGCCAGATGAAGCCGACAGTATAACTCCAGACTCAATAGCTGCACTTAACATTACAGAGAGGGAGGGTGGAACGGTGGCGCAGTGGTTAGCACTGCTGACTCACGGGGCCGGGGACCCGGGTTTGATCCCTGCCCTGGGTCACTCTGGGTGGAGCTTGCACATTCTCCCCGTGTTTGTGTGGGTCTCACCCCCACAGCCCAAAAATGGGGAGGATAGGTGGATTGGCCACTCTAAATTGCCCCTTAATTGAAAAAAAAATAACTGGGTACTCGAAATATATAAAAAAAAGATA
Organism: Scyliorhinus torazame; assembly: GCF_047496885.1. Lineage (NCBI taxonomy): Eukaryota > Metazoa > Chordata > Chondrichthyes > Carcharhiniformes > Scyliorhinidae > Scyliorhinus > Scyliorhinus torazame. The sequence goes on from NC_092710.1 coordinate 203,513,965, forward strand.
CACTACACAGAGGGGATTTTCCCATAGCTTCCAGAGAGAGATAGCAGTAGATGCCCATCCTGGTACTTATTAATCCACTACAGATTCTCAGCACAAGTATCTTTGCCTGGTTGTATCCCTGTGGCCGTTGAGACCTTGGGATGTCTATAAATGCATGCTCTTGGTAGAAATTCTTTATTCAAGAAAGATTTAATACAAAACAAATCCTGTTTTGTGCTTTTAGGTTGAGACATTGGAGGAAAACATCAAAAGGTAGAATTCTCAAATAGATCCACTGAATGTTGAACTGCACAGCAGGTTAGTCAGCATCTAAAGAAGAGAAATAACTGAATGTTTCCCATCAGCAAAGTCATCATAAAGTATATTCACCTAAAACATTAATTGTCTTCACCTTATCGAATGTGGAGAAGGCTGTTAAATGTTTCTAACATTCAAGTTTTTCTTTCAAATATGATAATCAAAGGGATTGTTCGAATCAATCGTACAGTTGGTATAATTTATACCAGAAAATAGCTGTGATGGCCACGTTACAAGGTCAGACAATGATGGTCCAATAATAAACAAGTGTTGGGACTGTTTTTGAAGGCGGGTAGATTGGTTGAAAGGTAAAACCAGTTGCCAAGAAAAATCAATGTTATTTCAGCACAACCAAGTTGAAATCTATTCTTCCTGTTTGATCATTCTTCCCATTCTTCCACATCCAGTAAAAACAGTCTGGGTCAATGATTCAATTTAGGGAATAACTTAGGTTTTCAAAACACGTCTGAATTATATTTTATTGAAAGTTCCTGGTAGCTTTAAGGTTATCCCCAAGTTTTAGAATCCAGATAACATACCAGGTATAGACTTCATACCTATTTTCATAAATTCACATTCTGAGAAAAAGGTGATGTGCTACACGATCATATAGAAAAAAATGATAGTTTACCAATCGGGGACGGGATTCCCCGACCCCCCCGCCGGGTCGGAGAATCGCCGGGGGTCGGCGTGAATCCTGCTCCCGCCAGCCTCCGAATTCTCCCACCCCCCCCAAAAACCGCCGTGGCGTGAGTCGCGCCGCCCGCCTCCGAGAATGGTGGGGTCCGGCGTGACTCAATGGGCCCCGGGGCCGCCCAAATTCTCCAGCCCCTGATGGGCCGAAGTCCCACCCACCTGTAGCCGGTCCCGCCGGCGTAAATTGGAGTTGGTCCCTCAGCGGCCTCCAGGGTTATTGGGGGGTCGCGGGGGGATCTGGCCCCGGGATGTGCCCCCGCGGTGGCCTGGCCCGCGGTCGGGCCTGTGCCGTGGGGGCACTCAATCCTTCCGCACCGGAGGCCGTGGTCATCCGCCATTCCCGGTGCGGAAGTGACTCCATATGCGCATGCGCGGGGATGACGTCAGCAGACGCTGAAGCTCCTGCGCATGCGCGGACCCGCGCTGGCTGGCGGTGTCCCTTCGGCCCTGGCTGGCGTGGCGCCATGCCCCTTTCCCGCCGGCCGGCAGGGCGCAAACCACTCCGGGGCGGGCCTAGCCCCTGAACGTGCGGGGACAACCCGCCCCGCCGGGTAGGGGAGAATCCCGCCCCTGAAGTCTGCTGTGCACATTTTCCAATATTCTGAAATGATAAATGGATGAGCAAACACCAGACGCAAACCCCAAACTGCGAACTGCCTACCAAAAAAATCGGGGGGTGGGATTCTGCATCCAGCGACACAAGAATCACAAAATGCGTTGAGTGGAGAATCGCGCGCGAGGCGAAAATCATAGCTGGTGCCTGCCGCCTGACAGAATGCCATGCCTTGGTGCCTCAACAGCGGCATCAATGCGTTCTACTCCACACATACAATAAATGCCATTGGCATATCATTAACGGGCCTGATCCGATATTCTCCGGGGCCTCCGCGCTGCTCCGCCTCCGCCAGGAGGAACTACCGACAGCAAATGTCCCTTGTGGTTTTAAAAATCGTGAAACAGGTGGGTGGCTGCTGAGGGAGAGCGAGAGGAGATAGGACATGCAGAGGCATGCTGTCGTTCCTGCCACTGGCAGGGCTGGCTGGGGAGGGATGGGGGAGGGGCATCTGCCAGGGCTGGGGTGAGCAGCAGGGAGGTGACGGGGATGACCAGTGGAGAAGCTGTGAGGTCGGGGTGACCCCCTTGGGACCAGGGTGTCCAGTCACAGACCGCCATTGCCACTGTCTACAAGACTGCCATAGTGTTGCACACCCCACTGATCACCCATCATGGCCCGTGGTTGCGCAGAGTGACACAAACCGTATTGGTGCCCCCACTCCACCACCTCCTGTACTCCACTCCCCACCATGCACCTCACCACCCCCACCTTGCAGCCCACCAATTCAGTCCTGGGGTCAACACTTAGGGCAGGATTCTCCATTTCAGAGACGAGTGTTGACACTGTTGACGAGTGTGGCCTGACCACACTCGCAGCCTGAGCTAAATCTCTGCCTTTGTTCTCCTCACAGTCTAATCAGCCAAAGAGGCTTGAGGGCTGCTTGCTTCCCCCTTCATACCCACCAGTGCTGCCCCCTTGTGGTCTTTCCATGTCCTATCAGCCCCTTCTGTACATACCCATGTAAAGATCACGACATCCCCCTTTTTCAGCCCTGAGCTAAATCTCTGCCTTTGATCTCCTCACCGTCTAATCAGCCAAAGAGGCTTGAGGGCTGCTTGCTTCCCCCTTCATACCCGCCAGTGCTGTCCCCTAGTCGTCTTTCTATGTCCCATCAGCCCCTTCTGTACATTCCCATGTAAAGATCACTACATCCCCCCTTTTCACTTTTTTTTAAATAGTTGCAGAGCTGTAACAACAATGGAACAAACACAGTTAGATCATCCTCCACCAGGGTGTCACAGTCTAACCATGTCGTTGATTGCTAACGGATGCAGCACTTTCGCATGTCGGTCATAATGCTGCTTTTGTGTGTGGTGTTGGTGACACAACTTGTCCAGCATGTCGTGTTGGGTGTTGTGGTTTACAAACAAGCCAACAATGCTGGAAGTGGTGTAATGCTATTTTATTAACTGTTCAACTATGTTAACATACTGTAAACGTGGGTATAAGCAATACCAGCTTAACTGTGGACCCTTTCCTATCACTAGCTATGGTGAGGCACTCAGCACATGGTGAATGTCTGTGATGCAGGCTGTGAGCTCTGTGCTCTGAGCTGGCTGCTGCTAGAATGAGCGGGAACTCTCCTGTCCCCTGTCTTTATAGTGCTTGTGCTCTCACTGGTGATTGGCTGCGGTGTTATGTATGCTGGTTGGTCCTACTGCATGTCCATCAGTGTGTGTATGTGATTGCACCATAATGTACTGATGTATATTATGACATCCCCCTTTTTTACAAAGAACATGTGCCTATGTGAGAATAAATAACGTGTAATGAGTGTATCTGACCATGTGTGGGCAGTATTTACATAACTATGTACATGAGGCTAGTCTATACACGGGAAGGTGCCTGGTGCAGAGAAAAGAAAAACAAGGTGTTACACCAACAACAAAACTAATAACGAATGCTATAAACAAACTAGTGAGATGCTGAAACAGGATGAAAGAACAAAGCATTGAGTCCAACATTGTCAGGCTCATAAATCAAGTCTCTGAGGTGGGCGACAAATTCAGGTTGACCGCCTCAAGGGTGGGTCAGGAGCCACTGGCTGAGGATTGGGCCGGGCCACGGCCAAGTGAGGAGGATGCAGAGTATCCGGAAGCTCTACAAAGTCCAGGTCGGGGACAACAGGAGGACGTGGCACCGGTGGGGTATCGCATAGCGAGTGTGGAACCAGACGAAGGGCACGCTGATTGCGGCGGCGAATGGAGCCATCAGGCAGACGAACCAGGAATGAGCGGGGAGCCACCAGCTGAAGAACCACAGCAGTTGCAGACCAGCCACCCTCTGGAAGATGGATTCGGACGTTGTCACCTGGCGCCAGAGCAGGAAGATCAGTCACTCGAGCGTCATGCGCTGCATTGTGCTGCACACGAGACTGTTGCATCCGCTAAAGGACCGGAGCATGGTCGAGGTCTGGGACGTGAATGGACGGTACAGTGGTCCTGAGGGTGCGACCCATGAGCAGCTGGGCTGGTGACAGGCCCGTGGACAGTGGAGCCGAGCGATAGGCCAGCAAGGCGAGGCAGAAGTCGGATCCTGCATCAGCAGCCTTGCAGAGGAGCCTCTTCACGATGTGGACGCATCACATGTTGTAGCACGGGGTCAGCCGCAGTCTCCCGGCGAATGTGGGTTAGGCGTTCATCCGTGGCCGGCAGATTGGCGGCCGTGAAGGCCACATGGGCGTCGACTTGGCAAACGAACCCCTCTGGGTTGGACGGAGTGGTGACTGCCCTGGGCAGAGCGTCAGCTATGATCAGGTCCTTATCCGGTGTGTACACGAGCTGGAAATCGTATCTTCGGAGCTTGAGCAGAATGCGTTGTAGGTGAGGGGTCAGGTCATTGAGGTCTTTTTGGATGATGCCGACCAGTGGGCGATGGTCGGTCTCCACAGTGAACTGGGGAAGGCCATACACGTAGTCATTGAACTTGTCAACACCGGTCAACAGGCCGAGGCACTCCTTCTCGATTTGCGCAGAGCGCTGCTCTGTGGAGGTCATGGCCCGTGACGCATAGGCAACAGAGGCCCATGACGAGGCGTCATCTCGTTGCAGGAGCACCTCCCCTATGCCAGATTGGCTAGCGTCCGTTGATATTTTCGTCTCCCTTGCAGGATCGAAAAACGCCAATACCGGGGCGGTGGTCAGCTTGACCTTGAGCTCCTCCCATTCACGCTGGTGGGTGGGAAGCCACTGGAAGTCCGTCGTCTTCCTAACTAGGTTGCGGAGAGCCGCGGTGTGGGAAGTGAGGTTAGGGATGAACTTTCCTAGGAAGTTGACCATTCCTAAGAACCGGAGCACCGCCTTCTTATCCGCCGGCTTCTGCATGGCCGTGATGGCTGCCACCTTGTCCGCATCCGGCCGCACACCCAACCGGGAGTCTCCTAAAAACTTGAGTTTGGTCTGGCCGAAAGAACATTTGGCTCAGTTGAGGCGCAGGCCTTGGTCCCGTATTCGCTTAAAAACGCGTTGGAGGCTACTCATATGCTCCTGTGGGGTGGTGGACCAGATGATTATGTCGTCCACATAGACGCGCACACCCTCGATGCCCTACCTCATCTGCTCCATGATGCGGTGGAACACTTCAGATGCTGATATGATTCCAAATGGCATTCTATTGTAGCAGTACCTGCCAAATGGGGTGTTGAAAGTACACAGCTTTCTGCTGGACTTGTCCAATTGAATCTGCCAGAAGCCCTTTGATGCATCCAGCTTGGTGAATATGTTGGCTCGAGCCGTCTTGCACGTGATCGCCTCACGCTTGGGGATAGGGTAATGCTCCCGCATGATGTTACGATTTAAATCCTTCAGGTCGATACAGATCCGGAGCTCGCCGGAAAGCTTCTTGACGCACACCATGAAACTGACCCAGTCGTTTGGTTCCGTCACTCTGGAAAACACTCCTTGGTCCTGGAGGTCCTGCAGCTGCTGCTTGAGGCGGTCCTTGAGGGGTGCTGGGACTCTGCGAGGTGCATGAACCACAGGCGTGCCGTCCTGTTTGAGCAGGATTTTGTATGTGTAGGGAAGTGTGCCCATGCCTTCGAAGACATCTCGGTGTTGAGTGATGATGGCACTTAGTTGCGCCCTGAAGTCCGCATCTTGGAAGTCAGATGTGTCCTCTGGAGAGAGAGAATGTACGCGCTGCACGAGGTTGAGGAGCTTACACGCCTGTGCACCTAGCAGGGAGTCCTTTGAGGAGCCCACGATCTCGAAGGGTAGGGTGACTTTTCGCGAGTTGTGCGTCACCTCGAGTTGGCATGACCCGGTGATGGGGATGACGTTACCATTATAGTCAACCAGTTGGCAATTGGATGGAAGAATTGTTGGTTTGGCCCCCAGGGTTTGAAATGCTGACCATGCGAGGAGATTAGCGGAAGCACCAGTGTCCAGACGGAATCTGATCTGGGATCTGTTGACCGTCAGGGTGGCACACCACTCGTCGTCCAGATCAATGCTGTGCACTGACAGCGGCTGGTGCTTCCGATTCGGGGACAGCCTGTTCTTGGTTATGACAGCGACTCAAAAAGGCTCCCTGTCCTCGGTGTCACTGGTCTGCATGAAGTCAGGATCGGACTCGGTGAAGGTGGGTTGGATTGCCCGAACACTCCTGCGAGGCTGGTTAAATCATTGTGAGTTGGCAGGCTGGGCTGCTCGACAGCAGGCAGCATAGTGACCAAGCCTGCCACAGCGCAGGCACTGTCGCGATTTTGCTGGGCATTGCCGCTTTAAGTGGGCGCAGCCAACAATGCTGGAAGTGGTGTAACGCTATTTTATTAACTGTTCAACTATGCTAACATACTGTAAACATGGGTATGAGCAATACCAGCTTAACTGTGGACCCTTTCCTATCACTAGCTATGGTGTGGCACTCAGCACATGGTGAATGTCTGTGATGCAGGCTGTGAGCTCTGTGCTCCGAGCTGGCTGCTACTAGAATGAGCGGGAACTCTCCTGTCCCCTGTCTTTATAGTGCGTGTGCTCTCACTGGTGATTGGCTGCGGTGTTATGTATGCTGGTTGGTCCGACTGCATGTCCATCAGTGTGTGTATGTAATTGCAATATAATGTACTGATGTATATTTCCAGAAAATTAATGTACTGATGTATATTATGACACAATACTTACGAGTGATCTGGATTGGCGAAGTGTAACGCCGGTAGCGTTGTCCTCACATCTCGATTGAAGAGCATTTGAGCTGGTGACAGCCCTGAGCTCAATGGTGATGAACTATATGATAATAGAGCCAAGTGTATGTCGGAATTCGAGTCAGTGGCCTTGCTGATCAGTTGCTTAATAATGTGTACACCTTTCTCCACCCTGCCGTTCGATTGAGGAAAGTGTGGACTTGATGTCACGTGCTTGAAGTTATATTTTTTTGAGATTTCCATCCACTCCCCGCTTGCAAAGCAAGGACCATTGTCGGACATGACTGTTTGTGGGATGCCATGCCTCCAGAAGGTTTCCTTGCAGGCTTTGATAAATGACGCCGATGTGAGATCCGGAAGTTTCATGACTTCCGGAAGTTGGAGCAATAATCGATGAGAGAACATAGTGTCGACCCATGGAATGAAACAAGTCAATGCCAACTTTGTCTCATGGTGACGTAGCCATCTCATGCTGTCGGAGTGGCTCCTTGCATTGTGCCAGTTGATGTTTTTGACACGTCTCACATGTGAGCACCATGTTTGTTATGTTCTCATTTATCCCAGGCCAGTCCATGGATTGCCGTGCTCTTCTTTTGCACTTCTCGACACTAAGGTGCCCCTCATGAATCCTGCGGAGCATGTCCGCCCGGAGCGCCAGAGGAATGACGATTCTGTCATTTCGCAGTACGATGCCATCCACCACGGACAGTTCAGTTTTGACGTTTTGGAACTGTGGGCACCACCTTCTTGGCCAGCCATGCTGAAGGTTGTGCATGACCTGGAGCAGGGTCACATCTTCTCGTGTTGCCTGACAAATTTGCTGCAGCCTCTCGTCCGTTGCCTGTATGTCTCTCTGCACAACTATGCATGAGCTTCTACATCGTTAATGGATGCCGGAGGTGTACTGTTAGCATCAATGGCTCGGGACAAGGTGTCAGCGATTGTTAGGTCCTTCCCTGGAGTGTAGACCAGCGTGAAGTCGTACCTCCTCAACTTCATCATCATGCGTCATGCCATTGAGATTTTTGTTGATAATGTTGACCAGTGGCCTATGATCAGTCTCCACTAGAAATGTGGGAAAGCCATACACATAGTGGTGGAATTTTATTTTACCCATGATCATTCCCAGGCACTCCTCTATCTGTGCATACCTGCACTCTGTGGCGGTCATCGCTCTAGAAGCGTAAGTCACCGGGACCCAGTCCGACTGGTCATTCTGTTGAAGTAGCACCGCACCAATTCCATGCTGACTGGCGTCGGCGGAGATCCTTGTGGGTTTTGTAGGGTCGAAGAATGCCAGCGTTGGAGCTGCCATCAATTGGTGCTTCAGATCCACCCACTCGTCTTGGTGGCGTGGAGTCCAGTCAACTCCGTGTCCTTCCTTATCACATTTCGTAACGCTGTCGTCCGTGCTGCTAGGTTCGATATGAACTTGCCTTGGAAGTTGATGAATCCAAGAAACCTGAGCACCGCTTTCTTGTCACGTGGCCGCTGCATGTTCTGAATTGCCGCGATCTTCTCAGTGTCCGGCTTCATCCCGTGCTCTGATATCATGGTACCCAGGAAGGTCAGAGATGAACGTGCGAAGGTGCACTTGGATTGGTTAAGCTTCAGCCCAAATTGGTGGATTCTTTTGAAGACTTGCTTTAACCGAGCAATGTGGTCATCCTCTGTCGTTGACCATATTATGATGTCATCAACATATACTCGCACGCCGTCAATGCCCTCCGTCATCTGCTCCATAATTCTTTTGGATGCAGAGATAATCCCGAAAGGCATACAATAATAGCAGTATCGTCCAAACGGTGTGTTGAAGGTGCACAGCAGTCGGCTGGAATCATCGAGCTGCATCTGCCAGAAGCCTTGTGAGGCATCAGGTTTGGTGACTATGCGAGCCTTCGCCATTTCACTCGTTATCTCCTCTCGCTTGGGGATGGGGTAGTGTTCCTTGCAAATGATTTTGTTCAATTCTTTGGGATCGAAACAGATTCTGAGTTCACCGGACGGCTTCTTGACACACACCAACGAGCTGACCCAGTCAGTCGGCTGTGTGACCTGTGATATGATGCCTTGAGATTGGAGGCGTTGGAGTTCCGCTTTTAGCCTGTCCCACAATGGAGCTGGTACCCTCCTTGGTGCATGAATGACCGGTGTTGCATCGTCTTTGAGCAGGATTTTGTACTTTTAGGATAATGTACCCATGCCAGAAAAGACGTCAGGATATTCACTGAGAAGCAGCTGGATGGCATCAGCCAGTCGTGATGAATCAACCGTGTTCATGAAAATTCTCTTTATCAGCCGCAAATCCTTGCGGGCTTGAGCACCTAACAGCGACGTTCGTTTGTCGTCCGCGATCTCAAAGTGTAGTCCTTTTGTGATTTTCTTATTGACTACTTGTAGGTGGCATGATCCCCTCGAGGTGATCTGGTTGCCATTGTAGTCTGTTAACTTGCATGCAGCAGATATCATCTCGTGTGTCCCTGGGATGGATGCAAGATCTTTGCTTGTCATCAAGTTCGCGGATGCTCCCGTGTCCAGCTTGAACGTAATTGGGCAGTTGTTCACTTGCACTATGGCACTCCATTCATTTGTGGAGTCAATGGTATGCATGTATTGAGGTTGTGTCGTCAGCTAGTGCAGTTCCTCTGTGGCATTTATGATTCCAACGCCGTATGTGTTCTTCCAGGAGTGGAAATCTTCGTGGTCGGAAAAATTTTCTTTGAGTGTCTGAGTGTCCATTGCATCTACTGTGCACACCGTGAAATTTCCACGTCTTTGCGTTGGAGAGTAATATCTTGCTGTGGACTGACACTGGGAGGCAAATGATTCATTTTGGAGCACTTCAGACATCTTTTCCCTCGTGCAGGACATTTCCTTTTTAAGTGGGCGTTGCCACAACGGTAACACGTCATGATGTTCGTGACGTCACGCATCGGCAGCGTTCGCGCATGCGCGACTCGCTCTTCTGGCTGGGTTCGGAACTTTGTATACTGTGCATGCGCAGACATGCTGGAACGGGCGCTGGCGGCCGGAAAAGAATGCCTGTGAGTAGAGGCCACCATTTTAACGTCTTCCACCTCGTGGAGGATTTTCTCCGTGTTTTTTTCTAGAAACTCTAGGTACTGCTGTTTTTTCTGTTCCTGCTGTAAGCACTTTGCTATGGTAGTTTTTAAAGTTAAATCATTTTGCTGCATTACTGATTCCCTTAAATTTTCATCTGAGAGATCATAGAATAATTGATCCCTGATGATGGAGTCTGTTACATCACATAGCTACAACCTTGTGCTAGCAATCGGAGATCTGTGACAAAATTGGAGATTGTCTCCCCATTTTGTTGGAATCTGTTACGCAGGTTAAAGCGTTCCATGATTTCATTTGACTGTGATTTACAGTGTTCAATTATCAAATTTTGCAATTATCACTTGAAAGCTATTTTTATCTTCATTGTCACCATACGTTAAAGAGTTATAAATGTCTACATCTTGCCGGTCTACCATTGACAGTAATATCCCAATCTTTCTCTCATTGGGGGCTGCATTTAAGGCGGTAGCTGCCATGTATATTTGAAGCTGCTGTTTATACGTTTTCCAGTTACTATTTAAATTATCGGTAGTTTTTAGCAGCTCTGGAAGTGGCGTGTGGTCCATCGCTTCGGTTGGTTGTCTGGAATCCAAATGCTGCCAAGTCTTCCACAGTCGAGTGGCCGGCCAATTACTTCTTCTGCTTCTTTTGGTTCTTTCTGGTCTCTAACCTAATCTATCCAGTACTGTTCGATTAAAGCCAACCTGGTACCATGTTTTGTTACCTGCATGGCAGGTAACATGTGCTACTTAATTCAGTTACAGCAAAGGCTTTTGGAAGAAGGCTCGAAGTCGTCCAGAAGTTTTACATAAAGTTCATTGAGTAACACAACTTAAATAACTGCGTGAGCTCTTACTTTAAGAACTGTACTAGTGGAAGGTTACAACTTTTCTATACACTACAACTAGGCCTCACCACACTAGCAGCCCTGAGCTAAATCTCTGCCTTTGTTCTCCTCACTGTCTCATTAGACAAAGAGGCTTGAGAGCTGCTTGCTTCCCCCTTTATACCCACCAGTGCTGCCCCCTCGTGGTTTTTCCATGTCCCATCAGCCCCTTCTGTACAAACCCATGTAAAGATCACTACAGACACCAGGGGCGGGATTCTCCCCTACCCAGTGGGGCAGTGGGTCCCGGCGTGATGGAGTGGCGGGAACCACTCCGGCGTCAGGCCGCCCCAAAGGTGCTGCAGTCTCCACACCTTTAGGGGCCAAGCACTCACCTTGAGGGGCTAAGCCTGCGCCGGAGCGGTTTCCGCTCCACCGGCTGGCGTGGAAGGCCTTTGGCACCACGCCAGACAGGGCCGAAAGGACTTCGCCGGCCTGCGTAAGTCCACGCATGCGCGGGAGCGTCAGCGGCTGCTGACGTCATCCCCGCGCATGCACAGGGGAGGAGGTCTCTTCCGTCTTCGCCATGGTCTTCACCAAGAATGCCCCCACGGCACAGGCCCGCCCGCGGATCGGTGGGCCCCGATCGCGGGCCAGGCCACCGTGGGGGCACCCCCGGGGCCAGATCGCCCCGCGCCCCCTCCAGGATCCCGGAGCCCGCCCGCGCCGCCGGTTCCACCGGTAAGGTAGATGGTTTAATCCACGCCGGCGGGAGAGGGTTGACAGTGGCGGGACTTTGGCCCATCGCGGGCCGGAGAATCGCCGGGGGTGGGCCCGCTGAATCTCTGGTGGCGGAGAATTCGGGACACGCCGGGGGCAGGATTCACGCCAGCCCCCGGCTATTCTCCGACCCGGCGGGGGGGTCGGAGAATCCCGCCCCTGGACAGAATCGATGGACTTCTATGGGCTAGCACCGTCACCACGTGGAACCGAGCGATTCCAATGGAAAATGGTGTTGGATTCGCCGGGGTCGGGACTGGCATTCGAGAGGCTGACAAACTGCAACCGCATATACTATGGTGGTTACCACTGTTACTTCGCAGCACCAGGGACCCGGGTTCGATTCTCAGCTTGGGTCACTGTCTGTGCGGATTCTGCACTTTCTTTCCGTGTCTGTGTGGGTTTTCTCCGGTTTCCTCCCACAAGTCCCTAAAGACATGCTGTTAGATTAATTGGATATTCTAAATTCTCCCTCAGTGTACCCGAACAGGCATCGGAGTGTGGCGACTATGGGATTTTCACAGTAACTTCATTGCGGTGCTAATGTAAGCCTACTTGTGACAATAATAAAGATTATTATTGTTATTATTATAAGCACATGTCACAGGTTTGACAGCCGTCTTCTGGAGCAACCAGGCCTGGATGGGTCTGGCTGCTGCTTGGTGGTCCCAGGTGGCATGGTGCCGCCCTGTTTTGCCAGCTGCCCATCAGATGCACCAGGGAAATGGGGGGGGGGGGGGGGGGGGGGGAGGAGTCCGAGGCACGTTATGGTGTTCTGGCACATCCTTGCGGGAATCACCGGCATGAGCCCCATCACTTCCTCCTCCCTCAGGCTGCCCGATGGTGTCCGGGCTACCTCATGGGGTGGGGGTGTGAGCGGAGCTAACCCCCAAGGCCCCCGGCTACCTGGCGTTGCCAATCCTAGAGGCCCACAACGGTCCCGGTCAAGGGCATGATGCTCACTGCCAAGGAACACCTCCCTCTGGGACTGTGCCACATCATGCTTTTACTGTGCCAACACCTTCTGGGTTTGTGCCACATCAGCTAGTGACTGCACCACCTCCCTCTGGGTCTGTCCCACATCAGCCACAGCCTGTCCTCTGACCGTCTGCCCACTCGGAGGTTCCTACCGCGGCATGTGTGTGATGTGTACCAGATAGTGCCTCTGGAGCCTCTTCACTAAAGTGTCCAACTGAGGTGAGTGTCTCTGGGATGGTGGAGGGTGTTGGAGATGGCTGGATCGGGAAGTCAGTGTCATTCCCAGGCTGGTGCTCCGGGTGGGCTGTGGCTCGACGCCTCCCGCCACTGTCCATGTCCTCTTCCTCACTGCTTATCCACTTGGGTTAGCGTTGTGATTGGGGCCCTGGGCAGGGTACACCAGAAGGTCCCGCCTCATCACCAGGAGGTCCCGCAAGACATAAGACATGACGCATGATTGGACAGCAGGTTTGGGTGGTGATGGAAGGGGGAGGGTGTCGGGGGTGGTGTGGGGGTGACGGTGGTGATGGTGTGGGAGTGGTGGCGATAGAGGGGGGGGTGCAGGGGTGGTTTGGGGCGGTGATGGTGGAGAGAGATATGGAGGGTGTAGGTGAGGGTGGTGACAGCGTGGTCTCCCTTGCTCCCCCAATGCCGACCTACGCCTCGGCAACTGCCCTCTCTCCGGGCCCACCAACCAGGCCTAGTGCCTGCTGCTCTGCTGCGGTGAGGGACCGCAGATCCGGCAGCCCCCTCCAATCCTTTCCCTCTCCCAGCGGTTGTGAGCCACCTTCTCCTGGAGTGGGAGACAGAAAATGCACCGTGTTAGACAGTCAGACACATACAGCACAGGGGGGGGGGTGGGTGGGGCGGCATGGGGGAGTGGGGGGGTACCCGGCCATGGCGGCCAGTAGGAGACGGCAGTTCAGCTAGCGCTCAACTCTCTGGTGCCCCACTCCTACCCCTCTCCATCCCATTCACCCCCCCCCCCCCACCCCCTCTCCCCCCCCCCCCACACCCCACAGTCCCCACCTCTGCCACCCTCAGGGTCCAGTGGGAAGATGTGATGGATTGGCCAGCTCGCATGCTGGAATCACCCACATGGGTGGTGGAAAGTGCTGCCATGGGCAGGTGTCAGACGTTGTCAAACAGTACGGAGCACAAGAGCTCATCCCAGAGCGGGTCTTCAGCATCCTCCATCTCGTGGACCAGACCCACTATTACTGCCAACCCACGGCTCGCACCCTTTAGTGAGGCTGGTAGGAATCACGGAGGGGGTTTTAGGACGGGGAGGATGGTCAGCCCAGGGGGTGGGGAGGGGGCAGATGGGATGTCCGTACCGATGGCCAGGCTCCCAGTCAGTGAACCTTAGAGTGTCCTGTTTGCGTTGGCCCTGGCGCACACGTTGTGTAGCCTCCTGTGCCTGCCTGGGCCCCATGCCCTGCCCATCCTCACCCTCTTCGTCGGATGAGGCCTGCCGTTCAGCCTCCTCCTCCAGCGTGTCGCCCTTCTGCTGCACAATGTTGTGGAGGAAACAGTAGGCCACCATGATGTGGGGGACTCTCCTCGTGCTACTCTGGACGGGCGTCCAGAGCGGTCCAGGCACCTGAAAAACATCTTCAAGATGCTGAAGCATGCTCGATCATGTCCCTGGTCACAGCTCAGGGGTTGTTGTAGCGGTTTCCGCGTCTGTCTGAGGCCTCCGGATAGGCGTCACTACCACAGCGGATAACACCTGTTGCCCTGGAGCCAATCCCTCAGCCGGGGGCTGCATCGAAGAGGTCAGGAACTTTTGTGTGTGTCAGGAAGAAGGCGTCATGCACACTGCCTGGTTATCGGGCGCAGACGTGCACAATGTGCAGCTCATGGTCACATACCAGCTGCACGTTCATCGAGTGGAACCCCTTTCGGTTTCTGAAGGCTAGCCCGTTGTGGGCCGGTGTGGGGTCATGTATCCCGTCGTCACCCCTGGACCTGAGCATCTCGGTGATGACGGCATACTCCACTGTCTGGGTATGATGATGGTCTCGATCCACATTGAATCTGATAGGGCCTCCATGACGTTGCGAATGCAGCTGTGCTCTGAGTTCTAGGAGATTCCAGACAGGCCCACATCCGGCACCTGAAAGGGCCCTGTGGTGGAAAAGTTCAGGATGACCATCACCTTGATTGCCACCAGAGGCAGGTGTCCTCCTCCATTGCCCCACGGTGCCATGTGCACCAACATCTGGCAGATATATCACACTGTTTCCTTGCTCAGCTGGAATCTGCGACATGCTCGGTTCGGCAGGTGCTTCCAGTACACACGAGGCCTCATGCAGTGCCTCCTTCCCACCTCCTCTTCGGCCTGTTGGATGGTTTGCCCTTCATCCTCACCGGCTGGATCCTGTTCCTCTGGGACCGACTCCACTGCTGCAGGGTCCTCCTCAAGCAGCTCCTTCTGTATAACCTCACTGCATCCCTCAGGGTTGCGGCGACTAGGAATTTTAATTTTATTTATTTGTTCATGGGATATGGGCATCACTGGCTGCAGTGGCATTTATCGCCCATCCCTGAGGGTGTTTAAGAGCCAATGACATTTCTGTGGATCTAGAGTCAGGGTTCAGCACCATCTGCAACTCCTCAGATAATGAAACATTCCATGTCCAAATGGAGCAAGACTTGGACAATATCCAGGCTTGGGCTGACAAATGGTAAGTTACATTCACGCCACACAAGTGCCAGACAATGACCATCTCCTACAAGAGAGGATCTAACCACAGCCCCTTAACATTCAATGACATTACCATCGCTGAATCCCCCACAATCAACATCCTGGGGGTTACCATTGATCAGAAACTGAACTTGACTAGCCGCATTAATACTGTGGCTACCAGAGCAGGTCAAAGGCTAGGAATCCTATGCCAAGTAACTCACATTCTTGACCCCCCCAAAGCCTGTTCACCAGGGCACGGGAGCAATAGGTCAGAAGGTGAGAGCGTTGAGGGAGAACTAGGGAATATGGACAGTGTGGCTCTGAGGCAGAGCAGACGGGGAGAAGTTGCTGAACACAGCGGGTCTGGTGGCCTGAAGTGCATATGTTTTAATGCAAGGAGCATTACGGGTAAGGCAGATGAACTTAGAGCTTGGATTACTACTTGGAACTATGATGTTGTTGCCATTACAGAGACCTGGTTGAGGGAAGGGCAGGATTGGCAGCTAAACGTTCCAGGATTTAGATGTTTCAGGCGGGATAGAGGGGGATGTAAAAGGGGAGGCGGAGTTGCGCTACTTGTTCAGGAGAGTATCACAGCTATACAGCGAGAGGACACCTCAGAGGGCAGTGAGGCTATATGGGTAGAGATCAGGAATAAGAAGGGTGCAGTCACAATGTTGGGGGTATACTACAGGCCTCCCAACAGCCAGCGGGAGATAGAGGAGCAGATAGGTAGACAGATTTTGTAAAAGAGTAAAAACAACAGGGTTGTGGTGATGGGAGACTTCAACTTCCCCAATATTGACTGGGACTCACTTAGTGCCAGGGGCTTAGACGGGGCAGAGTTTGTAAGGAGCATCCAGGAGGGCTTCTTAAAACAATATGTAAACAGTCCAACTAGGGAAGAGGCGGTACTGGACCTGGTATTGGGGAATGAGCCCGGCCAGGTGGTAGATGTTTCAGTAGGGGAGCATTTCGGTAACAGTGACCACAATTCAGTAAGTTTTAAAGTACTGGTGGACAAGGATAAGAGTGGTCCGAGGATGAATGTGCTAAATTGGGGGAAGGCTAATTATAACAATATTAGGCGGGAACTGAAGAGCATAGATTGGGGGCGGATGTTTGAGGGCAAATCAACATCTGACATGTGGGAGGCTTTCAAGTGTCAGTTGATAGGAATACAGGACAGGCATGTTCCTGTGAGGAAGAAAGACAAATACGGCAATTTTCGGGAACCTTGGATGACGAATGATATTGTAGGCCTCGTCAAAAAGAAAAAGGAGGCATTTGTCAGGGCTAAAAGGCTGGGAACAGACGAAGCCTGTGTGGCATATAAGGAAAGTAGGAAGGAACTTAAGCAGGGAGTCAGGAGGGCTAGAAGGGGTCATGAAAAGTCATTGGCAAATAGGGTTAAGGAAAATCCCAAGGCTTTTTACACTTACATAAAAAGCAAGAGGGTAGCCAGGGAAAGGGTTGGCCCACTGAAGGATAGGCAAGGGAATCTATGTGTGGAGCCAGAGGAAATGGGCGAGGTACTAAATGAATACTTTGCATCAGTATTCACCAAAGAGAAGGAATTGGTAGATGTTGAGTCTGGAGAAGGGGGTGTAGATAGCCTGGGTCACATTGTGATCCAAAAAGACGAGGTGTTGGGTGTCTTAAAAAATATTAAGGTAGATAAGTCCCCAGGGCCGGATGGGATCTACCCCAGAATACTGAAGGAGGCTGGAGAGGAAATTGCTGAGGCCTTGACAGAAATCTTTGGATCCTCGCTGTCTTCAGGGGATGTCCCGGAGGACTGGAGAATAGCCAATGTTGTTCCTCTGTTTAAGAAGGGTGGCAGGGATAATCCCGGGAACTACAGGCCGGTGAGCCTTACTTCAGTGGTAGGGAAATTACTGGAGAGAATTCTTCGAGACAGGATCTACTCCCATTTGGAAGCAAATGGACGTATTAGTGAGAGGCAGCACGGTTTTGTGAAGGGGAGGTCGTGTCTCACTAACTTGATAGAGTTTTTCGAGGAGGTCACTAAGATGATTGATGCAGGTAGGGCAGTAGATGTTGTCTATATGGACTTCAGTAAGGCCTTTGACAAGGTCCCTCATGGTAGACTAGTACAAAAGGTGAAGTCACACGGGATCAGGGGTGAACTGGCAAGGTGGATACAGAACTGGCTAGGCCATAGAAGGCAGAGGGTAGCAATGGAGGGATGCTTTTCTAATTGGAGGGCTGTGACCAGTGGTGTTCCACAGGGATCAGTGCTGGGACCTTTGCTCTTTGTAGTATATATAAATGATTTGGAGGAAAATGTAACTGGTCTGATTAGTAAGTTTGCAGACGACACAAAGGTTGGTGGAATTGCGGATAGCGATGAGGACTGTCTGAGGATACAGCAGGATTTAGATTGTCTGGAGACTTGGGCGGAGAGATGGCAGATGGAGTTTAACCTGGACAAATGTGAGGTAATGCATTTTGGAAGGGCTAATGCAGGTAGGGAATATACAGTGAATGGTAGAACCCTCAAGAGTATTGAAAGTCAAAGAGATCTAGGAGTACAGGTCCACAGATCACTGAAAGGGGCTACACAGGTGGAGAAGGTAGTCAAGAAGGCATACGGCATGCTTGCCTTCATTGGCCGGGGCATTGAGTATAAGAATTGGCAAGTCATGTTGCAGCTGTATAGAACCTTAGTTAGGCCACACTTGGAGTATAGTGTTCAATTCTGGTCGCCACACTACCAGAAGGATGTGGAGGCTTTAGAGAGGGTGCAGAAGAGATTTACCAGAATGTTGCCTGGTATGGAGGGCATAAGCTATGAGGAGCGATTGAATAAACTCGGTTTGTTCTCACTGGAACGAAGGAGGTTGAGGGGCGACCTGATAGAGGTATACAAAATTATGAGGGGCATAGACAGAGTGGATAGTCAGAGGCTTTTCCCCAGGGTAGAGGGGTCAATTACTAGGGGGCATAGGTTTAAGGTGAGAGGGGCAAAGTTTAGAGTAGATGTACGAGGCAAGTTTTTTTACGCAGAGGGTAGTGGGTGCCTGGAACTCACTACCGGAGGAGGTAGTGGAGGCAGGGACGATAGGGACATTTAAGGGGCATCTTGACAAATATATGAATAGGATGGGAATAGAAGGATACGGACCCAGGAAGTGTAGAAGATTGTAGTTTAGTCGGGCAGTATGGTCGGCACGGGCTTGGAGGGCCGAAGGGCCTGTTCCTGTGCTGTACATTTCTTTGTTCTTTGTTTGTTCTTTGTTTGTATCTACAAGGCACAAGCTGGAGTGTAATGGAATACTCTCCACTTGCCTGGACGAGTGCAGCTCCAAGAACACTCAAGAAGCTCAACACAATCAGGACAAAGCATCTCGTTTGATTGCTCCTTCTTCCAAAACATTCAGACCCTCCACCACCGACGAACAGTGGCAGCCTTGTGGACCATTACAAGATGCACTGCCGCAACTCACCATGGTTCCTTAGGCAGCATCTTCCAAGCTCACGACCACTGCCATCTAGAAGTACAAGAGCAGCAGATACTTGGGAACCCCTTCAAGTCACTCACCACCCTGACTTGGAAATATATTGCCATTCCTTCACTGTCGCTGGTGAAAATCCTGAAAACCCCTCTTTAACAGCATAGTGGGTGTACCTACACCTGAAGGAACTGCAGTGTTTCAAGAAGGCAACTCATCACCACCTTCTGAAGGGCAACTAGGGATGGTCAATAAATGTTGACCTAATCAGTGATGCCCACATCGCGTAAATGAATAAATAAAACATATCCCCCATCCTGGGAAAGACCCCAACCTGAGAACCTCCAGCCCAGCCCAAGCATCCCCTCCCCGACCGCTACCTTTCATTAAGGACCCCCTCGGATCTTTGGAGGTAAGTGTAGAGAGGGCACTCACCCCCTTGCACCCTCTCAATATCCCTGGCATCTAGTCCCCACTTAAAGGGACCAGTAGCAATTCACTCCCGGGTAACTTCTCACTATTGGGGGGTGGGGGTGGAGTTGTGGAGTGACTACCAGGAGGCTGCTGCATTCAACTTTAATCTCGCTATTGAGATTAAAATGAATGCAAATGAGTTGTGATCAGGTTCTTGCCATTTCCATCTCGATCGGGTCAAGAATGGAAAACTGATTTGCGCCCGGCGCAAGTCCCGTTTCAGGTCTCCCCAATTCTCCTGACACAGTGAATTTGTGCCAGAGAGTACAACCAGCGAATCACCCTCATAGAGGGCTGGATTCTCCGATTGTGAGGCTATGTCCTCACATTGGCATGGTAACGGTGGCGTTTTACGAGCGGAAATTCGGCGCAAATCAGCCACCGATCCTCCGTTTGGCTGGGGGCTAGAAGCTGAGCTCTAGCTGCCGATACGCCCGGAGAATTTCCGTGTCCTTGGCCACACATGCGCATGGCAGTGGCCTGCAGTGGCCGCGCCGTGCAACATGGCGCCGGCCAGGCACGGACCCGGCTTGATAAATAATGCCCCCCTTTGGCCGGCTCACGAGCCCCGGAACAGCCCCCAACAGTGCCCCCAGCCACTGACAAAGTCCCCCCTGCCCGCGGATCGGCCCATCCCCGGCTGTGACAGCGCCAGACTGACTCCGGAGCCGCCACGCTGAGTTCCCGATGGATGACACTACACGCGACCGACGTCGCCGGGAACTCGGCCGGTCGGGGGCGGAGCACAGTGAGTGGGCCTCAGGCCATTGGTACGCCGCTTTGGAGGAGGCGACGTATCGCGAAAGCGGCGCCATCCCCGATTGAGTCAGAAACGGGTATTCTCCGGCCGATCAATGAATGTGATTTTGGCATCGGCGACTGGAGAATCCCGCCGAGAATGTTTCGAATTTGCCTGAATAACATTTTCAGATTTTAAGGGAAAATTTGTTTCAGTCTGTAATGTTTCACTCAGGTGGTAGGATATCAGTCTTTAAAATTAATACCAAAGCTGAAAGGAACCACTTTTATTTAAGTACTCATGTCAAAATTGTATACATTAAATGTATTCGCTTGCAGATTTAAAAAGGTTGGCTGAAAGAACACAGAACAAGTTAAAAACATAGGCTCGAGTACAGAAAGTAACTCTGCTCTTCCCAGCCTTATCTTTCTTTGTCGCAGGCATTTCCCTGGGCTTATTTCCCGGAGTGGAACTGGTGATGGTGCTGGCTGCCTCAGGGCAAACCAATTTCCTGGAGGGGCTGCAAATAAGCTATTATTTGAATATGCAATGATCCTAATGCCTGCGTCAGACATGGATAAATGAAGCCTTTTGTTTTTCCTGATTAAATGCAGTGGTGGTGCGTGCTTTCTGTTTGCCCTTTTTGGGATTTAAGAGGCCATGTAGCACCTGAAAAATAATGCCAGGGGCTCTGATATTTCATCCTCAAAGCACCCCGCAGGATGCTCGGATATATCACACCTGGATTTTCCAGCTTTTTCAGTACAGCCTTTCCAACACTTTTCCCTTGCTTATATCTCATATCCTGCTTTAAACCAATGTTTTGCCTTCACCCCAATATCACTTTTTTATAAACTGATACAAAGCAGTAACAAATTTCAATCAATTTTATCTTTTTCTTATTGGGTGGAATTTTCCCAAGTGTCAGGTACTGACTGAAAGCCAACGTGTTTCTCTCCAGAAACACAGCCAGGTTTTCTGTCCAGACCTTCTGACACTCTGTCAATAAACAATCGGAGTGCTGTTTGCACTGTCACCCAGGCGGGTCGGGGCAAGCCCGGCTACACAGAGATTGGGACACCTTCTTTAAAGGGTGCCCTGATCAGCGTGAACTCCCTCCCACCCTCTCACAACCATGGAGGGACCCCACAAGCTTCAGGTCGGCACCCACTCCAACACCATGGACGTATCGGGGACTCTCCCCTCTTCCCCACTGCACACATTCATTGGTGCACGCCCCGCCTCAACCCCCCCCCCCCCCAACCCTACATAAGAGGCAGCCCCTCCCCAATGCAGAAGGGTAACACCCTGGCACTGCCCCTCCAATATCAAGGGGTGCCCAGCCTCGACCCTCAACTCTGAGACCTCAGGCACCTCTGCATTCGCAGCGTGGTCATCACAACTGGTTTTTGTTTTCGCCATGGCTTTGCATTCTGCAGGAATGGACGCTAAGGCGTGAAGCTGTTTAATGAGATTTAAATATTTTTTTATTTTAGAAATTTAGAGTATCCAATTCATTTTTGCCAATTAAGGGGCAATTTAGCATGGCCAATGCATCTACCCTGCACATCTTTGGGTTGTGGGGGTGAAACCCACGCAAACACGGGGGGTGAATGTGCAAACTCCACACAGACAGTGACCTGGGGCTGGGATCGAACCGGATCCTCAGCGCCATAGGCAGCAGTGCTAACCACTGCACCACCATGCCACCCATGAGATTTAAATCAATGGAAATGAATGGAAATGGGTGTGGACCTGATCATTTCACCGGTGGTCTTTGCTGGGGGTGGAGGTGGGAGGGTGCTGGCGAGGAAGATCTCAAACCAAGGTCGCTATGACGCAAATTCTGTTACAGGCTTCTCGTGAGATTTAGTGGCCATAACGGGATTTGTGCCCATGACGACTGGACCTGAGAAATCCCCCCCATTATATTTCACCTTGTTTAACTTTATTTTTACTGATATATTTGCAGATTACTTCACATTATAATACTTGATTTAATGTTATTTTCTGTTATTTCCTCATTGTTGCCATAATTACTTTCTTAGCCTCTTTCCTTATTTTCTCAAATTCCTAATGGTTTTTACCATGGCTGTAAGAAAGAAATAAGGGGCATTTATATACCACCTGTCATGGCATTAGGATGTCCTAACTTGTTGTGGTAATCTGTGTAGAAGTATTACGGTACCTGGTAATGCTGGAACACCATTGGTAGATATTGTATGTTTCCCATTGGTCAAGCTGTATGGTAGCTCCGCACTGCTAGGCGGGGTATAAGAGCCTGTGCCGCCCCAGCAGCCTTCATTCTGTACCTAAGCTGCTGGGGAAAACATCTAGCTTATTAAAGCCTTCAGTTGGACTACAACCTTGCTTTAGAGGTCATTGATCGTGCATCAATTTAATAAGCTAGATTTAAAAGGATGGAGCTCCGAATCAAGCCGGAGTGTCTGCAACTCAGCCCCCACGCGGCGAACTCAGCGGCAATCTTCAAGCACTGGCTGGCGTGTTTTAAAGGATATCTCGGAACGGCTGAAAACACACCCACGGGAGAACAGAAAATGCAAGTCCTGTACTCGAGGGTGAGCCCGGAAATTTACACCCTCGTCGAGGAAGCAGAAGACTTCGATGCAGCAATAGAGCTGCTAAAAGGACATTATATTCGCCCGGTAAACCAGGTTACGCCCGACATCTGCTAACAACGAGGCGACAAATCCTCGGGGAATCGCTGGAAGAATTCTACCGTGCACTCCTGGTGTTGGGGAGAAACTGCAGCTGCCGGCAAGTTTCGGCAAGCGACCACACAGAACTCTTGATCCGGGATGCTTTCGTGGCAGGTATGCTGTCCTCCCAAATCCGCCAGCGGTTGCTGGAAAAAGATACTCTCGACCTCAAGGAGGCACAGGCCCTTGCAGGCTCCCTTGATGTGGCCTCCAGAAACGCCCGTGATAACGTTCCCGACCGCGCGGCAGCCCCCTGGGCAGCGTGGAACCCCTCCGCAGCCGATCCCGGAACATCCCCCATCCCCCCACAAGCTCGTGCTGCAAGGCGGTCTGGCAACCCCGGGGGGGCCCCGCTGCTACTTTTGCGGGCAGGCCAAGCACCCCCGACAGCGCTGCCCGGCCTGCGCATCCACCTGCAAGGGATGCAGTAAAAAGGGCCACTTCGTGGTGGTATTCCAGGTCTGTGCGGTCACCGCGGTCTCCGATGGCGAATGCGGACCGCCACCACAAACCTCTCCACGGTCCCCATGCGGCCAGCGGGCGCCGCCATCTTCCTACTCCAGGGCCACGTGCGGCCCCCGGCACCGCCATCTTGTCCCGCGGACGCCACGTTCGATGGATGAGCGCCGCTATTTTACGCACCCCCAGCCATGTGTGACCAATGGGAGCTGCTATCTTGGATGGACTCCCAGGACCCCAGCTCGGCTGACCACACACCGCCCGAAGAGAACACTCAACTGCTCAGATTAACCTCGGTGACCCTGGATCAGACCCGGCCTCGAACACTCTCAACTGCTACAACAACTGTACTTATCAATGGGCACACAACGTCCTGCTTAATCATCTCTGGGAGCATGGAGAGCTTCATACACCCCGACACGGTAAGGCGCTGTTCTCTCCTTGTCCACGCCGTTAATCAAAAAATCTCTCTGGCCTCCGTTTCCCACTCAGTAGAGATAAAGGGGTTTTGTGTAACAAAGCCCACAGTACAGGAAAGGGAGTTTAAAAATTATCGGCTCTACGTCCTTCCCCACCTCTGCGGGGCCACACTCCGAGGTTTAGACTTCCAGTGTAATCTCCAAAGTCTAACTTTCAAATTTGCGGCCCTACACCCCCCCTCACTGTCTGCGGCCTCGCGACCCTCAAGGTCGATCCGCCTTCCCTATTTGCGAACCTCACCCCGGATTTCAAACCCGACGCCACCAAGAGCAGATGGTACAGTGCCCAGGACCGGATCTTTATTAGGTCAGAGGTCCAAAGGCTACTGAAGGAAGGAGTCATTGAAGCGAGCAACAGCCCCTGGAGAGCTGAAGTAGTGGTGGTAAAGACCGGGAGAAGCATAGGATGTCATCGACTACAGTCAGACCATCAACAGGCTGGATTCTCCGATTGTGAGGCTATGTCCTCACACTGGCATGAGAAAGGTGGCGTTTTATGAGCGGAAATTCGGCACTAATCGCCCACCGATCCTCCGTTTGGCTGGGGGCTAGCAGCTGAGCTCTAACTGCCGATACGCCCGGAGAATTGCCGGGTCCTTGGCCACACATGCGCATGGCAGTGGCCTGCAGTGGCTGCGCCGTGCAACATGGCGCCGGCCAGGCACGGACCCGGCCAGGCACGGATCCGGCTTGATAAATAATGCCCCGGAACAGCCCCCAACAGTGCCCCCAGCCACTGACAAAGTCCCCCCTGCCCGCGGATCGGCCCATCCCCGGCTGTGACAGCGCCATACTGACTCCGGAGCCGCCACGCTGAGTTCCCGATGGATGACACTACACGCGACCGACGTCGCCGGGAACTCGGCCGGTCGGGGGCGGAGCACAGCGAGTGGGCCTCAGGCCATTGGTACGCCGCTTTGGAGGAGGCGACGTATCGCGAAAGCGGCGCCATCCCCGATTGAGTCAGAAACGGGTATTCTCCGGCCGATCAATGAATGTGATTTTGGCATCGGCGACTGGAGAATCCCGCCGAGAATGTTTCGAATTTGCCTGAATAACATTTTCAGATTTTAAGGGAAAATTTGTTTCAGTCTGTAATGTTTCACTCAGGTGGTAGGATATCAGTCTTTAAAATTAGACCATAAGACCATAAGATATAGGAGCGGAAGTAAGGCTATTCGGCCCATCGAGTCCACTCCACCATTCAATCATGGCTGATTTCAACTCCATTTACCCGCTCTCTCTCCATAGCCCTTAATTCCTCGAGAAATCAAGAATTTTATCAACTTCTGTCTTAAAGACACTCAACGTCCCGGCCTCCACCACCTTCTGTGGCAATGAATTCCACAGACCCACCACGCTCTGGCTGAAGAAATTTCTCCTCATCTCTGTTCTAAAGTGACTCCCTTTTATTCTAAGGCTGTGCCCCCGGGTCCTAGTCTCCCCTGCTAATGGAAACAACTTCCCTACGTCCACCCTATCTAAGCCATTCATTATCTTGTAAGTTTCTATTAGATCTCCCCTCAACCTCCTGAACTCCAATGAATATAATCATAGAATAATAGAATTTACAGTGCAGAAGGAGGCCATTCTGCCCATCGAGTCTGCACCGGCTCTTGGAAAGAGCACCCTACCCAAACCCACACCTTCACCCTACCCCCATAACCCAGTAACCCCATCCAACACTAAGGGCAATTTTGGACACTAAGGACAATTTAGCATGGTCAATCCACCTAACCTGCACATCTTTGGACTGTGGGAGGAAACCGGAGCACCCGGAGGAAACCCACGCACACACAGGGAGAATGTGCAGACTCCACACAGACAGTGACCCAAGCCGGGAATCGAACCTGGGACCCTGGAGCTGTGAAGCAATTGTGCTAACCACAATGCTACCGTGCTGCCCTGGGATCCCAGGATCCTCAGACGTTCATCGTATGTTAGGCCTACCATTCCTGGGATCATCCGTGTGAATCTCCGCTGGACCCGCTCCAGTGCCAGTATGTCCTTCCTGAGGTATGGGGCCCAAAATTGCTCACAGTATTCTAAATGGGGCCTAACTAGTGCTTTATAAAGCTTCAGAAGTACATCCCTGCCTTTATATTCCAAGCCCCTTGAGATAAATGGCAACATTGCATTTGCTTTCTTAATTACGGACTCAACCTGCAAGTTTACCTTTAGAGAATCCTGGACTAGGACTCCCAAGTCCCTTTGCACTTCAGCATTATGAATTTTGTCACCGTTTAGAAAATCGTCCATGCCTCTATTCTTTTTTCCAAAGTGCAAGACCTCACACTTGCCCACGTTGAATTTCATCAGCCATTTCCTGGACCACTCTCCTAAACTGTCTCAATCTTTCTGCAGCCTCCCCACCTCCTCAATACTACCTGCCCCTCCACCTATCTTTGTATCATCGGCAAACTTAGCCAGAATGCCCCCAGTCCCATCATCTAGATCGTTAATGTCGTGTTGGATGTTCCGCTATACAAACGAGCCAACACGGTTGTAGATGGTACAACTCTGTTTTATTACTCTTGATAATAACATCTGTTAACTCATGGCTGTGGTTCGTACTTTACCCGTTAACCTGTGGACCCAGCCCTAGCACTATCTTAGTGAGGCACTCAGCACATGGTGTATGTCTGAGTGGCACGCTGAGAGCTCTGTGCTCTGAGCTATCTCCTGCTGGAATGAGCGGGAACTGTGGTGTTCCCTGTTTTATAGTGCTTGTGCTCTCACTGATGATTGGCTGTGATGTTGTGTGTGTGCTGATTGGTCCATTGATCTGTCCATCAATGTGTGTGTGATTGCACCATGATATGTTTATATGAATATCATGACATCCCCCTTTTTACAAGAATATGTGCCTTTATGGTAATAAATATTGGTGTGTACAGAGTGCAGCTGAATATGTGTGTGCAATATCTACGACATGTACATGAGGATAAACTATATACATAGGAAGGTGTCAGGTGCAACATAGCAACAAGGTTGTACCACAAATAAAACAAGTGCAATCATCAAATATCGAAAGAGAACTCCTGAAACGACAAAAAGAGAAACACATTAACATTGTTGCATAACAATTCAGTGAGTCCAATGTGCAAAGAGGCTCATAAGTCCAGCCTAGTAGGTGGGCGGCAAATTCGGGTTGACCGCCTCAAGGGTGGGTCAGGATCCACCGGCTGAGGAATGGGCCTGGCCACTGGCAATAGAGGAATAGGCATAGTGGCAGGAAGCTCCACAAAGTCGATATCAGGGACAACAGGAGGGCGTGGGTCTAGTGCATGATCACGTAGCGAGCGTGGAAGCAGCCGAATGGCCCGCCGATTACGCCGGCGAATGGAGCCATCAGGCATGCAAACCAGGAACGAGCGAGGAGCCACGCGGCAGAGAACTACGGCAGTTGCCGACCAGCCACCCTCTGGAAGGTGTATGCGGACGTTGTCTCCAGGCGTCAGGACAGGAAGATCAGTTGCCCGAGTGTCATGTGCCACCTTCTGCTGAGCACGCTGTAGTCGCATCCTTTGCAGTATTGGAGCATGGTTGGGTTTAGGAACATGAATGGACGGTACAGTGGTCCTGAGGGCGCGACCCATCAACAGCTGGGCTGGTGAGAGGCCCGTGGACAGTGGGGCCGAGCGATAGGCCAGCAGGGCTAAACAGAAGTCAGATCCGGCATCGGCGGCCTTGCAGAGGAGCCGCTTGACGAGATGGATGCCCTTTTCCGCCTTGCCATTTGACTGGGGTGCAGAGGGCTGGACGTCACGTGTGAAGCCATACGAAGCAGCAAAAGAAGACCATTCTTGGCTCGCAAAACAGGGCCCATTGTCCGACATGACAGTAAGCGGAATGCCATGGCGAGCGAAGATTTCCTTGCATGCTCTGATTACAGCTGATGATGTCGAGTCGTGCAGGCGTATGAACTCCGGATAATTTGAAAAATAATCAATTATGATGACGTAGTCCCTGCCGAGCGCATGAAAAAGGTCCACACCCACCTTCACCCAGGGGGACGTCACCAACTCATGGGGCTGAAGCGTCTCAGAGGGTTGCGCCGGCTGAAACCTTTGGCAGGTGGGGCAGTTGAGCACCATGTTGGCGATGTCGTCGCTGATGCCCAACCAGTACACAGCTTCTCGGGCCCTCCGCCTGCACTTTTCAACCCCGAGATGGCCTTTGTGCAATTGTTCGAGGACCAGCCTGTGCATGCTGTGTGGGATCACAATCCGGTCCAGCTTTAGGAGGACACCGTCAATGATGGCCAAGTCGTCCCGGACATTGTAGAATTGTGGGCACTGTCCTTTGAGCCAACCTTCCGTCATGTGGCGCATCACACGTTGTAGAAGGGGGTCAGCCGCAGTCTCACGGCGAATATGGGCCAGACTTGCATCATCAGCTGGCAGATTGGCTGATGTGAAGGCCATGTACGCTTCGACCTGACAGACGAACCCCCCCGATTCGGGCGGTGTGCTCACTGCTCTGGACAGGGCATCCGCGATGATGAGGTCCTTTCCCGGGGTGTAGACCAGTTGGAAGTCGTACCTCCGGAGCTTGAGCAGAATGCGCTGGAGGCGAGGTGTCATCTCATTAAGGTCCTTTTGTATGATGCCGACCAGGGGGCGATGGTCGGTCTCCACGATGAACTGAGGGAGACCATACACTTAGTCATGGAATTTATCTATGCTGGTTGACAAACCGAGGCACTCCTTCTCAATCTGCGCATAGCGCTGTTCTGTGGGGGTCATGGCCCGCGAGGCATAGGTGACCGGGGCCCATGATGCAGTGTCGTCCCGTTGCAGGAGTACCGCCCCAATGCCGGGCTGGCTGGCATCAGTCGAAATCTTTGTATCTCGAGCAGTGTCGAAGAACGCCAATACCGGGGCTGTGGTAAGCTTGATCTTGAGCTCCTCCCATTCCTTCTGGTGTGCGGGCAGCCACTGGAACTCCGTAGCCTTCTTCACCAGGTGGCGAAGAGCCGTTGTGTGGGAGGCTAGGTAGGGAATATACTTCCCCAGGAAGTTGACCATCCCGTGAAAGCGTAGCACTGCCCTCTTGTCTGCCGGCTGCGGCATGGCTGTAATAGCTGTCACTTTGTCTGCATCCGGACGCACTCCTGGCCGGGATATGTGGTCCCCCAGAAACTTTAGCTCAGTTTGGCCAAAAGAACATTTGGCTCGGTTGAGGCGCAGGCCGTGCTCTCGTATCCGAGCAAAGACACGCTGGAGACGACTGACGTGCTCCTGTGGTGTGGTGGACCAGATGATGATGTCATTAACATAGACGCGCACCCCTTCGATGCCCTCCATCATCTGTTCCATGATCCGATGGAACACCTCGGATGCCGAGATGGTGCCAAACGACATCCTATTGTAGCAGTACCTGCCAAAGGGAGTGTTGAAAGTGCACAGCTTCCTGCTGGACTGATCCAGCTGAATCTGCCAAAAACCCTTTGAGACATCAAGCTTGGTAAAAATTTTAGCCCAGGCCATCTCGCTCGTGATCTCTTCCCGTTTGGGTATGGGGTAGTGTTCCCTCATGATGTTATTGTTCAGGTCTTTCGGGTTGATGCAGATCCGGAGTTCGCCAGAGGGCTTTTTTACGCACACCATGGAGCTGACCCATGGTGTGGGCTCCGTGACCCGGGAAAGCACTCCTTGGTCCTGGAGATCCTGCAGCTGCTGCTTGAGGCGGTCCTTGAGTAGTGCTGGGACTCTACGAGGTGCGTGAATGACCGGGGTGGCGTCTGGTTTGAGCCGTATTCTGTAAGTGTAGGGCAGTGTGCCCATGCCCTCGAAAGCCTCCTTGTTGTGGGCGAGGAGCGAGTGGAGCTGTGCCCTAAAGTCTGCATCCGGGAAATCGGTCGTGCCTTCTGGAGACAGAATGTGTACCCGCTGAATGGGGTGGAGAACCTTGCACACCTGTGCGCCTAGCAGGGTGTCCTTCGATGATCCAACTATCTCAAAGGGCAGTGTGGCTGTGTATGCATTGTGTGTAACCTCGAGCTGGCAGGATCCCATGGCCGGGATAACATTACCGTTGTAATCGACCAACTGACAGCAGGATGGCCGAATCGGTGGTTTGACCTTCAAGGCGTAGAAGGCTGACCATGCAATAAGGTTGGCGGAGGCACCAGTGTCTAAACGGAATGTGATTGGTGATCGGTTGACCGTTAGGGTAGCACACCATTCATCACCCGGATTAACGCTGTGCACTGGCATCGGCTGGTGGGTCCTACTTGGGGACATCCGATTTCTGTCAATTACCGCAACGCGGAAGGCTTCCCGGTCGTCGGTATCACCGGTCTGTACGTCGTCAGGGTATGACTCAGTGTATGGAGGCTGAATGGCCCGCACGTCCCTGAGAGGCTGGCAGAATTGGGAGCGTTGGCAAGTTGAGCTGCTCGACAGCAGGCAGCGTAGTGGCCCATCTTACCACAGGGGAGGCATTGTCGATTTTTTGCTGGCCATTGCCGCTTCGAATGTGCGGATCCACAGTTGCCGCATGGCGTTCGTATTGCCACCGATGCACAGTTTGGTCCTGCGTAGAGCGCGCCTGCGCGTCACGTCCCTCTGCGTCGGTGTCTCTTTTGGCGCGTACAAGCGCGGGAGGCCGCGGAAAGCGCGCAAAATGGCCGCCCTCGTCCGGGCCCCGGGCCGGGAGGAACTCGATCGACTGGACCCGCTTGGCCTCGTAGGACCCCTGCCGTGCCGATTCGGCTGCCTGGAATTGGGAGTACCGGCTGGTCGGGTTTTCATGGAGGACGCAGGTTTCGATGGCGGTGGCTAGGGTGAGGCTCTTGATTTTGAGGAGCTGCTGGGGTAGGGTGCCTGAGGTGACCCCAAAAACTATCTGGTCCCGAATCATGGAATCGGAGGTGGCCTCATAGCCGCAGGACTGCGCGAGGATACGGAGGTGTGTCAGAAAAGATTGAAAAGGCTCATCCTTACCCTGCAGGCGCTGCTGGAAGAGGTACCACTCGAAGCTCTCATTCACCTTGACACTGAAGTGTTGCTCAAGATTTAGAAGGACCGTCTTGTACTTCGTCTTGTCTTCACCTTCCGCGAATACCAGGGAGTTGTAGATGTGGATGGCATGTTGCCCTGCCGTGGAGAGGAGGAGGGCGATCTTCCCGGTGTCCGATGCATTCTCCCTTTCTGTGGCTTCTAGGAAGAACTGGAAGCGCTGTTTAAACAGCTTCCAGTTGACGCCGAGGTTTCCAGCGATTTGGAGCGGCTGCGGCGGACTGATGGTGTCCATGGCGCAGGAATACGGATCTCTGAAGATGTGCAGGTAGGTTGCTGGGTTCCAATCCTGGTACTATGTCGTGTTGGGTGTTCCGCTATACAAATGAACCAACACGGTTGTAGATGGTGTAGATGGTTCTTTGTTCTTTGTAACTCTGTTTTATTACTCTGTATGTCCTTCCTGAGGTGTGGGGCCCAAAATTGCTCACAGTATTCTAAACGGGGCCTAACTAGTGCTTTATAAAGCTTCAGAAGTATATCCCTGCCTTTATATTCCAAGCCCCTTGAGATAAATGGCAACATTGCATTTGCTTTCTTAATTACGGACTCAACCTGCAAGTTTACCTTTAGAGAATCCTGGACTAGGACTCCTAAGTCCCTTTGCACTTCAGCATTATGAATTTTGTCACCGTTTAGAAAATAGTCCATGCCTCTATTCTTTTTTCCAAAGTGCAAGACCTCACACTTGCCCACGTTGAATTTCATCAGCCATTTCTTGGACCACTCTCCTAAACTGTCTAAATCTTTCTGCAGCCTCCCCACCTCCTCAATACTACCTGCCCCTCCACCTATCTTTGTATCATCGACAAACTTAGCCAGAATGCCCCCAGTCCCATCATCTAGATCGTTAATGTCGTGTTGGGTGTTCCGCTATACAAACGAACCAACACGGTTGTAGATGGTACAATTCTGTTTTATTACTCTTGATAACAACATCTGTTAACTCATGGCTGTGGTTCGTACTTTACCCGTAAACCTGTGGACCCAGCCCTTACACTATCTTAGAGAGGCACTTGGCACATGGTGTATGTCTGAGTGGCACGCTGTGAGCTCTGTGCTCTGAGCTATCTCCTGGTGGAATGAGCGGGAACTGTGGTGTTCCCTGTTTTATAGTGCGTGTGCTCTCACTGGTGATTGACTGTGATGTTGCATGTGTGTTGATTGGTCCGTTGATCTGTCCATCAGTGTGTGTGTGTGTGTGATTGCATCATAATATGTTTATATGAATATCATATAAACATATATTATATACAGTTAATATATAAAGAGAACAGCTGTGGCCCCAACACTGATCTCTGCGGGACACCACTCGTCACCGGTTGCCATTCCAAAAAATAACCTTTTATCCCAACTCGCTGCCTTCTGCCTGACAGCCAATCGTCAATCTATGTTAGTACCTTGTTGTTGCTAACTTTAGCCTTAGTTTAATTGCTCTGTTCTGTCACCTTTGCTCTTGAGTCGCCAGGTATCCTTCTGATACCGCCACGTGGTTCAAGTCCGAGTAATGATCAATAATCCAATACACCGCTTAGTAAGAGTTAAATCAAAGCACATTTATTATATACAGTAATCAATACTCATGCATAAATTCTATGTCTAAGCTACTTCCGATAACTAACAGGCCAATACATAACTTGGAACTGGCCCACCAGGTCAGGGAAACAAATGGCCTTTCGTTCGGGTTCTGAGCCTGCGGGATTCAAAGCTGGTACAGATTGGGAGCTAGGAGCGCCTATCTCGTTGCGAGCGTTGAAGTAAGACTTACGGGATGTTAACTAACAATTCTAAGGGCGCTATGTCAGACAGGGACATGCATTACAAAACAATAAACTGGGAACCTCTAACTTATGCTTAATATACTACACTCACTTAAACATTCCATTATCCTACCTTTCTCAATCATACAACAAAATCATAGCATTTCATACAGTCTTTCCTGGCTTGGCAGTCAAGCTCAGTATCATACAATTTGCTCATGAAAAAGTTCTTTACAGTTCTTTATTTACAATAACAATAAACGCAAGTGAATGTACTTTATTATAGATCGCGGGGGTCGGGGGTCTGGTCGTAACCAAACATAGGGGATCTGATCCTATATACCGGGGTTCGAGCGCGGTAGGCTCTCCTTCTCCATTTCCGTAGACGCATAGTCTGCACTAAGCAGCAGAGTATCGCTAATACCAGTAATGTTTCGATTACATAGGACAGAGAGTACCAGATTATAAACCTGGCACACCAAGATGCTGTACTGTCGCTGGTGACTGGGCTCTGGGTACTGCGGGATAGTGAAACATTAACGGCTGGGGGTCTTGAAGTCATGGGGCTCGCGGTCACGCGCAACCAAATGTCCAAAAGCACAAGGGTGATCCACTTGAAGGAAGTCCTCATGGCTCTTCTCTTTCCTTTTCTTTCTTTGTCTTCTCCGGTCCTGGAGCTTCTGGAGTTCTGTAGAAACAAGCATAGTGTCTGTAACTATCTTTGTTTAATATCTGGTATGCTAGTGTGTCTGTCCTGTGGTGCCAATTACTCCCTTTATAATTGGTCACTATGTGTGACACCCTCATTTTTTTTCAAAAAAAATTTTTTTTGGGAGAAGACACACTTCTGAATGATGAACCAGTGCTGATTTAGCATCCAAATGTTCCAGGATGTAAATAGCAGATGGCCAGCAACCTAAAGGTTACCTAAACAAAACAAAACCTTTTGAACGAAAAATGCCAAAATGAGGTGCGTATGGGCCACGACGGGTACGATTTGGATGGAGTCCCCGGGTAGGATGGCTACCAATGCCGTAACTCTCCTACCTCCCAGGCAGGGCGGGTCTCAAGCTGTTTCTCCACTGCCTGAGCAACGGACAAGAACAGGCAAAAAATGTAGTCATCGTGGTGGGGCTGCCGTAGTGGTTCTATCCTTCGAACCAGAAGGGCAGTTACGAACGGGCGTCTTGTTGCGTAACCAGTCCCTGCAGACAAGTCCTCAGAGGTTTCAGCCGAATAGGCGTGGGGCAGTGAGAAAAAAATTCTCCTGTCGGACATACAACATTTAACAAACTTACAAACAACATAAAACATTCTGCAGATTCCATCAGAAAGGACAACACTTCTCCCAAGTGGTTCCTTTTAAAACATCATCTAGACACCTCAGTTCTCGGCTGCGAACAGGATCGCAAAGGGGTTCTCGGTTTGGGAGTCAGACCCAAGGTCGTCCTCTTCTCACGGGTGCCAAACTCTGGAGTGGATCAGGGCTGAATGGTGTGAGGTGAGGTCGCTCTCGTCGTTGCGGACGAGTTGGTATGAGTTGTCACGGTGCCAATAATTGGTGTCTAGTTGTGTGGGGTCAAAATCGGGGTCATCAGTGTGGTTCGGTGGTGGGGTTTATTTAGGAAAGTGATCATGAAGGGATCACTCGGATCGTAGTCGTAGTCACTGGGTGTGGGTCCTGTTGCATGGGGATAGTAGGGAGGCGTGCTGTGGCTATCATCCGAGTCACAGTCGCTGTCTCTGCTGCTGCAGTCTGTGGGTGTTCCGGAGCAGAGTGTATATTTCGGGGATGGAGTCGAGGTCGAGTCCGTGGCTGGGCTGGACGTGGTGGGGGTTGGTAGGGTTACGTTGGCTGTGGGCGGGGTGTGGTGTGCTGCGTCGAGCATGACGTGGTGTGCGTGGTTCGACTGTGTTCCATATGCCTTCAGCTGGTTAATATGAAACCACGCAGTCTTACCATTGGGGTACTTTATTTTATAAACAGAAGGGCTTACTTTGTCCGCAATGGAATACGGACCCGAGTATTTTGGTGACAGGAATGTGCTGGGGTTATATACAGAGAGCATCACGTGCTGTCCGATACTGTACTCAGTCGCATGCACTGTTTTATCGAAACAGGCCTTGCTCTGTTTCTTCCTTGTGCCCAATTTTACTGCGGCTGCTAGCTGAGCCGTTTTAACATTTTCCACTAATTGTTCTACTGCTTTCTCGTGTGTGAGGGCCGTCACTTCGGAGCTGGTCAAATCTAAACCTAACAAATATTCTGTGCCTTTCATGGAGCGTCCGGTCATGAGGGTGTGTGGGGTGTAACCTGTGGAAGTAGAAATTGTGTTACGCTAAAACATCAGCGCAAAAGGGAGGACTGAGTCCCAAGTGGTGTTGTTCTGCTGGACCATTTTTCTGAGGGTGGATTTTAGGGTCTGATTCATGCGCTCCATGATACCACTTGACTGTGGGTGGTATGCTATGTGGAATTTTTGGGTGATGCCAAATATTGTGAGGACGTTCTGCATGACA
This sequence comes from Scyliorhinus torazame, assembly GCF_047496885.1. Classification (NCBI taxonomy): domain Eukaryota; kingdom Metazoa; phylum Chordata; class Chondrichthyes; order Carcharhiniformes; family Scyliorhinidae; genus Scyliorhinus; species Scyliorhinus torazame. The sequence continues at coordinate 203,548,723 of NC_092710.1, forward strand.
CGTCCTGTAAAATGGGAACCTTGGTCTGATTCAATGCTGCGGGGGAGTCCCCATCTTGTAAAGATGTGGTGGGTCAAAATCTTGGCTGTGGTGTTTGCGTGTTTGTGCGGGCTGGGAATGCTTCCACCCATTTTGTAAATGTGTCAATTCCCACAAGTACATATTTATAGCCATTCCTGCAAGGGGGCAATGGTCCTATAAAATCGATCTGGAGGTTAGTCCAGGGGCCATTAATGGGTCGGGTGTGGCTGAGTTGGGCCTTTTTGGCATATCTGTCCGGATTATCCTGGGCACAGATAAGACAATTCTCTATGTAATGGTTTACATCTTCCTTTAAATTCGGCCACCAACAAAACTGTTTGAGATGGGCTGTAGTGGGATCGATTCCCTGATGTCCATGACCGTCATGGAACATGCAAATCAATTGATTCCTGTCCTGGTCAGGAACCACATAAAGAGTGTCTTTTAACACCACACCGTCATGTGTGGTCAGTGCATTTCCAAATCTCTCATTGGGAGCTGGATATTTCCCTTTTACAATCTCCCTGAGATTGCTGTCCTGCTTGTGGGCCTCCACTAGATCCTCGATCTTTGTCTGTGAGACCTGAACTGCAGTCACTGGTGCGCTTTCGGGGGGTGTCCAACAATATCCGTGCCTGGAACCTGCTTTAGCCAGTGCGTCGGCTTTCACATTCCCAGGGGGGGAGGAACGATGGTGACTGCGGACTTTGATTATCCCAAAAGTCCTGTTCTGGGCTCTCTGTAAAATATGACGGAGCAATGGGGCTGAGGGGAGGGGTTTTCCGTCCGCGGAAACAAATCCTCTTGCTTTCCACAGGGGCAGAAATTCCGTGAGGCTGTTGCAGACATAGAGGCTGTCCGAGTATATGTCTGCTGGGCTGGGGAAGGAATCTGGGTGTTCAACTATATATGCGATGGCTGCGAGCTCTGCTGCCTGCGCGCCTAAGTGTCCGGGTAGTTTTAACGATATTTCCTCGAGGGCGCGTCCCTGCGCATCCTCGACATAGATACCGCAACCTGTTATGCGCTTCCCATCCAAGACTTTTGAAGATCCATCCACATAGATCTTTATGGATTCACACGTGTCCATGTGCTGGGGGCTCTGGGTTGAACTACCTATCTTTCTGGGGGATGTTTTAGCGATAAAGGGGCCTGTGCTGTGGTGTGGAGAGATAATTTTGCATTCAAGGGGAGGGGGGGGTTTCCGGGCTACTGTAAGTTGTCGGCTAAATATGTGTGTGTCTTTGTCCTTTTCACAGTGATGTCCCGTCCCTGCAAGAGAAGGGTCCGTCTAGCTGCTCTAATCTGGCTTACCGTACCGTCCTTGAGTCGTCCGTCCAGTAAAAGTTGGGTGGGGGTGTGTTCAGTGAGAATTGTGATGGGGTTCAGTCCAGTAATGTATGAAAAATACTGGACTGCCCAGAATACTGCTAGCAGGTGCCTCTCACAGGCTGAAAATCCCTGCTCCACAGCATCTAAAAGTCTGGAGGTGTAAGCTACGGGCCTTAACTGGTCGTGCCGTTCCTGGAGGAGCACGGCTGAAAGGGTGTGGTCTGTGATCGCTACCTCTATGGCGTAAGGCTCTGGAACTTGTAGTGCGGGGGCTGCTATGAGTGCCTGTTTAAAAGAGTCCACAGCATCCGTATGCTGCGGAAGCCATTCCCAGGGGGCCCCTTTCTTTAGGAGCTCTGAGAGGGGCGCTGCCTTGCTGGTGAAACCGTCAATGTGTCTAAAATGTTGCACATTGTTCCCGGGGATTGCTCATTAGTATGCAGATGGTTGGTGTTTTGTTGTGCTGATGGTTCCCGGTATCAATCTTGTCTGGCCTTCCCAGGGGTGAATACACAGTTTACCTGTAGCTGCTTGTTTTAGTCCTGTTGGCTGATTTTCCCATCAGCCTTTGACGTTCGCCATTTTAAATCGGGGTTAGCCATTCTAAATCAGGAGTTAGCCATTTTATCTGGCTACACCTTGCCTCGAATACCAAATTAATACCAAAGCTGAAAGGAACCATTTTTATTTAAGTACTCATGGCAAAATTGTAGTTATTAAATGTATTCGCTTGCAGATTTAAAAAGGTTGGCTGAAAGAACACAGGAGAACAAGTTAAAAACATAGGCTCGAGTACAGAAAGTAACTCTGCTCTTCCCAGCCTTGGGCGAAATTCTCCCCAAACGGCGCGATGTCTGCCGACTGGCGCCCAAAACGGCGCCAATCAGACGGGCATCGCGCCGCCCCAAAGGTGCGGAATGCTCCGCATCTTTGGGGGCCGAGCCCCAACATTGAGGGGCTAGGCCAGTGCCGGAGGGATTTCCGCCCCGCCAGCTGGTGGAAACGGCCTTTGTTGCCCCGCCAGTTGGCGCGGAAATGATATGTCGGGGCGGCGCATGCGCGGGAGCGTCAGCGGCCGCTGACAGTTTCCCGCGCATGCGCAATGGGGAGAGTCTCTTCCGCCTCCGCCATGGTGGAGACCGTTGCGGAGGCGGAAGGGAAAGAGTGCCCCCACGGCACAGGCACGCCCGCGGATCGGTGGGCCCCGATCGCGGGCCAGGCCATTGTGGGGGCACCCCCCGGGGCCAGATCGCCCCGCGCCATCCCCAGGACCCCGGAGCCCACCCACGCCGCCTTGTCCCGCCGGTAAATAGGTACTCTAATTTACGCCGGCGGGACAGGCAAGTTATCGGCGGGACTTCGGCCCATTCGGGCCGGAGAATCCAGCGGGTGGGCCCGCCAACCAGCGCGGCCCGATTCCCGCCCCCGCCGAATATCCGGTACCGGAGACTTCGGCAACCGGCGGGGGCGGGATTCACGGCGGCCAACGGCCATTCTCCGACCCGCTGGGGGGTCGGAGAATGACGCCCCTTATCTTTCTTTGTCGCAGGCATTTCCCTGGGCTTATTTCCCGGAGTGGAACTGGTGATGGTGCTGGCTGCCTCAGGGCAAACCAATTTCCTGGAGGGGCTGCAAATAGGCTATTATTTGAATATGCAATGATCCTAATGCCTGCGTCAGACATGGATAAATGAAGCCTTTTGTTTTTCCTGATTAAATGCAGTGGTGGTGCGTGCTTTCTGTTTGCCCTTTTTGGGATTTAAGAGGCCATGTAGCACCTGAAAAATAATGCCAGGGGCTCTGATATTTCATCCTCAAAGCACCCCGCAGGATGCTCGGATATATCACACCTGGATTTTCCAGCTTTTTCAGTACAGCCTTTCCAACACTTTTCCCTTGCTTATATCTCACATCCTGCTTTAAACCAATGTTTTGCCTTCACCCCAATATCACTTTTTTATAAACTGATACAAAGCAGTAACAAATTTCAATCAATTTTATCTTTTTCTTATTGGGTGGAATTTTCCCAAGTGTCAGGTACTGACTGAAAGCCAACGTGTTTCTCTCCAGAAACACAGCCAGGTTTTCTGTCCAGACCTTCTGACACTCTGTCAATAAACAATCGGAGTGCTGTTTGCACTGTCACCCAGGCGGGTCGGGGCAAGCCCGGCAAACACGGGGGGTGAATGTGCAAACTCCACACAGACAGTGACCTGGGGCTGGGATCGAACCGGATCCTCAGCGCCATAGGCAGCAGTGCTAACCACTGCACCACCATGCCACCCATGAGATTTAAATCAATGGAAATTAATGGAAATGGGTGTGGACCTGATCATTTCACCGGTGGTCTTTGCTAGGGGTGGAGGTGGGAGGGGGGGGGGCTGGCGAGGAAGATCTCAAACCAAGGTCGCTATGACGCAAATTCTGTTACAGGCTTCTCGTGAGATTTAGTGGCCATAACGGGATTTGTGCCCATGGCAACTGGACCTGAGAAATCCCCCCCATTATATTTTGCACTTGTTAACTATATTTTTACTGATATATTTGCAGATTACTTCACATCATAATACGTTATTTTCTGTTATTTCCTCATTGTTGCCTTAATTATTTTCTTAGCCTCTTTCCTTATTTTCTCAAATTCCTAATGGCTTTTATCATGGCTGTAAGAAAGAAATAAGGGGCATTTATATACCACCTGTCATGGCATTAGGATGTCCTAACTTGCTGTGGTAATCTGTGTAGAGGTATTACGGTACCTGGTAATGCTGGAACACCATTGGTAGATATTGTATGTTTCCCATTGGTCAAGCTGTATGGTAGCTCCGCACTGCTAGACGGGGTATAAGAGCCTGTGCCGCCCCAGCAGCCTTCATTCTGTACCTAAGCTGCTGGGGAAAACATCTAGCTTATTAAAGCCTTCAGTTGGACTACAACCTCGCTTTAGTGGTCATTGATCGTGCATCAGTTTAATAAGCTAGATTTAAAAGGATGGAGCTCTGAATCAAGCCGGGGTGTCTGCAACTCAGCCCCCACGCGGCGAACTCAGCGGCAATCTTCAAACACTGGGTGGCGTGTTTTAAAGGATATCTCGGAACGGCAGAAAACACACCCACGGGAGAACAGAAAATGCAAGTCCTGCACTCGAGGGTGAGCCTGGAAATTTACACCCCCTTTGAGGAAGCGGAAGACTTCGATGCAGCAATAGCGCTGCTAAAAGGACATTATATTCACCCGGTAAACCAGGTTACTCCCGACATCTGCTAGCAACGAGGCTACAAATCCATGGGGAATCGCTGAAGAATTCTACCGTGCACACCTGGTGTTGGGGAGAAACTGCAGCTGCCCGCAAATTTCGGCAAGCGACAACACAGAACTCTTGATCCGGGACGCTTTCGTGGCAGGTATGCTGTCCTCCCAAATCCGCCAGCGATTGCTGGAAAAAGACACTCAAGGAGGCATGGGCCCTTGCAGGCTCCCTCGATGTGGCCTCCAGAAACACCCGTGCTTGTGTTCCCGACCGCGCGGCCGCCCCTTGGGCAGCGTCGAACCCCTCCGCAGCCGACTCCGAAACATCCCCTGGCAGCACTGCCCGGCCCGCGCATCCACCTGCAAGGGATGCGGTAAAAAGGGCCACTTCGTGGTGGTATGCCAGGTCTGTGCGGTCGCCGCGGTCTCCGGCGGCGATTGCGGACCGCCACCACAAACCTCTCCACGGTCCCCGTGCGGCCAGCGGGCGCCGCCATCTTCCTACCCCAGGGCCACGTGCGGCCTCCGGGCACCGCCATCTTGTCCCATGGACGCCACGTTCGATGGATGGGCGCTGCTATTTTGCACACCCCCAGCCATGTGTTACCAATGGGAGCCACTATCTTGGATGGATTCCCAGGAACCCAGCTCGGCTGACCACACACCGCCCGAAGAGAACACTGAACTGCTGTGATTAACCTCGGTGACTCTGGATCAGTCCCGGCCTCGAACACTCGCAACTGCTACAACGACAGTACTTATCAACGGGCACGAAACGTCCTGCTTAATCGACTCTGTGAACACGGAGAGTTTCATACATCCCGACACGGTAAGGCGCTGTTCTCTCCTCGTCCACCCCGTTCATCAAAAAATCTCTCTGGCCTCCGGTTCCCACTCAGTAGAGAGAAAGGGGTTTTGTGTAACAAACCTCACAGTCCAAGAAAGGGAGTTTAAAAATTATCGGTTCTACGTCCTTCCCCACCTCTGCGGGGCCACACTCCGAGGTTTAGACTTCCAGTGTAATCTCCAAAGTCCAACTTTCAAATTCGGCGGCCCTACACCCCCCCTCACTGTCTGCGGCCTCGTGACCCTCAAGGTCGATCCGCCTTCCCTGTTTGTGAACCTGACCCCGGATTGCAAACCCGTCGCCACCAGGAGCATAAGAACATCAGAACATCAGAACATAAGAATTAGGAGCAGGAGTAGGCCATCTGGCCCCTCGAGCCTGCTCCACCATTCAATGAGGTCATGGCTGATCTTTTGTGGACTCAGCTCCACTTTCCGGCCCGAACACCATAACCCTTAATCCCTTTATTCTTCAAAAAACTATCTATCTTTATCTTTAAAAAATTTAATGAAGGAGCCTCTACTGCTTCACTGGGCAAGGAATTCCATAGATTCACAACCCTTTGGGTGAAGAAGTTTCTCCTAAACTCAGTCCTAAATCTACTTCCCCTTATTTTGAGGCTATGCCCCCTAGTTCTGCTTTCACCCGCCAGTGGAAACAACCTGCCCGCATCTATCCTATCTATTCCCTTCATAATCTTATATGTTTCTATAAGATCCCCCCTCATCCTTCTAAATTCTAACGAGTACAGTCCCAGTCTACTCAACCTCTCCTCGTAATCCAACCCCTTCAGCTCTGGGATTAACCTAGTGAATCTCCTCTGCACACCCTCCAGTGCCAGTAGGTCCTTTCTCAAGTAAGGAGACCAAAACTGAACACAATACTCCAGGTGTGGCCTCACTAACACCTTATACAATTGCAGCAGAACCTCCCTAGTCTTAAACTCCATCCCTCTAGCAATGAAGGACAAAATTCCATTTGCCTTCTTAATCACCTGTTGCACCTGAAAACCAACTTTCTGCGACTCATGCACTAGCACACCCAGGTCTCTCTGCACAGCAGACGGTACAGTGCCCAGGATCGGATCTTTATTAGGTCAGAGGCCCAAAGACTACTGAGGGAAGGAGTCATTGAAGCGAGCAACAGTCCCTGGAGAGCTCAAGTAGTGGTGGTAAAGACCAGGGAGAAGCATAGGATGGTCATCGACTACAGTAAGACCGTCAACAGGATTACGCAGCTGGACACGTACCCTCTCCCCCACATATCCGGCCTGGTAAACAGGATTGCGCATTACAAGGTCTTCTCCACAGTGGATCTTAAGTCCGCCTACCACCAACTCCCCATCCGCACTAGGGACCGCAAATACACTGCCTTCGAGGCAGATGGGCAGCTCTATCACTTCTTAAGGGTTCCCTTCGGTGTCACCAATGGGGTCTCGGTCTTCCAGCGCGAGATGGACCGAATGGTTGACCGGTACGGTTTACGGGCAACATTCCCGTATCTCGATAATGTTACCATCTGCGGCCACGACCAGCTGGACCACGACACCAACCTCCGAAAATTCCTCCAGACAGCAAAGATCCTTAACCTGACATACAACAAGGATAAATGCGTGTTTAGCACCGACCTCCTAGCCATCCTCGGCTACGTAGTGCGAAATGAAGTTCTAGGCCCCGACCCTGAACGCATGCACCCCATTATGGAGTTCCCCCTCCCTCACTGCTCCAAGGCCCTGAAGCGCTGCCTTGGGTTTTTCTCTTACTATGCCCAGTGGGACCCCAACTAGGTGGACAAGGCCCATCCCCTGATCCAATCCACAGCTTTTCCCCTGTCTATAGAGGCCCGCCAGGCCTTCAGCCGCATTAAAGCAGACATTGCAAAGGCCACGAAGCACGCCAACGACGAGTCCCTCCCCTTCCAGGTCGAGAGCGATGTGTCTGACATAGCTCTGGCGGCCACCCTCAACCAAGCGGGCAGACTTGTGGCCTTCTTACCACGTACCCTCCATGCTACCGAAAACCGCCACTCCTCAGCCGAAAAGGAGGCCCAGGCCATAGTAGAAGCTGTGCGACATTGGAGGCATTACCTGGCCGGCAGGAGATTCACTCTCCTTACTGACCAACGGTCGGTTGCTTTAATGTTCGATAATGCACAGCGGGGCAAGATAAAGAACGGTAAGATCTTGCGGTGGAGGATCGAACTCTCCACCGACAACTACGAGATCTTGTATCGTCCCGGAAGCTAAACAAGCCTCCTGATGCCCTGTCCCGCGGCACATGTGCCCGTGCACAAGTGGACCGCCTCCGAGCCCTCCACGAGGACCTCTGCCACCCGGGGGTCATTCGCTTTTTCCATTTTATCAAGACCCGCAACCTGCCTTACTCCATCGAGGAGGTCAGGACAGCCACCAGGGACTGCCATATCTGCGTGGAGTCCAAACCACACTTCTACCGGCCAGATAGCGCACCTGATAAAGGCTTCCCGTCCCTTTGAACGCCTCAGCATGGACTTCAAAGGCCCCCTCCCCTCCACTGACCGCAACACGTACTTCCTAAACATGATTGACGAGTACTCCCGGTTCCCATTCGCCATCCCCTGCCCCGACACTACCGCAACCACCGTCATCAAGGCCCTCCATAGCATCTTTGCACTGTTCGGGTTCCCCACTTACATACATAGTGATAGGGGGTCCTCGTTTATGAGCGACGAACTGCGTCAATTCCTGCTCGGCAAGGGCATCGTCTCGAGCAGGACGACCAGTTACAACCCCCGGGGTAACGGACAGGTAGAGAGGGAGAACGGAACGGTCTGGAAGACCGTCCTACTGGCCCTATGGTCCAGGAATCTCCCAGTCTCCCGCTGGCAGGAAGTCCTCCCGGATGCCCTCCACTCCATCCGGTCACTGCTTTGTACCACAACCAACCAAACACCTCACGAATGTCTCCTTGTCTTCCCCAGGAAGTCCTCGTCTGGGACCTCGCTCCCGACCTGGCTGGCAGCTCCCGGACCCATCCTGCTCCGAAAACACGTGCGTGCGCACAAGTCGGACCCGTTGGTCGAGAGGGTCCATCTTCTCCACGCTAACCCCCAGTATGCCTACGTGGCGTACTCTGACAGCCGACAAGATACGGTCTCCCTACGAGACCTGGCACCTGCCGCAGCCCCACGCACACCCCAGCCACCAGTCCCACCCTAACACCCACCTGTACACCTTACAGGAGGGTCGGTCCTTCCGCCGGCCCCGTCTAGGCCCCCCCACCCACCGACGCACCCCACAGACACTCCCATCCCAGGTCAACCGTTTTCCCCACCAGCGCCGTCTAGGGGTGTCGAAGCTGCCACAGAGATCGAGGCCATGCTCCCAGAGTCACAGACACCCGAGCTTCCACCGGAGTCACCACCAAAGCTTCGACGATCACAGAGGATGACCAGGGCCCCCGATCGACTGATTGCTTCATTTTAAAGTGTATACTTAATTATGAATCATAAATTGTAAATATTAAATAGAATTGTAAATAGTTACAAAATGTTGTACGGAGGTATTACGGTACCTCCGTAACTATAATTTCTACTACGTTACCATGTTGTAATGTCAGGCCACCACCTCCGCCGGACTCTTTTTTAACAGGGGGTGAATGTGGTAGTCTGTGTAGAGGTTTTACGGTACCTGGTAATGCTGGAACACCATTGGTAGATATTGCATGTTTCCCATTGGTCAAGCTGTATGGTAGCTCCGCCCTGCTAGGTGGGGTATAAGAGCCCGTGCCACCCCAGCAGCCTGCATCCTGTAACTGAGCTGCTGGGGGAAACATCTAGCTTATTAAAGCCTTCAGTTGGACTACAAGCTCGCTTTAGTGGTCATTGATCGTGCATCACTTGCATTACACATACCTGGCGTTGGGCACCGATTTGATGCCAGATCGCAATTCTCCATCACCTCAAAAGCGACGTCTGCATTCTGGAATGCACATGCAGTAAACACTATTTGCATGTCATTGGAGGGGCCAACCCGGTATTCTCCGGGGCATCCACGATTCTCCCCCTCCGATGGGCTGAGTTCCCAATGGTGTGGTTCACTTGTGCTTTTAAAAATTGTGAAACCAGCATCGTGGCTGATGAGGGAGAGAGAGAGAGGAGGTAGGACATAAAGAGGCGTGACTTCAGGCTGCCGGGCCAGACACTGCCCGGGCTGGCTGGGGTAGGGGGTTCCAGCCAGGGCCGGGGGAAGGGGGAATGACGGGGGAACGGGTCGAGTGGCAGGGGAGACCCTCCCAAAGGCTGGGGCGGTGTCCAGGCACAGACTGCCATTGCCGCGGCCTGCAAGGCAGCTAAATGAAAGCAAATTACTGTAGATGCTGGAATCTGAAACGAAAGAGAAAATGCTGGAAAATCTCAACAGGTCTGGCAGCATCTGTAGGGAGAGAAAAGAGCTAACGTTTTGGGTCCGATGACTCTTTGTCAAAGCTGGAGGGGCCAAACCTGCATGGCAGCTATCTTGCTGCGCACCCCACTGACCACCCACCTTGGCTCCTGGTTTTGCAGAGTGACACCGATCGTATGGCTGTCCCACCCTGCACCACACTTTCCACCATACCCCCCCAGTACCCGGACACCACCCGCCGGCAGCACATCAGACGGCCCACCCAAGGGCAATGGCCACAGCCCCTAAGAGGTTACTGCGCGGGGACCGCGGAGCGTACCGCTGGCAAGGACAGTGCCAGCCGACAGCAGCAACAGGGTCTAGGACCACAGGCCCCCACGGTGTGGCCACCGATGGGGCCAGGGTAGCGGGGAGTGGGGGCACATACAGAGGTGGAGCCCGCAGTGCCAACCAGGGCCACCATGTACCCTGTTGGACATGGGGGTACGCACCATGCTAACACTTCATAGAACATAGAACATAGAACATTACAGTGCAGTACAGGCCCTTTGGCCCTCAATGTTGCGCCGACCTGTGAAACCACTCTAAAGCCTATCCACACTATTCACTTATCATCTATATGTCTATCCAATGACCATTTGAATGCCCTTTGTGTTGGCGATCCACTACTGTTGCAGGCAGGGCATTCCATGCCCTTACTACTCTCTGAGTAAAGAACCTACCTCTGACATCTGTCTTATATCTATCTCCCCTCAATTTAAAGCTATGTCCCCTCGTGCTAGACATCACCATCCGAGGAAAAAGGCTCTCACTGTCCACCCTATCCAATCCTCTGATCATCTTGTATGCCTCAATTAAGTCACCTCTTAACCTTCTTCTCTCTAATGAAAACAGCCTCAAGTCCCTCAGCCTTTCCTCATAAGATCTTCCCTCCATACCAGGCAACATTCTGGTAAATCTCCTCTGCACCCTTTCCAATGCTTCCACATCCTTCCTATAATGCGGCGACCAGAATTGCACGCAATACTCCAAATGCGGCCGCACCAGAGTTTGTACATCTGCAACATGACCTCATGGCTCCGAAACTCAATCCCTCTACCAATAAAAGCTAACACACCGTACGCCTTCTTAACAACTCTCTCAACCTGGTTGGCAACTTTCAGGGATCTATGTACATGGACACCAAGATCTCTCTGCTCATCCACACTGCCAAGAATCTTACCATTAGCCCAGTACTCTGTCTTCCTGTTATTCCTTCCAAAATGAATCACCTCACACTTTTCTGCATTAAACTCCATTTGCCACCTCTCAGCCCAGTGCTGCAGTTTATCTATGTCCCTCTGTAACTTGTAACATCCTTCCCCACTGTCCACAACTCCACCGACTTTAGTGTCATCTGCAAATTTATTCACCCATCCTTCTACGCCCTCCTCCAGGTCATTTATAAAAATGACCAACAGCAGTGGCCCCAAAACAGATCCTTGTGGTACACCACTAGTAACTGAACATTTTCCATCAACCACCACCCTTTGTCTTCTTCCAGCTAGCCAATTTCTGATCCAAACTGCTAAATCACCCTGAATCCCATGCCTCCGTATTTTCTGCAGTAGCCTACCGTGGGGAACCTTATCAAACGCTTTACTGAAATCCATATACACCACATCAACTGCTTTACCCTCATCCACCTGTTTGGTCACCTTCTCAAAGAACTCAATAAGGTTTGTAAGGAACAACCTACCCTTCACAAAACCGTGTTGACTATCTCTAATCAAATTATTCCTTTCCAGATGATTATACATCCTATCTTTTATAAACCTTTCCAAGATTTTGCCCACAACAGAAGTAAGGCTCACTGGTCTATAGTTACCGGGGTTGTCTCTACTTCCCTTCTTGAACAAGGGGACAACATTTGCTATCCTCCAGTCTTCTGGCACTATTCCTGTCGACAAAGATGGCTTAAAGATCAAAGGCTCAGCAATCTCCTCCCCAGCTTCCCCGAGAATCCTAGGATAAATCCCATCCGGCCCAGGGGTCTTATCTATTTTCACACTTTCCAGAATTGCTAACACCTCCTCCTTATGAACCTCAAGCCCTTCTAGCCTAGTAGCCTGAATCACAGTATTTTCCTCGACAACACTATCTTTTTCCTGTGTGAATACTGACAAAAAATATTCATTTAGCACCTCTCCTATCTCCTCGGACTCCAAGCACAACTTCCCGCTACTGTCCTTGACTGGCCCTACTCTTACCCTAGTCATTCGTTTATTCCTGACATATCTATAGAAAGCTTTCGGGTTATCCTTGATCCTACCTGCCAAAGACTTCGGCCTTTCACCCCCTGCAGACAATGGATATTGGAATTCAACCAGCAATGATGGCCTTCCTCCTAGTTGCCGCAGCCCTGGGGGATGCCCTGCGGCTGTACAAACTGGTGCTGCTCAAGTTAGAGAAAGCTGCAGCAATGGAGCGTGCAGTAGTGGAGCTGTGATTCCCACTCTGCGACCTGGGTTACCGTTGGCAGCCGTCTTCTGAGGCGAATGGGCCTGGATGGGCCGGCTGCTGCTCGGGAGTCCCAGGTGGCTTGGTCTGCAATATTTTGCCCACCAGATGCACCAGGGTCAGGAGGGGGCGGAGTCCGAGGTTCTGTGGTATACTGGCACCTCCCCTGCAGGAGTCGGCCCCACCACCGCCTCCTTCCTCCGAGTGCCCAGCTACGCCATGGGACGGAGGTGCGAGCGGAGCTATCCCTTGAGACTCCTCCACCACCTGGCACTGCCAATCCTGGAGGCCCGCTCTGGTCTCACCAGGGTCTGCTTGCTCGTGGCCATGGAGCACAGGGAGTGGACCACTTCCGTCAGGTACTGCGTCACATCATGCCGTGGCTGTGCCACCGCCTTCTGGATTTGTGTCACATCAGCTAGTGATTGCGCAGTATCCCTCTGGGACTGGGCAACCTCCGTCTGTGCCTGTTCCATGTCAGCCAGAGCCCGGGCAATGCCGCGGACATTCTCAGCTTGCTGTGACTGGGCCACAGCATGGAGTGTTGTGCGATTGCCAGGTGGCTCTGGCACATGGTCACCTGTGAGGCGGAAACCCTGACCTGAGCCTGGGCCAATGCCCGCACAGAATGCACAGGCCTTGGACATGCTGATCCATTGCCAAAACCCTCGGTCCCAATGTTGATTCCCAAATTTCTTTCTCCGTCAGTCTGGCCTCAATAAAAGTTGAGATGGATTTGCACGTAAAAAGAAGTTATTTATTTAGCTTGCAAGCTTGATTCATCTTACAGAAACATAAGAGACATCCAGTCTCCTACACTCCAGAAAGCGAATGAACAAAAAGACAAAGGGTTCTCTGCAAATCAATTCAAATGGTATCAAGTTTCACATACTCGACGCCCATAGGTCAGCCTATATCGCTCCTGACCTGTTTGATCTATTCTGATTGGCTCACTTCCAATCCCTTTCTCTGGCCCCTATCAATGCAGCATCACTCTCATAGACACACCTCTTCCTGCTTTTTCCATGCGGTCTCAATCCCTTTGTCTCTATCTGCCAGAATCAAAGTGGCTTATTTCTACATTACATTAACTAGTATCTCTAAAGTAACTATTTTATATCACATTCGTCACCAATGCCTCCTTGTGGAAGCTATCCCCTTGGCCCACCACACCAGGGGCATGCTGGTAGCAACCAGAAATTATTGGTGTCCACGTGATTCCCTTCCGCGGGGATTGTCGGAGCAGAGTGTGCCAGGCCCACTAAATGAATGCAAATGGGTCATTAAGACTTATTTGCATGCTCCCACTGGAGTGTAGTGGTGGTCCTCAATCCGGACGCCAGTGGGGGGTCGGGGTATCATGAGCAGATCGGCGCCCGGCGTCGATCCAGATTTTGTCCCAACGCCCGATTCTCTGGTCCCATTGGGGAATGCGATCCTTGCGTCCCGGGATGGAGAATCCCACCCTAAGTGTGGGCAAATAGTGGTCTGGATCTCACCCAAACAATCGAAGGGAAACACCCTGCCAAAATGACACTTTGAAATGTTTCGGTTAAATTGCGCCCTACATTTCTAGCCAGCTTCCTCTCGTATTCTCATTTCCTTCTCCGGAATAATCTTTTTGTCCATTTCTGCTGCTTTTTATATTCTGATCAATCATCTGATCTGCCACTCATCTTTGTGAAGTTATATGTTTTTCCCTTGGGTTTGGTGCTTTCCTTTGTTCTTTAGTAAACCGCAGTTAGTGAACCCTCTCCTTAGAATTTTTCTTCATAGTAAGAATATTATTTTGTACATTTTGAAATATTCCCTTAAAAGCCACTGCTGTTCTATTGATTTATCCCACAGCCTTGTATATCACAGTTCACTTCAGCTAGCTCAGCTTTAAGGCACTCACAGTTGCCCTTATTTAAGTTTAAAATGTTAGTCTTAGACCCACTCTAGTTTTGTAAGAGATGGGGTCTAAGCTCTACATACACCAAACCAAAAGTGATGAAGGAAAATTTAACTAACATGTAAACATCGTACTTAGTGACAATGGAAAATTTGAATGACATGCAAATGTTATATTCAAATTTAGAATGTTGTGAAGGAGGTTTGACTTGAATGTTACTGATAGATTTTGAGAATACACATCATTGTTTGGAACGTTGTCATTTAGGATAATGACATAAGTTTAGATGATGAAAAATAAAAATAAACAAAACAATGGTATGTTTTTAATTTGGTGAAGGATGGATGTCATGATAGCTGACCTGGTAGAAGGGCTTCTGTGGTGAGCCAAGGACGTGAGTAGACATCTTTGCTCACAGGCTGGATTTGCCACCCCAGTGCTTGGTGGGAGTTGGGGGACTGAGGGACCCTCGGTAGAGCATGGGGGACCTTCCACAGGTGTGGGCCGCCGTGGGCAGCATGGTGGTGCAGTGGTTAGTGCTGCTGACTCAAGGCGCCGAGGTCCAAGGTTCGATCCCGGCTCTGGGTCACTGTCCATGTGGAGTTTGCACATTCTCCCCATGCTTGCGTGGGTTTTGCCCCCATAACCCAAACGATGTGCAGGGTAGGTGAATTGGCCATGCTAAATTGCTCCTTCATTGGAAAAAATTAATTGGGTACTCTAAATTTTTTTAAGAAGGTGTGGGCCGCCATGGGAAGAGGGGGAGGTGCTGGGGTGGCAACTGGGGTGACAACTGCTCATGGCATCAACCCCTGGATTGTGTTTATCCATTCTGGGGGCAACCCTGTCCCTGCCCATCTAGCCTCTCTGACCACCCGTAACCCCAACCAACTGCCGAGGCCTTTGGCCATGCGGCTGAAGGCTATTGCTAATAGGGAATTAGCTATCGTGGTTAAGTGAGCACAGTAGCACAGCGGTTAGCACTGTTACTTCACAGCGCCAGGGTCCCAGGTTCGATTCCCGGCTTGGGTCACTGTCTGTGCAGAGTCTGCACGTTCTCCCCGTGTCTGTGTGGGTTTCCTCTGGGTGCTCCGGTTTCCTCCCACAAGTCCCGCCAGACATGCTGTTAGGTAATTTGGACAGTCTGAATTCCCCTTCTGTGTACCCAAACAGGCGCCAGAATGTGGCTACTAGGGGCGTCTCACAGTAACTTCATTGCAGTGTTAATGTAAGCCTACTTATGACACTAAGAAAGATTAATTCACACAACCCAAGTGGATTCCCATGGGTGGGTGGGCTATGTAGCATGTGGGAATCATTGCCTAGTATCCCAATCATATCTTGATGCCTGGACACCTGAACACAACACCACACACCCAACATCCGAACACCCAGGGGACTAGGACATGTCTATGTCTGGAGGGTGGGTGGGTGTCATGGGAAGGGGTTCAGCTCCCGGTCCAGGTGATGTTATGAACGGGTGCAGGGTGTGGAATCCAGTGAGGTGGGCCTGCTGTGGCCGGGAGTGCAGGGATGACAGATGTGATGAGACTATTGTGGTGGCATCCTCGGAGCTCTCCTCCGAGGTGGTCTCCTGGGACACTGGAAGGGGGGCCACTCGGGATGGGCCAGTGCTGTAAGCTGGAGGACTTGCGGGAGAATGAAAATGTGCTGAGTGGGATGGATGGATCAGTTAGTATGGCAATAACATCTCACGATTGACAGGTCCTCCGGATGGAGCCCGGTGGTTCCTCATCTCTGCGACTTCTGCCAGCCTCCGCGTTGGTGACCGCCCTGTCCTTGGCCACACCGGTCACCTCCAGGGCACGCTCCTCGAAGATGGTGAGGATGCTGATGTCTGGTACCCCTCCGCCAGTTTGGGCCCTCTCCTGGTGATTGTGGGAGAGCTTTTCCTGAGGAGATGCAGAGAGGGCATCGGGGTCCACAGTGGTGGGAAGGGGGGGTCTGTAGGATTGGAGGGGTTGAAGGTGGAGCAGGGATTGGAGGGAGGGTTGGGGGTAGCATTGAAAGTTGGGGTTCTTCAAGGAAAACAGACCCTCTTCATAGCTACATATGTTTATCCCTGGAATTATTCTTGTGAACCTCCACTGTACCCTCCCCAGTGCTTTGACACCCATCCTCAAGTATGGCACTCAGAACTGGACGCAGTCCTCCAGGTGAGGCCTAACTAGGTTTTATACAAGTTCAACATGACCCTCCTTACTCTTGTACTCAGTGCTGCTATTAATAAAACCATAAATACGATATGCTTTATTAACTACTCTCACAACATGCGCTGTCATCTTCAATGACTTATGTACACATACACCGAGGTCAATCTGTTCCTGCACCTCTTTTAGAGTTTCTCCCTTTATTTTATACCGTCTCCCTTTTATTAGCTTTCTTCATGGTCAAACATAGATCTTTGCTCCGATACTCTAAAAAAACTGGCACCAATTCCATATAAAATGTAAGCACTCTCCGAACACCACCCCTTTAACCATATGTTAATCTTTCTAACTTTCTGGCATGTGGCTGGGGGAGTAATTCAGAGCTTCCCATCCCTCAAATCAGTTTCCTAAACTCCCTATGAAGCCCTTTCTTTCCTCTACGGTCAGTGACTGGCTGCTCGTTCTTCTGTTCCACTATCTTTTCTCATCGTTTTGAAATGTTCCTTACCCTCACACTTGAAAGACAACAGTGGCAAAAACTCTTGGTCTGTTCTGGAAAAGAAGTGTTGCTTCTCGAGTTAAATAATATACCTGAAGGACAGATTCCTTGCTTGTGAATATGGGCTAGATCTGACTAGATAAGAAAATCATACACTTTTAATTTGTTTCAAAGACAATTTTGTGCTATTTGTCTGAAGCAGGAGTTCCAGGATGTACATCAAACAGGGCTGCTGTTTTATTGCCTGACTGAATTACATTATACTGCCTAGCATTGAATCAATAAATGCATTTGGAATAGATGGGGCGGGATTCTCTGACCCCGCGCCGGGTTGGAGAATCGCCGGCGGGCCGCATGAATCGTGCCACGCCACCCCGATGGCGGCACGTGATTCTCCGCAGACTGGAGAATTGGCGACATTGGCACTGGCGTGGTTGGCGCGGCGCCAGTCGCAGGACGTTCTATGTGGCCGGCCCACCGATTCTCTGGCCTGGACGGGCCAAACAGCCATAAGAAAAGAGCCGGGTCCCGCCGGCGCCGTTCTAACCTGCTCTGGGCCGGCGGGACCTCGGCATGTAAGGGTCGGGTGGCGGCCTTTGGAGGGGGAGCGGGGTCCAACTCTGGGGGGCCTCCGATGTGGCCTGGCCCGCGATCGAGGCCCACCGATCGGCGGGCCAGCCTCTGTGGCTGGGGGCCGCATTTCCTACGCGCCGGCCCCTGTAGTCCTGCGCCATGTTGCATCGGGGCCGGTGCGTTGAAGGAGGCCACTGCGCATGCGCGGATCCCGCGGTGCACATTTCGCGCCGGGATCTGCAGCTGGAGCGGTGCGAACCGCTCCAGTGACATGCTGGCTCCCTGGAGGGGCCAGAATTAGTCGCGGGAATGGCCCATTCACACCGTCGTGAAACGCAATGGCGTTTACGACGCCGTGGACACTCTGCCGCGGGATTGGCGAATCCCGCCCATTATGTTGGCATATTCAAATAAATGTAAGTCCGAATGTAACTGGAATTCAGGATTCAAGGCAAAATAATCAGTCACTCTATTAAAAAAAGTTTCAGATGGTGGGCGAGCAGGGCGGTTGCAGCAACAAGAGCTCCCGCCGGTGGCCGCGATTCGCGACGATTTCGGGGAAATCCCCGAGTCTTCACGCACTCCCCGACTATTGTAGGCCTTTGGGGCCGCCACGAGCAGCCAGCGGGGTCAGTTTAAGAACCGGCGAAGAAACCCGCGCGGGTGTCGGGCGGGTTTTTTTTGCATGAAGGAGAAAGTATTAAGCTGGGCGAAGCAGGAGCGTGAGGTGCTGTGGGATGGTACTGCGGTTCGGATCTACCAGGACCTGACGGTGGAGTTGGCAAAAAGACGAGCGGCGTTTGGGTGAGTGAAGGCGGCTTTGTACAAGAAGGGGGTGCGATTTGGTGTGATGTACCTGGCGAAGTTGAGAGTAACCTATAACGTCAAAGACTTTTATTTTGAGACAGCGGAGGCGGCTGAGGCGTTCGTGAGGGCAGAAGGCTTGGGACAGACGTGAAGAGTGGAACTGGAAGAGAGACTGTGGACTGTGTTTGAGCGGCTGGAAAATGTACAAATGTTACAACTTTCCTTTTACTCATTTGTATTGAAATTTACTTCTCTTTGCATTGTTACAGAGTTCAAGTTAATGGCGTTCTGTGTTGCGACGGTTAAATGTTATGTTAATGAATTGTAGGGGTTGGATTGTTGGGTTTGTTTTGGTGTTTCTTTCTCTGGGACTGGGTGGAAGGGGGCGAGAGGTCTTGGCGGGGGGAGCCACCCGCGTTAGCTAACTAAAGTCAGTTAGTGAACGGGAGTGAGGTGAGAGGAGGACTGCAGACGTTGGAGCCTGGATAGCAGGCTTCAATGGGCCTACAAGGCGGGCAAGAGGGGGTGGAGGGATGGATGTTGGGGGATGTTTTTGTAGGGGGAGTTCTTGGGAGGGGGGAAGGGGTTCAATGTTAACAATGGACAGGGGCAGGTCAGGCTTATGGGGCAGGGCACGGTGGTATGGTGATGGTGGATTAGAAAGGTGGGGGGGGCGGTGAGAGACCCACAGTAAGGATAATCACGTGGAACGTGAGAGGGCTAGGAGATCCGGTCAAGAGGTCAAGGATGCTTGCACATCTTAAAAGTTTGAAAGCCGATGTAGCAATGCTGCAGGAGACTCACTTGAGGGTGAAGGACCAGGTGAGACTTAAAAAGGGCTGGGATAGCCAAGTGTTTCACTCCGGATTTGATGGAAGGGCTCGCGGGGTAGCGGTGCTGGTCAGCAAAAGGGTATGCTTCCAGATGGAGAAGGTGGTGGCAGATCAGGGGGGTAGATATGTGATTGTGACAGGGGCACTGGAGGGGAGATTAGTGGCGCTGTTAAGTGTATACGGTCCCAATTGGGACGATGTGGGATTTGCGAGGAAGGTGTTTGGGGCTATTCCCGACTTGGACATGCATGAGCTGATTGTGGGGGGGGGACTGGAACTTTGTGCAGGAGCCAAGGTTGGACAGATCATGGCCGCGCTCGCTGGTCCCATCAGGGGGTGCGAAGGCGCTGGCTGGGCTAATGGTGGAAATGGGAGGGGTGGACCCTTGGAGGCTCCTGCACCCAAGGGAATGGGAGTATTCATTTTTCTCAGCGGCCCATAAGGCATACTCGCGGATCGACTTTTTTGTGGTGGGGAAGGCTTTGCTGGCTGGAGTCAAGGGGTCGGAATACTCTGCAATTGCAGTGTCAGATCACGCTCCACATTGGGTGGATATGGTGCTGGAGAAGGGGGCAGCGCAGAGACCGGGGTGGAAACTGGATGTGGGGCTTTTGGGGAACCAAGTGTTCTGTGAAAAAATTGAAAAGGTAATTAAGGAATATGTAGGTTTCAATTGTACGGGTGAGGAGTCGAAGGCAGTCATCTGGGAGGCTCTAAAGGCGGTGGTGAGAGGTGAGGTAATGTCGTTTAAGGCCAGGGTGGATAAAGAGGAGAGGTTGCAGCGGCAGTGGGTAATAGATGAGATGTTGGAGGTAGATAGGAGGTATGCAGAGGATGGGGACGCAGCGAAGCTGGAAAAGAGGAAGGAACTACAGGCGAGCTTCGACCGACTGTCCACCAGGAAGGCGGTGCGCCAACTGAGACGAGCAAGGGGTGCAGTTTATGAACATGGAGATAAGGCAGGACGTATGTTAGCAGGTCAGCTCCGGAGGGAAGCAGTAGCAAGGGAAATTCTTCAGGTGAGGGATAGGGCAGGCAAGTTGGTGGTGGCACCAGTGCTGATTAACAAGGTTTTTGAGGAGTTTTATGAGAGGTTGTACAAGTCAGAGTCACTCGGGGGAGACCGTGAGATGCAGGAATTTCTAGATGGGTTGGAGTACCCGAGGCTAGGGGAGGGGGACAGGGCTACATTAGAAGGAGCAATAGTGGAGCAGGAGATAAAGGATACGATTGGGAGGATGCAGTCGGGGAAGGTGGCAGGGCCGGATGGGTTTCCGGTGGAATATTATAAAAAATTTAAGGATAGGTTGGCACCCCTGATGGTGGGGATGTTTGAGGAGGCGATAGGGAAGGGGGTGTTGCCGCAAACCTTGGGGCAGGCATCGATTTCCCTGTTAATAAAAAAAGATAAGGATCCAACGGAGTGTGGGTCGTATCGGCCCATATCACTTCTGAATGTGGACGTAAAAGTGTTGGCGAAGGTACTGGCGGGTAGGCTGGAGGAGTGCCTTCCGAAGGTAATAGGGGAGGATCAGACGGGGTTCGTGAAAGGGAGGTAGCTGTTTTCGAACATTCGGAGGGTTTTGAACGTTGTTATGGCACCGGCGGAAAGAAAGGAAACAGAGGTAGTTGTGGCATTGGACGCCGAGAAGGCGTTTGATCGGGTAGAATGGGTGTACCTGATGGCAGTGCTGGAGCGGTTTGGGATTGGACCAAGGTTTGTGAACTGGGTAAAACTATTATATAAGGAACCGAAGGCGAGTGTCCGCATAAATAATATCAGTTCGAGATATTTCTCTCTCCACCGTGGGACGAGACAGGGATGTCCTATGTCCCCCCTGCTGTTGCACTTGCGATTGAGCCGTTGGCCATCGCATTGAGAAGTTCGGGAGCATGGAAAGGAATAGTGCGGGGGGGGATAGAGCATAGGGTGTCCTCATATGCCGACGACTTGCTGCTGTATGTGTCGGAGCCAGGTGCGTCGATAGGAGGAATATTGGAGCTACTGCAGGTATTTGGGTCTTTCTCGGGGTACAAGTTGAACATGGACAAGAGTGAGTATTTTGTGGTGTCTCAGCCGGGGGTGGGGGCAGGGGTGGGGGGGCTGCCATTCCGTGGACCAGGGACTCATTTTAGGTATCTGGGGGTGCAGGTTGCCCGGGAGTGGGGGAGGCTTCACAGGTACAACATCACTAGTTTGGTGGGGAGAGTGAAAGCCAATCTGGCAAGGTGGGACGGCCTTCCTCTGTCACTGGCGGGTCGGGTACAGGTGGTTAAAATGAACGTGTTGTCGCGATTCCTGTTTATTTTTCAATGCCTACCGATTTTCCTGCCAAAGTCTTTTTTCAGGGCGATTGAGGGAAGGATTACCTCATTCATATGGGGAGGGAAGGTGGCCAGAGTGAGAAAGGTGCTGCTACAGAGGGGATGGCAGGCAGGGGGTTTGGGTCTTCCGAACCTGATTCCCGGCTTTGGTCAATGTCTGTGTGGAGTTTGCATGTTCTCCCCGTGTGTGCGTGGGTTTCCTGCAGGTGCTCCGGTTTCCTCCCACAAGTCCTGAAAGACAGGTTTGTTAGGTCAATTGGACATTCTGAATTCTCCCTCTGTGTACCCGAACAGGCGCCGTAGTGTGGCGACTAAGGGATTTTCAAAGTAACTTCATTGCAGTGTTAATGTAAGTCTACTTGTGACAATAATAAAGATTGTTAAAAGATTATTATTTCATTAGTCCATTTCCTGGTTAGTTGTGATTTGACAACAAACCGTGTGCAAAACAGAATTATTCAATGTAACCTTTGTCTACAGTCCTCACATTAGTTCTGTAACACATAGGTGCCGCAGAGGAGACTGTTAAATAAGTTAAGAGCCCATGGTGTTCAGGGTACGATCCAGGCATGGATAGAGGATTGGCTGACTGGCAGAAGGCAGAAAGTGGGGATAAAGGGGTCTTTTTCAGGATGGCAGCCGGTGACTAGTGGTGTACCTCAGGGGTCTGTGCTGGGACCACAACTTTTTACAATATACATTAATGATCTGGAAGAAGGAACTGAAGGCACTGTTGCTAAGTTTGCAGATGATACAAAGATCTGTAGAGGAGCAGGTAGTATTGAGGAAGCAGGCGGGCTTCAGAAGGACTTGGACAGGCTAGGAGAGTGGGCAAAGAAGTGGTAGATGGAATACAAGGTGGAAAATTGTGAGGTTATGCACTTTGGAAGGAGAAATGGAGGCATAGACTATTTTCTAAATGGGAAGATGCTGAGGAAATCAGAAGCACAAAGGGACTTGGGAGTCCTTGTTCACGATTCTCTTAAGGTTAACGTGCCGGTTCAGTCGGCAGTTAGGAAGGCAAATGCTATGTTAGCATTCATGTCGAGAGGGCGAGAATACAAGACCAGGGATGTACTTCTGAGGCTGTATAAGGCTCTGGTCAGACCCCATTTGGAGTATTGTGAGCAGTGTTGAATGAGAAACATATCAGCCATTGTTGAATGGCGGAGCAGACTCGATGGGCCGAGTGGCCTAATTCTGCTCCTATGTCTTATGGTCTTACAGTCTTATAACACACTCTGATCTAATCTGACTTGTACTGGTGGGATTCTTTTTTGGAATTTATCCCGTACACCTTTTATATTCTTTCAGTTATTGGCTATCTGTCCTCCTTGCCAGTCCAGGCCTTCACAGTCTCGTCCATCTTTTGATGATTCTATCTTGCACTAATTGCTGGCATTTCGCTGCTGTTAGAGGATACACCAGATGCTGTTTCTGGTGACTGTCCTTTAAATAAAACAAATAGGTGTCTTGCTGTTGTACAGTGGAGCAATCGAGCATTACCTTGGAGAAGGAATCACAAGGTTCTGCAGATATTCTTCAACTGCAGCTCCTCATTTTTGATTTTAAGAAATCGGCCATGAAGATTGTCAATCATCAAGACGGTTTCCATGTATTTTTGATTAAGGCTCAGGATCTTTCCCAGCTTCCTGAAATGCCTGAATGTAATTTTGGGGCTTTCGGGAGCCTGTCATATTAATTTATCATTGCCACCTCCTACAATATATTGTCAAGAATCCCTGGGCTGGATTCTCCGCCCGCCACATTTCAGTTTCACCCCGCCGGCGGGATGCTCCGTTACGCCCGGGGACTGGATTCTCCGTTCTTGGGACTATGTCTCCATGCCGGCGTCAAAACTGTGTTTCTGGTGTGAAATGGCCACAAATTCCAAACCCTGATGGGGCTAGCAGGGACCCAGCGTAGATCTAGCAGCTTTTGCTGCAGATACGGGCCCCCGCACTTCCAGGTCGGAGACCGCGCATATGCACGGCGGCGGCCTCCAGCGGCCGCTGCAACCTAAAAAGGAAACACGCAATCGGCCGGGTGCCCGAACCTGTCTGTCCGCACAAACATTCCCCGGCCGCCTATAAGGGCCCCCCCCCCCCCCCCCCCCCCCCCCCCGCCCTCCGATCGGCCCGTCCCCGACCAGGGCGGCCGTGGACTGAGTCAGCAGCCGCCAGGCGAGTATCCTGACTGGCTGGACCACATTAGATCCATGCCGTCGGGACTTCAGTCGGGGGCGGAGAATGGCTGAGCGGGCCTCTGGCAATGGCCCCAGGCAGGTCCCAGGAGTATGCTGCTTTTCGGAGCCCGCAGAATCGGGGAACCGCCGCCGGTCCCGATTCCTTGCAGGAAAATGGATTCTCCGCCCCGCGCCGGCCGCGATTGCGGCACGGGGTGTGGAGAATTCACCCCGGGGTTTCCCATTGTGGGGCTGCCCCATGCTGTTGGGAACCCCCCCGGGCTGCTGGTAAAATGGAGCATCCCCCCGGCGGAGAATCCAGCCCATGCTTCAGGTTAGGTAATATAATCACTTGCCTTGCCTGAACTGTGCTCTTGCCACACATTCATCTATTTTGCTGAGCCTTTAATTTTTGCAGTGGAGCCATCTGGCCCATGGAGCAGCATGTACACATTGGATGGTAAGAAAGAGTATTCCACTGAAGTTCAAGATTTGTTGCACTGCGCACTGGCACTGTTTTTTGATGTGTGCAGAAACTAACAGGAGAGTAGATGCAACATCGGTAGTGACTTGTGACCAGATGATTGAATGTTCAGAAAATAAATGCTCAGCACTCTACCTGCTGGTTATTCTGGCCGGCATTGAAACATTTCAATCTGGAGCTCAACAAGAGGAATAGATGTTGAGGCTTTGTTTGAGCAAAGAGTCCTGCTTTTTTCTGTGAGGTGATTTACAGGTAAGTTAACAAAAAATAAACAAGCCAAGATAACCATCAAACTGCATTCATATACTGATAAAGGAATCCCATTCGTATTGTTTGAAATTAGGGATGCCCCTAATGAGTCTACCAAATTTTGTCCCTTTGAACTAATTTGTGGTCATGAGGTAAGAGGACCACTTAAATTGATGAAGGAAAAATTGTTGGGTGAGAAATCGGAAATTACGCTATTGGATTACGTGTCAAATTTTAAGGAACGATTAAATAGAGCAGGTGAATTGGCGAGACAACATTTGAAAGTTGCACAAAATGTGATGAAACGGGTAGCGGACAAGAAATCCAAAGTTCGTAGTTTTGCCAGTGGGGATAAAGTTTTAGTGTTGTTACCAGTGGTAGGGGAGACTTTAAAAGCTAGGTTTTGTGGACCGTATCAGATCGAAAGGAAATTAAGTGAGGTGAATTATGTGGTAAAAACACCAGATAGAAGGAAGACTCACCGAGTGTGTCATGTGAATATGCTTAAAAGGTACTTTGAAAAGGAAGGCGAGACAAAGGATGTTTTAATGATTCTAACTCAAAGTGACGAACCAAATCCAGATGACTGAATTTGACATACCTCAAATTAAATTGGAAAATGAGGATGTTCTTAAAAATTGGGATGAATTGTTAAGTTACCTTCCAGAGGAAATACGAACTGACCTGAAAGAGTTATTGATATCACATGAGCAAGTTTGTAGAGATAACTTGGGAAGTACTAAAATGGCTATCCATGATGTAGATGTGGGAAATGCTGTTCCTATCAAACAAAATCCATATAGACTTAATCCTTTAAAATTGGCACAGGTTAACAGAGAGAATGAGAGATGCTGAAGAATGGCATAATTGAAGTGGGTTGCAGCCAATGGAGCTCACCCATAGTGATGGTACCTAAACCAGATGGTACCCAATGGTTGTGTGTGGACTATCGAAAGGTGAATGCAGTTACAAGAACGGACTCTTATCCTCTCCCACGATTGAAGGATTGCATTGAGAAAGTGGGACAAACTGCTTTTATTTCCAACTTCCAGACATGGAAAGAACATTTAAAACATTGTATGGAGTTCTTCGATCGAGTTCAGAAGGCGGGTTTGGTGATGAACCTAACCGAAAGTGAATTTGGAGAAGCTCGAATCACTTTCCTTGCGGAGTTTCCGATACCCTCAAGACGAAGGGAAATAATGCGATCCCCTGGCATGAATGAATTTAATCGAACAGTTGTGCAAAAGATTTGTGGCGTGATTACTCCACTGATGGACTTGCTAATGATACGTCAAAAATTTCAATGGACAGCTGATTTTCAACAGGCATTTGACTGCCTGAAAGCTGTGATCACCAATGCTCCTGTATTGGAGAATTGCAAGGGACTCTGTTGTCAGATTGAACTAAAGTATCTGATTCTGAAGAGAAATGCCAAGGAGTAGAGGAATGGATGGATCATGCAGAGCCTTTGTTCAAAGAGACTGTCAATCGAGAAGGTTTTCGGTTGGAGGAAGAAGAACAAAGAAAAATGGACTATATTATTATACTCGTTTGCATGTGTTGTTTTAAAAAAAAAATGAAAATGTGTATTTTCTGTGTGTATTTCTTAATTGATGGTGCAAAGGTGAAAAATGAAACCATCTTGAAGTTGATGGTTTATTTTTTTTTCTTGGGGGGAGGTGTCATGCAAGAGTACCTTTGAAATGAAATGAAATGAAAATCGCTTATTGTCACAAGTAGGCTTCAATGAAGTTACTGTGAAAAGCCCCTAGTCACCACATTCCGGCGCCTGTTCGGGGAGGCTGATACGGGAATTGAACCATGCTGCTGGCCTGCTTGGTCTGCTTTTTAAACGCCAGCAATTTAGCCCAGTGTGCTAAACCAGTCATTGATGTTTAAGCAATGTACCTTTAAGAACACAGTGATGTCATAGAGTGGGTGGAGCTCAGCTCAGGTCAGCCATTTTGCAGTTTAGTTTTTAGTTTCAGTTTTAAAAAAAGGTGCCTTGCTGGTTTTGCTGAGAGCAGCTTCAAAGTGCCTGGCTGTTTTGCTGTGGGCTGATTAAAAGGAGAAAGCCAGTTGGAGAAAGCAGGTTGTGTGTGTCTGTGTTTTTGCAGTGAGCTAGATCTGCTGTGATCTCTGCCATGAAAGACTATCTCTGGATCATTTGGGTGATTTAAACTTATAATAGTGAAGCCTTTAACCTGATGTGATTTTGTTTCAAGGTGTTAAGTCTCTTGGAAGTTTGAAGGAACATTTTAAGGAATTATTTACTGTTGCAATATTTTCTGAGTTATCTTTGCAGTAAGGGGTGCTAAGAGATCCAATGTTTATTTAAAATGTTAAATTGAGTTCATGGAATAAACAGTGTTTTGTGTTTAAAAACCCACGTGTCCATAATTGTAATCCCACACCTCGGGAAAAAGCCGTGTGCTCGGAAAAGCAACAAATCCATTAAAGGGAGAGGTTGGTTCAACTCCATGATACATTTTGGGGTTCTGAAAATGCCTGACCCATAACAGCATCTAACTTACCCGCCACGGACGAACGACTCATCCAGATTCGTCGTCAAACAGCCGATGATCCTTTGCTCCAACGCGTCATGCGCCATCTTATAGACGGATGGCTCAAGGGCCACTGCCCGCAATTCTACAACATCAAAGATGACCTGGCAGTGGTAGATGGAATTCTGCTAAAGTTGGACAGGATCGTTATCCCGCACAGTATGCGGGAGCTCTTCCTTGAGCAGCTCCATGAGGGTCACCTAGGGGTGGAGAAGTGCCGACGGCGGGCCCGTGAGGCAGTGTACTTACTGGCCTGGCATCAACCATGACATCGCCAACGCCGTTCTGAACTGCCCGACATGCCAACGGTTCCAGCCAGCTCAGCCAAAAGAGACCTTGCAGCCACATGAACTGGTGTCGTCCCCCTGGACCAAGGTTGGGATTGATCTTTTCCATGCGCTAGGCCGGGACTATGTCCTCATAGTGGACTACTTCTCAAACTACCCAGAGGTAGTTAGGCTGCATGACCTCACGTTGACAGCGGTCATCCGTGCGTGCAAGGAGACTTTTGCTCGCCATGGCATCCCACTCACGGACATGTCCGATAATGGCCCGTGTTTTGTTAGTCAGGAGTGGTCCAACTTTGCCCGGTGGTATAATTTCACGCACGTCACCTCAAGTCCCCATTACCCCCAGTCGAATAGCAAAGCTGAGAAGGGGGTACACATTGTCAAACGACTCTCCTGTGCAAAGCGGCCGATGCGGGATCCGATTTTTACCTCGCACTACTTGCCTACAGGTCAACTCCATTGTCCACTGGCCTGTCACAGCTCAATTGTTAATGAACCGCGCATTACGAACGACGGTGCCTGCAATACACGCCCCAGACTTGGACAACTTTCCGGTCCTGCGTCGAATGCAACTGTCTCGGGCCCAACACAAGTCGGCATATGACGCCCACGCCACAGATCTCCCTGCTCTCGTTCCTGATGACCAGGTTCATGTACAACTTCCTGAAGGTGTCTGGTCTACCGCCATGGTGGTAATCAAGCAAGTGGCAGGTCGTTCCTGGTTCGTATGCAGGTTGGCTCTTTTCTTCGCCGAAATAGACGGGCACTGCAGCTCCTTCCACGCTCGCCGCCAGATCGTGATGCCCTGCCTTACCATCAGGACAGGCCCGTCCAAGAGCTCGCAGATCTGCCTCTTCTGTTGCCACCCTCTGCGACTGACACAGTCCCGCCCGTTCCAGAGCAGGCGGCCCCGACCCACCCTTGCGGCAGTCAACCAGAATTTGTCGCCCACCACAGAGACTGAATTTATGAACTGCCTGAATTTATGAACTCTCTAAACTCATGGACTGATTGTTTTGTTACCCTGGTTATTTGTTCGCTAGTTTGTACATACTGTCATTCATGTCCCGTGATTTGTTACATACAGTCTATCTGCACTAGACACCTTCCTGTGTAAATATGTTAGAATCTTTGTATATAGTCCTGTAAATATGCTCACATATTCTCCACATAGTCAGGAACATTCACATACCACACTATTTATTGCCATGTACACATATATGTTTTTTTCAAAAAGGGGAAGATGTCATAACATACACACAAGTATATGATGGTGCAGAGACAGACACTGACTGACACACTGAAAGACCAATCAACACACAGAACACAGCAGCCAATCACCAGACAGGACACGGCCACGATATAGCCAGAGGGCACTAGTTTTCCCGCTCATTCGGGATGCAGCCTCTGAGACAGCCAGAGCCCGTGATCAGTAATACGAACATCTACCATGTGCTAGCAGTATAGTCTGGTCAGTTTAGCCTCAGGTCTCTAGTCAACCTGACATAGTGTCAACCCATAGTGCAAGTATGTTTAACAGCTCATAGCTGAATTAAATTAGAGTTGTACTTCTACAAGTGTTGGTAGCCTGTCTCTCTCACTGCTCTGGTAAACGCAGTCCTCGCAGACCCAGCACACCCAACACATCAGTACTGACGCAGTTCGTCGCTCATAACAATGAGCCCCGGTCACTGTGGACGGAAGTGGGGAAACCGAACAGGGTGAAGATGCTATGCAGAGCCTTATTGACAGTGGCCGCGGCCATGTCGGGGCATGGGATGGCAAAGGGGAAACGGGAGTTCTCGTCAACGACGTTAAGAAAATACAAATTGCGGTCAGTGGAGGGGAGGGGCCCTCTGAAATCTATGCTGAGGCGTTCAAAGGGGCGGGATTCCTTCACCAGGTGGGCCTTGTCTGGCCGATAGAAGTGCGGCTTGCACTCCGCGCAGACTTGGCAGTCCCTGGTCATGGCCCTGATCTCCTCGGTGGAGTAGGGCAGGTTCCGGGCCTTGATGAAGTGGAGAAGCCAGGTGACCCTGAGGTCATTGTGGATGACCCGGAGTCGGTCATCTTGCCACTGGCGCATGTGCCGCGGGACTCGGCATCTGGGGGCTCGTTGGGCTTCCCCGGACGATACACAATATCGTAATTATAGGTGGAGAGTTCGATTCTCCACCTCAAGATTTTATCATTCTTGATCTTGCCCCGCTATGTGTTGTTGAACGTAAAGGCTACCGACCGTTGGTCGGTGATGAGGGTGAACCTCCTACCAACCAGGTAGTGCCTCCAATGCCGCACAGCTTCCACAATGGCTTGAGCTTCTTTTTCGACTGAGGAGTGTCGAATCTCGGAGGCGTTGAGGGTACGGGGAAAAAAGGCCACGGGCCTGCCTGCCTTGTTAAGGGTAGCGGACAGGGCGACATCTGATGCATCGCTCTCCACCTGGAAGGGGATGGACTTGTCCACCGCGTTCATCGCGGCCTTGGTAATGTCTGCCTTGATGCGGCTGAAGGCCAGGCAGGCCTCAGTCGTCAGGGGGAAGATGGTGGCTTTGATAAGTGGACGGGCTTTGTCCGCATAGTTGGGGACCCACTGGGCATAATAGGAAAAGAACCCGAGGCATCTCTTCAGGGCCTTGGGCAGTGGGGAAGGGGGAATTGCAGGAGGGGGCGCATGCGGTCGGGGTCGGTCCCTAGGATCCTGTTTTCCACGACATAGCCGAGGATGGCTAGTTGGGTTGTGTGGAAAATGCATTTCTCCTTGTTGTAGGTGAGATTGAGGGCTTGGCCGGTTTGGAGAAACTTCTGAAGGTTAGCGTCGTGGTCCTGCTGATCATGGCCGCAGATGGTGACGTTATCCAAGAACGTGGCCTGCAGCCCGTACTGGTCAACCATTTGGTCCATCGTTCTTTGGAACACTGAGAACGCATTGGTGATGCCAAAGGGGACCCTGAGGAAGTGGAAGAGGCGGCTGTCTGCCTCAAAGGCAGTGTAGCGGCGGTCTTCCGGGCGGATCGGCAGCTGATGGTATGCGGACTTCAAGTCTACCGTGGAGAGAACCTGGTAGTGTGCAATCTGATTTACCATGTCCGCTATGCGGGGGAGGAGGTACGCATCGAGTTGCGTGGAACGATTTATCTTCTGGCTGTAGTCTACAACCATCCGGTTCTTTCCCCCGGACCTGACGACCACCACTTGGGCTCTCCAGGGGCTATTACTGGCCTCGATAATCCCCTCCCTCAAGGTCCTGTCCTGGGCACTGTACCGCCTGCTCCTGGTGGTGACAGGTTTACAGTTGGAGGTGAGGTTCACGAAGAGCGAGGGAAGGGCGACCTTAAGGGTCGCGAGGCTACATACGGTGAGAGGGGGTAGGGGTTCGCCGAACTTCAGGGTCAGGCTTCAGAGGTTGCACTGGCAATCGAGTCCTAACAAGAGGGGAGCGCAGAGATGGGGCGGAAATAGAGTTTAAAATTGGCATACTCGGCGCCTGTATCGCGAGGTTCGCGACACAGTACCCCCGGATCTGCACTGAATGTGATCCGGAAGCGAGGGAGATTGTTTCGGATGCAGGGGAAATTTGGAGAGAACAACGCCTTACCATGTCTGGATGTATGAAGCTCTCTGTGCTCCCAGGGTCAAACAGACACGGCGTTTTGTGCCCATTGACCCGGATGGTCATCATCGAGTTCTTGAGGTGCTTGGGCCATGACTGGACGAGGGTGACAGCGCCGAGCTGTGGGTAGCCAGCGTGGTCGGAGGTAGAGGGGTGGTCCCAAGATGGCGGCCCCTGTCGGTCGCCCATGTCGGGTGGCGTTGAGGATGGTGGCCAAGATGGCGCCCCAATGAGTCGCACGTTGATGCACGATCAATCACTACTGAAGCGAGATTGTAGTTCAATTTGAAGGCTTTAATGAACAAGTAGTTACCCCAGCAGCTCCGGTACAGAATGACTGCTGTGGGTGAAACACAGACTCTTATGCTCCGCCTGCTGGGTGGAACCAGCAGGCAGGTTCCACCACTCATACTACAGTATAAGGTACATCCCACCTAGGTACCGCGATACCCCTAATATAGCCTACACTTGTCGGGCGGAGTTAAAGATGGCGGCCCCCACGGATAGCATGAGGCGGATGACGCGTCGGAAGGGGGCGACCATCAATTCACACAAGACGATGAGTAGAAGTGAACAGTGGTTTTAATCAGCTAGATCTGTGCCTGCCTGCGACTGCTCTGTACTGAGTGCCACCGACAGGCTGCAGATCTATATACCTCCTCCGAGGGGGTGGAGCCACAGGCAGAGCCCACAAGGGCATCAACATAACACAATACAATGTAATGCAATACAATGGGGAATGGTCGCAGTAATACTTTCACCACATGTAGTTCCACAGAATGGGGATACTCGGCCTCTATAGTTGCTAATAGCTGTCAGATTGTACATTCCTGTGACACTTATTTATTACAGTTCTGGTACTACTGGAAAGGCTTTGGATGTAAATCTTGCAATTGCTTATCAAAGTGTTACTATTGCCTTTCCAAATGCCTGCCAATGAGAATCATCATGGTAGCCACTAATGTTTCATCATAAGTGGTCTGATGTAATGATACCATGGCCTGGATTTTCTGCCACTCAACTCCTATTTTTCTGCACTCCAACTTGGCTCTACATTTCTGGCTGGGTCTTCCAGGCCTGGTTTCTTCATAGATGTGAAGAGGACATTGGCAATTTTAAGCAAGCATGTGATCCAGATTGCATCGGGCGGAGCGAGTCAGATGACTCGTGCAAGTTCCCTCACCCGGTGCAGACTCTGAGTTGGAGCTCTCACATGAGTCACCAGTTGTCCTTGGCTCCGTGCCAGGTGCAACAAGGTGGCTGAATTGTACCCTAAGCCTGCAGGCCTCCGAGGTTCAAACAAACAAAGAGCTTTATTCAGGAGATGGAAGACTACAAGCTGTTGTGTTACATTGCATCTCCATTCTCTGTAACTTCTGCACTCCCCATTCTGTGCTTTTCCAGGACAATGCTATGTGGATGGCTTGTTGAAAAGTCAATGTCGGCTCAGCTAACAACTTCCGCTGGGTGGCCGCGTTGGTGATTGCACAAAACAGCTGGTCTCGTAAAAACTCTGATAAAGTTTCACCATAGTCACATTTACTCTTTGTATCTCCTGTGAGTCACACAGTACTCTGCAATCCTGCACAGCCTGGAGAAGAACTCGGCAAGGGATTCCCCAGGGGTCCTCTCTGCGGTGTTAAACCGATAACGTTGGACTATTACAGATGGGGTTGGATTAAAATGTTGTCCCACCAAAGTAACAAGCTCATCAAACATTTTACTGTCAGGTGCGCTTGGTAAGTTGTCATAATATGCAAACATGCAACCAATGAACACTCAGAATAGGACACAACCAATGGGCAGTCAGGACACTCAGAGGTGGCATCACCACAAGGGGGCATGACATAAACACTATAAAAGGGATGAGGCACTCACACCCTGCCTCTTTCCACAGACATCTAGAGAGTTAGACAGGGTTGATCAGCAGCATCACATCCCAGCAGGTGGCTTAGAGCAAGCTGGTACAGTTAGACTGAGTTACTACAGTTAGATTAGCAGAGAGTCAAACTCATTTGAGAACTGTGTTAATAGTTCAATAAACACGTTGAACTCATTTCAGAGTCTGGAGCATCCTTTTGTTAAGACTCCATCAAGTAGCAGCCTGTGTTATCCGAAGCAGCAAAACACAACATGATACCAGGAGTGACTGTTCAATCTATTTAGTTCAACTCAGCAAGATCCGTGACAACCAGCTACTGCATACAGGCACAATGGACAAGATACGGGCTCCTTATCAACTCATGCCCACTGGCAATCTTAGTGCCAACTGGCGATCATTCAAGCAGAAATTTCAACTATACGTGGAAGCATCTGACCTCAATGGCGTGACCGATGCGCGGAAGATATCTATTCTACTCATCACTGCGGGTGACCATGCGCTAGAGATCTTCAACTCATTTCACTTTTTCGAAGGGCAGGACAAAACAAAGTACCAAACCAGCCTGGACAAATTCGACAGCCACTGCAAGGTGGACACCAACAAAATCTTCGAGCGCTACATCTTCAAGCAGAGGATGCAAGGTAAAGACGAATCCTTCACCTCCTATCTAACTAACCTTAGACTGCTAGCGCAATCCTGCAACTTCGGTGATATAACTGACTCCATGATCAGAGACCAAATCGTTTTTGGAGTCCACTCAGATCCTCTGCGGGAGCAGTTGTTGAAAATCAAGCACATGACCCTGCCAGTCGCGATTGAAACGTGTACTGTGCATGAGCACTCTAAAAATCGCTATTCACAGTACAAAATGGCAGAAAGTGAAAAACAAGTCTCCCACGAGGTGGGGAGTGTTCAGACCATCTCCCGGATGCAGCGCCTTCACATTGATGAAAGCAGTCTCAATATGAAAAGGCCTATCAGGACAC
This sequence comes from Scyliorhinus torazame, assembly GCF_047496885.1. Taxonomy (NCBI): domain Eukaryota; kingdom Metazoa; phylum Chordata; class Chondrichthyes; order Carcharhiniformes; family Scyliorhinidae; genus Scyliorhinus; species Scyliorhinus torazame. Next base: position 203,582,406 of record NC_092710.1, read on the forward strand.
GCAACGTACAGTCCTGGTACGTGAAGAAACAGAAAAGCAGGTAGAAGCGTTGCAGAGACAGTGCAGCGATCTAAAGGCAGCATTAAGAGCACTCCATGCTGCCCCCACAGAACAAAGACAAAGCACGCTAGATCACGCAAAGTGCCGGAAGCAGATTGAAGAGCTGCAATCGCTGTTTTCAGTTCAGAAAGGCTTCCAGGAAACCTTTGGAGCGAAATTAGATCAGGAAGACGGCCCTGATTGGGAAGAATTGAATGAAACAGTGCAGAGATATGTTCAGAGCACATGTGCGCAGGGAAAGCCACAAAAGAGGAAAGTGCCCCAACTCCCCACAGAGCAGATAGTTCAGGCTCCAATGAACCCAATCACCACCCACCGCACAGCCACATCGGACGATGCGGCATTTCTAAACTTCACCCCCTTAACAGTGACCCAATTACGGGATGCGTGCGAGAAAATCACACCATTCCTCCCCACCTAAGACCCCCACCATTTCTTTGCCACAGTAAAGCATCAGGCGACCATGTACGGCCTGGATGAGTGAGAGCATGTAAAGCTCACAGTTTTAAGTTTCGACCCTTCAGTAGCAGCAGCCCTTCCCGACCCACAGAATGTAGAAGGAGGCACCCTTGCAGAAATGCATACCGCGATCCTGGATGCGATCGGGTATAACCAGGGTGACCCCGTAGATGGCCTCAACAAATATAGGCAAAAGAAATCCGAGCACCCCACAGCGTTCGCTGGATGCCTGTGGATCCACTTTGCAGCAGTCTTTGGCGACTTAGACCGTGCCCATTTGTCCCCAGACAACATGGCCAAATGGACCCGCACCCTTATCTCCCATGCCACAGAAACAGGACAGAAAGCTTGCACGAGTTATGATCCCTCAGAAAACCACAAGTATTCAAGCAGTTCTGATCAATACTCATAATTTGGAAGTGTGTGTTTGCATGCATAACTAACAGGGCGATAAGGTAAAACTGATAGATTTTTTGTTGCGCCAAAACTGTCGGAAATTTGTATATCGGAAAGTAGCGAAAGCCGTACCCGTATTTACAGCACCGCCTTAATACCCCTGTCCCAAATTTGAACAGCAGCATTCAGATAGGAAAGATGGCAATGCATGGCCTGTTAGTTGTAGAAGTAGCTTCGACATAGAATTTGCGCATGAGAAGCGATAACTGTGTATAATAAATGTGCTTTGATTTAAATCTTACTAATCGGTGTATTGGGTTATTGATCATTACTCGGACTTGAACCTCGTGGCGGTATCATAAAGATACCTGGCGACTCGAGAGCAAAGGTAATAAAACAGAGCAATTGAACCAAGGAGAAAATCAGCAACAGCATCATGGAACAGATGATGGAGGGAATAGAAGGGGTTCATGTCTATGTTGACGATATCATAATCTGGTCCACAACCCCAGAGGAACATGTGTCGCGACTCAAGAAAGTATTCCGACGCATACATGAACATGGCCTCAAGCTAAACAGGTCCAAGTGCTGTTTTGGGACATCCACGCTGAAGCTCCTGGGTGATCAGATTTCGCGACACAGTGTGCGCCCGGACACAGACAAAATTAAAGCCATCGAGGCAATGAAAGTCCCCGAGGACAAGAAGTCAGTACTGCGCTTCCTGGGAATGGTCAATTTCCTTGGCAAGTTCATCCCAAATTTGGCCACACACACCACGGACCTACGCAACCTGGTGAAAAAAATCAACCGCCTTAGAGTGGAAGGCGGAGCACAGAACAGAGTGGCTGGAGCTGAAAGCCAAGCTCACCACTGCACCCGTTCTTGCATTCTTTGACCCAGACCGAGAGACCAAGATATCCACAGATGCGAGTCAGGATGGCATTGGAGCGGTGTTGCTTCAAAGAGACGACACGTCATCCTGGGTACCAGTAGCATGCGCGTCAATGGCAATGATACCCATTGAGACCAGATATGTGCAGATTGAGAAGGAGTGTTTAGGTCTTCTCACCGGCATCCTCAAATTTCATGATTATGTCTACGGCTTGCCAACATTTACTGTTGAGGCGGATCATAAGCCTTTGGTCCACATCATCCAAAAGGACCTGAACGACATGACGCCTTGTTTGCAGAGAACCCTGCACAAGCTCCGGAGGTATGATTTCAATTTGGTGTACACCCCTGGCAAGGAGCTCATCATCGCCGATGCATTGTCCCGCTCCGTCAATTCACCCAGTGAACCACTGGAGATCATCCAGCACATTGAATTGCAGGTACAACTTTGTGCAAGCACTCTCCCGGCAACAGATGAGAAGATCGTTCTCATCCGAGAAGAGACGGCCAAAGACCCCCTGTTGCAGCAAGTCATCCACAACCTCAGCAATGGCTGGCAGAAAGGGCAATGCCCTCAATTTTACAACGTCAAGGATGACCTGACGCTGATCGATGGCATCCTGCTCAAGCTGGACAGGATAGTTATTCCGCTACGGCTCCAGAGCATGGTGCTGCGGCAGATTCATGAGGGACACGTGGGCGTAGAAAAGTGCAGACACAGGGCCCGGCAAGCTGTATACTGGCCCGGCATCAACCAGGACATCATGGACATGGCCCTGAACTGCGAAACCTGTCAGAGGTTCCAACCAGCGCAGAGCAAGGAGACGCTCCAACCACATGACATCTCTCCGTGGTCCAAATTTGGCATTGACCTATTCCATGCGTGTGGTCGCGACTATATCTTAATCGTCGATTACTTTTCGAACTATCCTCAGGGGCTGAAGCTGCCAGATTTCAGCTCACGGACCATCATCAAACCGTGTAAAGAGACATTCTCATGGCATGGCATCCCGAACACCGTCATGAGCGACAATGGCCCGTGCTTCCACAGTCGTGAATGGTCCACGTTTGCCAAGAGCTACAATTTCAGGCATGTCACCTCCAGTCCGCACTATCCGCAGCCAATGGCAAAGTCGAAAAAGGGGTGCACATTGTTAAGCAGCTCATCCGCAAGGCCTCGGACTCCGCTTCCGACATACACCTTGCACTACTTGCATACCAGGCGACTCCCTTGTCCATTGGCACGTTGCCAACTCAATTCCTGATGAACAGAGACCTGCGGATGACGCTTCCAGCCATACACCTGCCCAACCTTGATCACCTCCCGGTGCCGCAGAAGATGCAGCAACTTTGCGACAGCCAGAAGCAGGGCTATGACGCACATGCCACCGATCTGGACGTGCTATCCACGGCAGACACGGTCAGGATCAAGATACCGGATGGTGGGTGGTCTGCTCCGGGTGTTGCTGTTCGACAGGCCGCGCCCAGATCCTATGTCATACGTATGGCTGATGGCTCCATTGTGCGAAGGATTCGAAGGGCACTGCGAAAAGTTGCTTGCCCACAATCACTTTCCCCTCCATTTCCATATGTCGAATTGCCACCTCCAGACACCTCGAACCACGAGGCCACCAGTTGTGCCTCCTACTCGCCTATCAAGAAACCGTCATCCCTTCCACCACCTCTCCAGCGGTCGACGAGGATCAGACGCAAGCCTCACAGACTGGACTTATGAGCATTTGTTTTGTTTGTTCTGTTCTGTATTCCTCAGTCAGTCACATTAGACAGACCATTCACATGTATATATGCCTAAAAAAAAGGGGGAGATGTCATGATATGCAAACATGCAACCAATGAACACTCAAAATAGGACACAACCAATGGGCAATCAGGTCACTCAGAGGTGGCATCACCACAAGGGGGCATGACATAAACACTATAAAAGGGATTAGGCACCCACACCCTGCCTCTTTCCACAGACAGACATCTAGAGAGTTAGACAGGGTTGATCAGCAGCATCACATCCCAGCATGTGGCTTCGAGCAAGCTGGTACAGTTAGACTGAGTTACTACAGTTAGATTAGCAGAGAGTCAAGCTCATTTGAGAACTGTGTTAATAGTTCAATAAACACATTGAACTCATTTCATAGTCTGGAGCATCCTTTAGTTAAGACTGCATCAAGTAGCAGCCTGTGTTATCCGAAGCAGCATAACACAACATAAGTAAGGCTTTTTATCACCCCAAACATTGGTGCACCACAGGTGGTTAGCAAAATGACCACTTGGTGTTCATTTTCGGTGATGTAAGTAGTAACGCATTTTTGGTGTGCATTAGTTCCAACTCTCCAGTGCAGCATCAAATACATCCAAACGTCTGTAAAGAGGCATATTGCATCATAAAAAAACTTCCTATCCGTATACAAAAAGTTCAAGGAGGTGGCTTTAGCAGCGTAGACAATTATCCAATGTTAACCCTTGTCACCAGTTTTGTGAGGGCCAGGAAGAATCCAGCACGTGTTTGTAGAGTCAAGCAGAAAGTAAATTTATTTAAAAGAAAACACTACTGGTTCCCTCTCTAGTCAGTATCATACTGGCCAGTTCTATTTATACTGATGCACTGCGAATTGCCCAAACCCCTCTCATTGGGAAAGCTCATATTCCTCAAGTACCATGGGGCTAACCAAGTGTACACAGCCAATAGGATCCTGGAAGGTTACAACACACTGTTACCTCAATGCGGACTCTCAACAGAACCACTTTTCCAGTATAGGTTTTTAACACTATCTTTGAGGATATGTCGGAGCTTTTCTTGATAAGTAATTTCTGGTCCCAAAGAGAAAGCCGCACCAGTGTCCACCTCTGGCTGACAGCCCCGGAATGGAGTGACCCAGTAACTCTTTGTTTCACTATGATTAGCCAATACCTTTAATGACAAGTCACCTTCGGACTGTGAATCGAGTTTCTTCTCATGTTCTTTTTGTACCGCGTGGAGCATGATTTTTCCTTTATTCAGTTTCCCATTTGAATTATTTGGCTCTTTCTTTTTTGAACTTTTGCCTGAAGCTTGTTTCTTTTTTTAACAAGCACGTTCACTGTGGCCCTTTCTGCCACTAGTCCTGCACATATTGATGCCTTTGCACCAACTATCTGCTGATGAGTAACCAGTTTTTGCACATCTATGGCAAATGCGATTCTCTGACTGTGTTTCAGTTTTGGCTGACATCTTGTGAACTCTTGTGCTTAAATTCAACTGTTGAGCTTCTTTGGCTGCATATTCACTGAAACCTTTCACCATCGCAGAAAGGTTTAGGTTTCATAAACACAACCAAGAAGAAGGTGAATCAATAATGCAGTTTCTACCCTGAAAAGACTGGCTGAACACTGCGAATTATGATGAAATAGTGGAAATAGTAGAAGTATTGTGGGTGTTGTAGGCAGCTGAGGCTGAGCGACAACATATTTGTGAGGTTCTGCTCAGAGTGTAGAGGCTCACTAGATGGCAGTATGGAGGCAGAACTGTATTGAAATTCTTACAACCTTCCAACGATGATATACCCTGCAAAAGAATATTATTTCTTTTTGAGGCTCGGCTCACAGCATTGAGGAGTAGTAGAAGGTTCAATCATCTTGTGCTGATTGTTTTTTTAATTAAAAAAAATGCAGATGAGGAGAGAAATTGATCAGAAACTAAGGAAAGGAATTGCAGTTGGAGGACATCTGGGGCAATGCTGTAATCTAGAGGGGAGGAAAAATATGAGACACGTAACTCTGAATTTCATGCAACCACATCACTTCAGCACTTCATTCTCCCATCATGATCAGACGTGAAACTCTTGTCAAGTGCGCTTTGAATGTTACTGCAGCCTGACTGCGCAGTGTTGGAGGCTTTGAATCATATCTCCATTGTGCATATAATAAAAACAGAAAGTGATGAAAATATGCAGCAGCTCCAGCAGCATCTGTGGGGAATCAATGTTTCAGATTAAGCATCTTTCTTCAGAACCAGAGCACCTGTTCTGAAGAAAGGTCCTTGACCTGAAATGTTAACTCTTATGTTTCTTTTCCTTTGATGGTGTCAAACTTTGTGAATATTTCCAAAATTTTCTGTATATATTTCAGATTTCCAGCATCTGCCATATTTGTTTTTTTGACAGGATATTGCAGTTTTCTAACCACATATTTGTATTCCCTTTTCCAGGTTTTTCAATATTTCTGTGAATTTCGACCTTTGTAATGCTGGCTCGACGTATATTTATATTACGCTGCCTTTTGTTGTTGCTAGTCTGTCAACATGCAGACGTTGAAGTTGGCCGGCCACATCGTTCAAATTCTCCTCTTCGGGTGAGTAACTACCTTCTATAAATTGCGTGAAACTAAAATTCTAGATTCGCAACATATTTTCTACCTGCTTGGAGATGACTGAACTTCCTCTAATCAATTGTTGGAGCCAAACTTTGCAGGTTCAATAAACAAGGAAGTCTAGTGCCATATCCCCTTCATCTCCAGGAACCGTTTAATCATGTTGATCTTCAGGCAGGGGCTCCAGGTGAGCATCTGGTGGGATGTAAAGCAAAGAATCTCATTGGTGGACCCCACCTCCTTGCCCCAATTGGTTTATTTTTGCCCTCCTTGGGTTATGGACATGGAAGTGTCCATAACACTGCAGCACCTCGGACTCCCCCCCTTCCGTCCCAGGTGCATTGGGTGGGTAACGGGCAGGACAGGCTGGCAGCTTGCCATCCCAGTCGCCCGGGCCGCAGCCTGGCCCATCTAGACCAGGACGCCCCAGGAAACAGCCGCCCAAGGGATCCCGAGTCAGAGGGCAGGAATCGCAGGAGTCCACCTCCTGTTCTGCTGTACCGTATGGGGAACCACCTAGGCATAGTCAAAGGGCCCGTAAGGCCAAACAATTGGACACTGAGTAAGTTGGCACGGGTGCAGGGCTCAGACGAGTTTTAGGGACACGGGCATGTGTATGCACTGTTTGTTATTAAAATCACTTTAACACCTACAGAAGCTGCCTTTGTGCTCTGTCCGAAGCGTGCAGGCGTGTCATGTACGTTGAGTGGCAGTGTGTGTGTGAGGGGTGGTCTTACGTCGGCCTCAGGTGAGTCTGCCCCCTTCCCCCTGGGCCGCCATCAACATCCCCCCGGGCAGAGGACGGGACCGTGCGCTGCAGTGTCACAGCCACATGCAGGGATGGTCCGGGTGGATGGTGGTACTGTGGCCATGGGTCAGACATCGTCCAACGATGTGGAGCCACAAGCTCATCGCAGGGCGCGTTTTCATCATCCTCCATGGCCTACAATAGACACGCTTCCACCGGTGCCCGTGAGAGCCCGGCCGTCGTGCCGCAGGTGGATCTGCAATGGAGGGGTGGTGTGCATGCGGGTGGGGTGGGTCTGGTTTGGGGGAGGGTGACGGTGCTGGGTGGGTGGATGGGTGGGTGGGTGGGTGGGGGGGGTGAGGGTGTTCGGGTGTTGCCATGGTGTGCGGTATGTGGCCATACTCGCCGATTCCCACGCCCCCTAGTCAGTGAAGCGGACGACTATCAGCCAGCAGCGCCTTCCCCACCATGAAAAAGTCAATCCGTGAGTACACCTTACAGACCGCTGAGAAAAACGAGTACTCCCGCTCCCTCGGGTGCAGAAACCTTCAAGAGTCCACCCCTCCCATTTCCACCATAAGCCCAGCCAGCGTCTTCGCTCCCCCCTTACGGGACCAGCGAGCGTGTCCGTGACCTGTCCAATTTGGGCTCCTGCATCAAGTTCCAGCCCCGCCCCCCCCATCAGTTCGTATGTGTCCAAGTCGGGAATGGCCCCACACACCTTCTTCGTGAGTCCCACATCGTCCCAATTGGGACCATATACTGTACCAGCGCCACTAGCCTCCCCTCCAGCACCCCTGTCACAATCACATACCTACCCCCTGATCTGCAACCACCTTCGCCATCTGGAACCGTGCCCTTTTGCTGACCATTACCACTACCCCTCAAGCTCTTCCGTCAAATCCAGAATGAAACCCTTGACTAATCCAGCCATTTTTAAGTCTCACTTGGTCCCTCACCCTCAGGTGAGTCTCCTGCAGTATTGCTACATCGGCCTTCAAACTTTTAAGATGCGCCAGCACCCTTGACCTCTTGACTGTGCCTCCCAGCCCCTTCACGTTCCACGTGACTATCCGAACTGGGGGTCTCTCAACCCCCCCCCCCCCCCGCCCTTCTTATCTACCATCATCGTACCACCGGGCTCTGCCCCATGAGCCTGACCCGTCCCTTTCCATTATTAACATTGAACCCCCTCCCCTCTCCCAGAATCCCCCCTGCACTTCCCCTCGAAAAAATCTTGCCCAGTATCAATCCCCCATCGAAACCTGCTACTCAGGCTTCAATGTCCGCAGCCCTCCTCTCACCTTACCTCCGTTCACTACCTGACTTTAGTTAGCTAGTGTGAGTAGTTCCCCTCTCCCCCCCAAAAGGCATACTGTCCCCTCCCACCCAGTCCCAGAAGGAAAAGAAAAACAATCTAACCCATGCAATTCAACGAAATAACATATAACCGTTGCAACAAAACAAAAGAAGCAAAAATGCCAATCAAATCTAACAAAAACTTAAACTCTACAACAATCTGAAGTCAAGTAAGTTACAATACAGGTCAGTGAAACAAAAGTTAGCACATTTATACATTTTCCAGCTCCCTAATCACAGTCCATGATCCCTCTTCCACTCGACTCCTCACTTCTGTCCCAAGCCTTCTGCCTTCATGAACGGCTCAGCCGTCTCCACCTTTTCAAAATAAAAATCTTTGGCATCGTAAGTCACCCTCAGCTTTGCCGGGTATACCATACCAAATCGCAGTTCCTTGTTGTACAGTGCCGCATTCACTCGGCTGAACGCCGCTTACCTCTTTGCCAACTCTACTGTCAAGTCCTGGTAAATCTGAACTCTAGCACCATCCCACTGCACCTCCTGCTATGCTTTGCCCAGATAACACCTTCTCCTTCATGTGGTATTTATGGAAGCAGATAATTATGGCTCTCAGCGGCTCATTACTTTGGGTTTCGGCATTAATGACCGATGAACTTGGTCCAGTTCATACCGGGAGGGGTCTTTACCCTCCTCATCAACTCCGCCAGCCTCTTCGCAAAGTACTTACATGGTCTTGAGCCCTCTGCCCCTTCAGGCAAGCCCACAATTCTCAGATTTTGCCGCCTCGAGTGGTTCTCCAAGTCCTTGAGCTTTGCTCGGAGTCCTCTGTTGACCCCCACCACCCTCTGTAGTTTGTCTCCCATCGAGGTGAGCTAGTCGCTGTGCTGCGATATGGCCTCCTCCACTTCCTTCATCTTTGCATCCTGTTTTCTCACCTTGGCCGATGTCTGCCAGATCCACCCTCACCGGGGCGATTGCCTCCTCCAACCATGATTTCAGTGCAACTGCCATCTCCTTCCTCAATGCCTCCATGTGCCTCGCAAACTGCTTCTCCAGCTCCACAGCCATCACCTCAGTCATCCTTTCGACTGTAAGTAGTGCGGCCCCACCACGCGGCCCGGCATCCGCCATCTTGTCAGCGCTTTTACTGGTCCTCTCCTTTGGCAGCGAACCCACGTTTCCTCCCTTCTTCACAGCTTGGCATCCCTTAACCATTCAGTATTTTTCTCCTTCTTTCTTCAATCTCGAGATAAATAAATAATAAAATAATTAAAAAATTAAATTAAAAAATTACAATAAAAAAACTTTTTTTTAAATTAAAAAAAATTCAAAAATCAAAGTTGAAAACCTCTCTTCTCCTGGGACTGGACTTACTTCAATCATCCCAAACATTCATTTTCAGCGGCGGGCCACCCAGTGTGCACTGCTCCCTCTCTACATTCACGCTGGATTCAGGCCTCGCCTCAGGCCACGCTCCTCCCCCGCCGCTTGCTTCGGGCTCGATGCCCCTGCTCCTCCGGCCACGGGGGTCCCCATCGGCTCCAAACCAGCCCAACCCGGCACCTGTCCCTCAGGCCCCAACGGCCGAAGAAATCGCGACCGGCGAACCCACGGGGAAAACCCTGGAAAACGCCGAATTGCCACCGACCGGCAGGACCCTCTCTCCAGCGTGACCGCTGTGCTCGCACGCGCCACCGGAAGTCCAAGTTTTAAAACCTTTAAAAGCTATTCTGTTTTTTTATTCTTACAGCCAAAATTAATAACTTTTGATTTCCCCACATTACACTCCATTTGCTGCCTTGTGGCCCACTTACGTGGACTGTTTATATCACTTTACCACTTCTGTGTCCTTTCCACAATTTACATTTCCACCTAACTTCTGATCATCAGGGAACTTGCACTCATTACTGTGTTGTTTCATTGATATAGATTGTAAATTGCTGAGGCCACAACACTGATCCTTGCAGCACTTAGTCACAGCCTACCAACAAGAACATGCCCCACTTATGCCATTCTTTGCCTCCAGTCCATTAACCAATCATCCATGCACAATAATGTATACCCCCGGATAATATATATCCATCAAATCCATGAGCCCTTATCTTGCTTTTAACCTTTTATGTGACACCTTATAGAAAAGCAGGCATAATGCATTTACTGGTTCCTCTTTATCTACCCTAGTAGTTACATCCTCAAAACAACTCAATAAATTTGTCAAACAGGGATGGAATGTAACCAATGGACCACCTGGCATCAATCTAGGCACCTGAAAGGACAACTGCAAACCCAGAACTGTCAAACCTACAAAGTGCTCCTTACTAACATCTGGGGCTTGTGCCAAAATTGGGAGAACTGTCCCACAGAATATTCGAACAACAGCCTGACATAGTTCATACTAATGAATTACGTCTTGCAGATAACGTCCTAGACAACACCATCACTGGGTATGTCCAATCCGACCTGCAGGACAAACCCAGCAGATGTGGTGGCACAGTGGGGAGGGAATTGCCCTGAAGTCCTCATCATCAACTCTGGGCCCCATAATGTCCCAAGTCATCAGGTCAAACATTGGCAACAAAATCGATCCCGGCCCCGGATCACTGTCTGTGTGGAGTTTACACATTCTCCCTGTGTCTCCGTGGGTCTCACCCCACAACCCAAAGATGTGCAAAGTAGTTGGATTGGACATGTTAAATTGCCCTTTAATGAAAACATTTTTAAAAAATCGTTGTGGAGGAGCCCAGCACATTAGTGCAAAAGATCAGGCTGAGGTTTTTCCGATAATTTTCAACTAGAAGTGCAAAGTGGACGATGCATCTTGGCCTCCTCTGGAGGCCCCCAGCATCATAGATGCCAGTCTTCAGCCAATTTAATTCCCTCCACCTGCACTGGATACTGCAAAGGCTATGAGCCCTGACAATATTCTGGTAATAGTACTGAAGACTTGTGCTTCAGAACTTGCCGCACCCCTGGCCAAGCTGTTCAAGTACAGCTACAACACTGGCATCTGTACATAGATCCCTGAAAGTTGCCACCCAGGTTGATAGGGTTGTGAAGAAGGCCTATGGAGTGTTGGCCTTTATTGGTAGAGGGATTGAGTTCCGGAGTCAGGAGGTCATGTTGCAGCTGTACAGAACTCTGGTACGGCCGCATTTGGAGTATTGCGTACAGTTCTGGTCACCGCATTATAGGAAGGACGTGGAGGCTTTGGAGCGGGTGCAGAGGAGATTTACCAGGATGTTGCCTGGTATGGAGGGAAAATCTTATGAGGAAAGGCTGATGGACTTGAGGTTGTTTTCGTTGGAGAGAAGAAGGTTAAGAGGAGACTTAATAGAGGCATAAAAAATGATCAGGGGGTTGGATAGGGTGGACAGTGAGAGCCTTCTCCCGCGGATGGATATGGCTGGCACGAGGGGACATAACTTTAAACTGAGGGGTAATAGATTTAGGACAGAGGTCAGAGGTAGGTTCTTTACGCAAAGAGCAGTGAGGCCGTGGAATGCCCTACCTGCTACAGTAGTGAACTCGCCAACATTGAGGGCATTTAAAAGTTTATTGGATAAACATATGGATGATAATGGCATAGTGTAGGTTAGATGGCTTTTGTTTCGGTGCAACATCGTGGGCCGAAGGGCCTGTACTGCGCTGTATTGTTCTATGTTCTATGTTCTATGTACCTAGCAAAATGGAATATTGCTCAGGTATGTCCTGTACACAAGACACAGGACAAATCAAACCCGGCCAATTACCGCCCCATTAAATCAACTTTCAATCATCAGTAAATGATGGAAGAGGTCATCAATAGTACAATCAAGTAGCAGTTACTCAGCAATAAACTGCTCACTGCGCTCTGTTTGAGTTCCAACAGGGTCATACAGCTCCAGACCTCATTACAGCCTGGGTTCAAACATGGACAAAAGTGCTGAATGCCAAAGGTGAGATGAGAGTGACTGCCCTTGATGTCAAGGCCGCATTTAACTGAGTGTGACATCAAGATGCCTGAGCAAAAATGGAGTCAAAGGCAATCAGGGAGAAAGCTACGCTGGTTGGAGTCATACAGAGCACAAATGAAGATGGTTACGGTTGTTGGGGATCAGTCATCTCATCTCCAGGACATCACTGCAAGAGTTCCTCAGGGTAGTGACCTAAGGGCAACACGGTGGCGCAGTGGGTTAACCCTGCTGCCTCTCGGCGCCGAGGTCCCAGGTTCGATCCTGCCTCTGGGTCACCGTCCATGTGGAGTTTGCACATTTTCCCCGTGTTTGTGTGGGTTTCACCCCCACAACCCAAAGATGTGCAGGCTAGGTGGATTGGCCACGCTAAATTGCTCCTTAATTGGAAAAAATGAATTGGGTACTCTAAATTTAAAAGAAAAGGTAGTGATCTAGGCCCAACCATCTTCAGATGCTTCATCAATGGCCTTCCTTCCAACATAAAGTCAGAAGCGCGGATGTTCAACACCATTCCCAACTCCTCAGATAGTGAAGCAGACCATGTCCAAATGAAACAAGACCACGACAATATCCAGGTTTTGGCTGATGAGTGGCAACTAAAATTTACACCACACAAGTGCCAGACAATCAACACCTCCAACAAATGAGAGGATCTTTCCATCACCCCTTGACATTCAAATTCATTACCATCACTAAATCCCCCAGTATCAATCCTGGGGATTACCATTGACCAGAAGCTCAACTGGACTAGACATATAAATATTATGGTTTCAAGAGCAGGTCAGAAGCTAGGAATCCTGTGGCAAGTATGTCACCTCCTGAATCCCCAAATGCTGCTCACCACCTACAAGGCACAAGTCCAGAGTGTGATGGAATACTTTCCCCTTGCTCCGACGAGGACAGCTTCAACACTACTCAAGTAGCTTGACATTATCAGGACAAAGCAGCCCACTGGATTGGCACCTATTCCACAAATATTCATTCATTCCACCACTGACGCGAACTAGCAGCAGTGTGTACAAGACGCACTGCAGGAACTCACCAAGGCTCCTTTGGCAGCCCCATCCAACTCACAACCACTACCATCTAGGAGGGCAAGGGCAGCAGATGCATGGTAACACCACCACCTGCAAGTTTCCCTCCAAGTGACTCATCATCTTGACTTGGATGCCGCTGGGTCAAAATCCTGGAATTCCCTTCCGAGCATCACTGAAGGTGTACTTATACCACATGGTCTACAATGGTCCAAGAAGGCTGCTCATCACCAGCTTACAATTACAAATTACAAATATATAATTCTCCCGAAGACATTTTATACATTTTATAGATGATGGGCTGGGTATTACTGAAGTAAATTTCTGCATCTAATCAACTGTTCAGCTCATTGTGAAGAGATGGTTCAGAGACTGTTGGATGTGAAAAGGGGAAAGTGGAAAATTAGAAGTGAAGTGAAAATCATTGACCTTGTCACAAGAATGGTTGGCACAAATCATGTGTGGAAGTCTGATTGTTAACATATTATTTCAAAGTGAAGTTATGAAGTAACGTTTGTGTTCAGTTTCTTGATCATATTTGTTGTTGCTTCGGACAAACTTTCCGAAATTGGGATGTGTGAACTGAGGCAACATGCTTACAAAAACATATCTTCACTGTTCCTTCCAAAGAATTGGTAAATGTTGTGAATTTGCAGTATTTTTACACTGAACTGTGCAATTCAATAACCTCAATGTATTATCATTTAGGCAGAAGAGACTACCTTAACAGAAGACAGTAATATTCAAATCCATCTCAACAGACTGAAGAGAAATGGTAAGAGATTAGCACATGTTATTATTTTAGGACTTCCCGTAGGGTCCCTAAATGTTAAGGTGACATTCAGGAATGATTTCCTAACTTTGACCAGGATTTCCGCAGAAGATTCAATGGACCAGTCAAAAGTCGATTGACTTTCAACAGGATCAGAAAATCCTGCCCTTTATCTTTTTGGACTAGGAATTGTTTAAAATTGTCAAATTGGTTTGAAATAATAACATTATTCTAGTGTTATTAGTCAAGAGAAAAACAACACGCGATTGGGGATAACCAAAGCCTGAATTTCAATGTATTAGGAAGAAAACTATGGTCATTGTTGTCACCTTTCATTGAAATCCTTTAAACTAGACCAGTTGTTCACTATCGTTGTTTATTCATAAAGATCAGGAACTCCACTCTGTCAGATTATCATCCAGGTGTAAATCATGAAAGTCACCTCATTAAGTCTTTCCAACACTGTTGAGAATAGACTTTTGATCTACAATATAGCACAGTGACATTCATTCCAAGGATATAGATTGGGCAAATCAAATTAGTCACAATGCAATCGAGGAGGAATTCCTGGAGTGTATACGGGACGGTTTTCTGGATCGATACATTGAGGAACCAACTAAAGAGCAGGCCATCCTAGACTGGGTACTGTGTAATGAGAACAGAATCATTGGTGATCTAGTTGTACGAGACCCCTTGTGGATGAGCGATCATAATATGATATAAATTTTCATCAAGATGGAGATCAAGTTGATTCTGAGACTAGGATCCCGAATCTTAATAAAGGAAACTACTATGGTATGAAGCGCAAGTTGGCTATGATAGATTGGGAAACGTGATTTAAAGGGATAACTGTGGATAGGCAAGCATTCAAGGAGCACATGGGCAAAATGCAACAATTGTTTATTCCTGTTTGGCACAAAAGTAAAACGGAGAAGGTGGCCTGTCCATGGCTTACAAGGGAAATTAGAGATAACATTTGATCCAAGAGGATAGCTAATGTAACCCTACTATTTAAAAAGGGAGGTGCAGAGAAAACAGGGAATTATAGACCAGTAAGCCTGACATCAGTGGTGGGGAAAATTCTAGAATCCATTATCAACGGTTTTCTCGCACAACACTTAAAAAATAGTGTCAGGATCGGACGGAGTCATCATGGATTTATGAAGGGGAAACCATGCTTAAAAAATCTACTGGAATATGTTGAGGATGTTGATGAGGGGGAGCCAGTGGATGTGGACTTTCAGAAGGCTTTTGGCAAAGTCCCGCATAAGAGATTAGAGTGTAAAATTAAAGCACATGGGATTAGGGGTAGTGTATTGAGACAGATAGAAAACTGGTTGGCAGACCAGGAAACAGAGTAGGAATTAACGGATCTTTTTCAAATTGGCAGGCAGTGACTAGTGCAGTACCGCAGGGATTAGTGTTAGGACCCAGCTATACAGAATATATATTAATGATTTAGATAAGGGAACAAAATGTCATATATCCAAATTTGCAGATGACATAAAGTTGGGTAGGAGGGTGAGCTGTGAGGAGGATGCAGAGGTCCTTCAGTGTGATTTGGACAAGTTGAGTCAGTGGGCAAATGAATGGCAGATGCAGTATATTTTGGAGAAATGCGAGGTTATCCACTTTGGTAGCAGAAACGAGAAGGCAGACTATTATCTGAGTGGCCATAAATTAGGAGAGGGAAATGTGCAACAAGACCTGGGTATACCAGTCACTGAAGGTAAGCATGCAGGTACAGCAGGCGGTAAAGAAGGCTAATAGTATGTTGGCCTTCATTGCGAGAGGATTTGAGTACAGGAATCTTACTGCAATTATACAGGGACTTGGCGAGGCCACATCTGGAATATTGTGTGCAGTTTTGATCTCCTTATCTGAGGAAGGGTGTTCGTGCTTTAGAGGGAGAACAGAGAAGGTTTACCAGACTGATTCCTGGGATGGCGGTATAGACCTATGAGAAGAGATTGAATTGGTTAGGATTGTATTCGCTGGAGTTCAGAAGAATGAAGGGGCATCTCATAGAAACCTATAAAATTCTAACAGGACTAGACAGGGTTGATGCAGGAAGGATATTCCCAATGATGGCTGTGTCCAGAACCAGGGGTCACTGTCTGAGAGTACGGGGTAGGCCATTTAGGACAGAGATGAAGAGAAATGTCTTCACCCAGAGAGTGGTCGGCCTGTGGAATTCATTACCACAGGATGTAGTTGAGGCCAAAACAGTGTATGGCTTCAAGAAGCAGTTAGATATAGCACTTAGAGTGAAGGGGATTAAAGGATATGGGGGGAAAGTAGGATGAGGCTATTAAATTGGATGATCAACCATAATCATAATGAATGGTGGAGCAGGCTCGAAGGGCTGAATGGCCTCCTCCTGCTCCTAATTCTCTATGTTTCTAAGTATGGAGGCAGTAATAAGTAATTAGTCGAACATTAGTCTGCTGCAGTTTACTAGCCCTTTAGGTGACCCGCAAGATCATTGGAAATATGATGCATTCAATAAAAACAATTTTCTAATCATCCCATGCTGTTGGAGAACTTTTATTCACACCATCTCATTGGGTTGGATACCTATGTTTTATTTTCAGTTGCAGGAAGTCTCCTGAACAATTTGGGATGGGGTCAATGACTAGACAAAGCAGTAGGTGGAAATCCTGCTGAACTGAACTTCTGCTGTCTGACAAGAGTCCAGGGAATTTCAGGTCGACTGTTTTTAATTTTGAAAACATTATACAATTCTTATGCCAGTAATATGTTGAATGCAACAGCTTTAAATACACGGGCACGATTTAATAGCTGTGTTCCGCTTTTAAATCAGGCTCCCTAATATCTGCAAAACAGTGTCGACACCCTCGATGCTCCTCAGTGACTGGGAAGTGCCTGGGGTGCCCCGTCAATACCCACTTGCGATTGGGACACATCCCTCAGCTCTGCCCCGGCTATGATCAACTGAGAATGGGGCATGTCCAGCATCGCCTCGGCTATGCCAATATAGGACTGGGCGAACTTCCCTCGTGACCGAGACGTTCTCTGGACGGCCTCGCGTATGTCCACCTGAGACTGGGACATGCCTGCAGTGCCTCACCATGGTTCGCCTAGTACTGGGTCACGTCTCCCAGAGACTGGGATATGCTAACGAGGCACTCAGCCATGGCCATCACTGACTGAGGCTTGCCTTGGACACTTTCACTCATGCTGCCGACGTCGTGCACCAGGCTCTCCACTGCGGTCACCGCCCTAGCAGTGTTGGCCTCCGTGCCACACATTGTCGGCACCATCTCCTGTGCCCATAGCCTCTAGGACTTCTCCAATCAGATATGGATCTGCTGGAGTGTCACTGACATCCCCCTCTGAATCTCACGGCTGCACCCTAGTGTCTGCATCAGCTCCAGGTAAACCTGGTCCAGAGGCTCAGCATCTGACTGGGACCCAGATGGCTCCTAGGACCCAGCAGACCTCCGACTGTGCTCTCGCCTACGGGTTCCTGCCTCCACCTGATGTGCATCAGCAATTTTGTGCCCCAGAAGCCTGTCCACTACTGTCGCCCACCAAGGTGCTTGTCTCTATGCTGGTGGAGGGTGGGGATGACAGCTGTGATGCTTCAACAGTGGTCTGCTTGGAGCTTTTCTCCGAGGTGTTCTCATGGGGGACCATGCAGGGTGGGCTGACGCCGTCAGTTGGAGATCCTGCGGGGTCAATGGAAGTGACCGGTCATCTGGGTGGGAGCTGGTGGAACCTCACCTCTGTGCCGTATGCCAATCTCTATGTTGGTTACTGATCTGGCCTTGGCCACCCCTGTGACCTCTAGGGCCCATTCCTCCTATGGGGTGAGGACTCCGATGTCCGGCCCTCTCCCGCTTCCTATAGGCCAACCTCTCCTGCGGGGACATAAAGCCTTGTTAATTGCATGTGTTCATCGCAGGGGTGGGGATGGGGTGGGTAGGGCTCGGGGTGGAGGGTTCGGGGGGAGGTTTGGTGAGGAGAGTCTGAGATCTGGTGCCAATTCAACCATATGGCCCAGTGGAGGTCGTTGATCTCCTTGCGGTACTTGGTGCCGGTCCTCCTGGTCACACTCCCTGAGCTTACAGCCGCTGCCACTGTGGCTAACCGTCCAAGACCCTCTGGGGAACAGGGTATTCCATCTGGCCTCTATCGTGTTCTGTAATGTTCCCAGCGCGGCATCCTCGAATCGTAGGGCTGGTCTTCTCAGCGGTATGTTTGCAAGCTGAGTGGGATTGACTGTGCAGGATCGGTTTAAGTGCTGCTCTCGCTTGTTAGTGGGGGGCTGGTGAGCGCAGTCCCAGCGAATCAGCCAGCGAGACCACAATAATAATAATCATTATTAGTATCACAAGTAGGCTTACATCAACACTGCAATGACATTACCGTGAAGACCCCCTAATCGCCACACTACAGTGCCTGCTCGGGTACACAGAGGACAAATTCAGAATGTCCAATTCACGTCTTTTGGGACTTGTGGGATGAAACCAGAGCGTCCGGAGGAAACCCACGCAGGCACTGGAAGAACGTGCAGACTCCGCACAGACAGTCACCCAAGCCGGGAATTGAAACTGGGTCCCTGGCGGTGTGAAGCAATAGTGCTAACCTATCTTTTAGGGCATGAAGCCTGTGGGGCCATTATTTTTTTGTCATGGTGATGACCTCGCTGGGCCGAGTGTCAGGAGGCTCACTGTCGTTCCTGCTCGCTACCACAGTTCAAAACTTTTGGTTAAATCCCGCCCACAGTTTCCTTTAATATTAAACACTTCAATGTTTCTAAAGTAAAACTGAATTAGAGAACTGAACTGGGATACGAGGCAAACCCCGTCTAACCTTTGGACACAATGGGTAATTTAGCATGACCAATTCACCTTACCCGCACATCTTTGGACTGTGGGAGGAAACCGGAGCACCCGGAGGAAACCCACGCACACATGGGGACAATGTACAAACTCCTCTCAAACAGCCACCTGAGCCGGAATTGAACCCGGGTCCCTGGAGCAGTGAGGCAGCAGTGCTAACCACTGTGCTACGGTGCTGCCCATATAATAATAATAAATAATGCACTTTGAGGGAAATAATAATTAACAGTTGCAGGTTGCTCATTAGTTCATTTTTAAAATTCAACTGTAGCCAGCTGATATTAAAAATAAAGGCTGGAAACCAGCAAGGAAAGCAATCCGGGTCTTTGATCATAGTCATCTTCATGTCTATGGTTAACAACAATTAGCTATTATTAAATGTAGAGCCAACATTTTTCAAGGCTGGGCTGGCTTTACGCCAAATTCTCAGAAAAGGTGAAGAGTTAGTTGGATAGAATAAAATCCCCTACACAGTCATTAACGTGGAATTTTATCAAATACCTTTTGGAAGTCCAATGACATCCTCCTGTTGAACTTCCAGAGTGCACTTGGCTGTCTATTTTTGAAAGACCTCGAGATGACTGATTAGGCAGGAGTTTCTTCATCCAAATCTGTGTCAATTGTTGTTTATTAAGTTTTGTTGTTTAGATAGTCTCCATATTTATTGCAGATAATAAATTTCATTAATTAACAGGAAATGGGAGTAAGCCTCGTCCCTCTATAGCTTTTAATAAAAAATTCAGAGTACCCAATTATTTTTTTCTAATTAAGGGGCAATTTAGCTTGGCCAATCCACCTAACCTGCACATCTTTGGGTTGTGGGGGTGAAACCCACGCAGACACGAGGAGAATGTGCAAACTCCACACGGAGAGTGACCTAGGGCCGGGATTTGAACCCGGGTCCTCAGCGCTGTAGGCAGCAGTGCTAACCACTATGCCATGTGCCGCCCTCGTCAGTCTACAGTTGCCAGTATTTGTTTTGTCCACTGTGCATGGGCACCAGATCAGACTGTTTCCAATCTTCATGGATGTCACCGATTTCATTACCGCTGATGTTTTGTTTTTGGCCATGGTAAATTATTAACCAGGTTTAACTGTTTTGCTGGGAAATATTGTTGTTAATTATTTAGCCATTGAACTATTTTTTTTTTTAATGTTACAGTCAATCAACAACATGAATACAAGCTGGAGGTTGCACTGAACGTAACAGAAAATGACATGTCAAAAATTCGTGAATTACCACTGAAATTACTTCAGAGATTATCGCACCCCATTAATTTGACTCTTGAAAATGGCACATTTAATATAACTGGCATCACGCTTACAACAGGTGAGTGTGAACGGAATAAACCAAAAACCTTATGCAACATAAGTCACTTGTAAAAAGTATATTTCATTTTTTAATATAAGTTTAGAGTACCCAATTATAATTTTCCAATTAAGGGGCAATTTGGCACGGCCAATCCACCTATCCGGCGCATCTTTGGTTTGTGGGGGTGAAACCCATGCAGTCACAGGGAGAACTCTGTGTCCACGGTGCTGTAGTCAGCAGTGCTGACCACTGCGCCACCGTGCCCCACCCCAAAAAAATATTTCACACACCTTAAAATCTGTCTGTGGTTCACTGTGAGATGGTAATTAACCAAAACTTTTAAAGTTATTCTTTTTCACTTAACAATTTGATTTTACCCAAAAAGTCTCTGAGAGATGAGGTTCAGAAAAAATACAAGGCGCGATCTTTCGGAAACATTTCCAAGTGCTGTACTGAGCGGGAATTGCCACGAGTTTCCCGGGGCTCCGCCCTGCAAGGCCGGCAATGCTATTGGTCCATTTAACGTGGCCTCACGGGCTTCCCGCTCTGAATGCTGGCTCGCCAGCTGATTCGCCGGGGCCGCGTTTGCCAGCCCCCCGCTAACAATGTCGAGCAACACTTAGGCTGCACTTGCTCAGCCAACCCCAGCCAGCTCACAACAATGGCGCCGAGGAGACCAGCCTCAAGATTCGGAGATGCTGACCTGGGGAGGCTGCTGGATGCAGTGGAAGCCGGAATGGATGTCCTGTTCCCCCAAGGGTGCCGGAGAGTGAGCCACAAGGCAGCCAGTGCTGCACGGCGTCGGCACCATGAGTGAAGGTGTCCAAGGCGTCGCACAGTCGGTGACGGCCATGACTGAGGGTCTCGGCAGTATGTTTGCCTAACTGGGGGATGTCACCCAATACCAGGGGTTCTGTGGGACATGTTCCACTCTCAGATGGGAATGGCCGAAGCGCTGCTGAGCTTGTCCCAGTCACAGGTGGGCATGGCTGAGGCATTGCAGAGCATGGCCCAGTCACTGGGGGATGTGTCCCAGTCACTGAGGAGTACGGCCGAGGGCATTGACACGATGGTGCGGACTATGGGGAACCACCAGGGCTGGCAGAGCCAGATGATGCAGGGACCGCCGGGGTTTGAACCAGCTGACCCTCCATTCAAAGATGAACCCCAGGGCCCTAGTGGAACCAACTGGGAGCAGGGAGCACTGAGTGCCAACACGGGCCTGTCCCATCGGGCAGCGACAGTGGCCACCAGCACCCGAGTTCCACCCCCCTGATGAGGCTGCTTCTCGGGGTCAGCATACGGGACAGGGTGGCACAGCTGTCCATGTGCCATCGACAAGTGAGCGGGGACCTCCGACCACAGAGCCCCCAGGGGACGCCCGCCAGGGGCATCGAAGGTCACGGCATGAGGTAAGTAGTTGGCTGTTTCTACCTTAGATGTGCATCCTGGGGACACTCCTAGATGTAGTGGCTATTAGGGCTAGGCACGTTGAGCATCACTGAGGGCACTGGGGTAAGGGGGAGGAGTTTGGTAGGGGGTGGGGAGGGGGTAGGGTTGGGAGCTGGGGGGGGGGAGAGGTTGGGGGGGCAGCGTTATCGGGAATGGGGTATTGTACAGCACTTAAACAACTTTTTGCACAAACATTATGATGCCTCTGTCACTTTCTTCCACAATGCAGGCTGACCCCGGACCCTTTGCCTATCTCTCCAGGCAACCCCCACTCCCCATGGCACCCACCCTCCCTCCAGCCGTGGTCATATCCCGGGAGCTGTGTCCCATCCCCTGGGTGTTCGGATGTTGGCTGCTGCGTGTGTGATGTTGACTCCCAGAAAGTATCCAGGCATCAAGCGATCAGAATACTAGGCAATGACATCCAAATGCTACATGGCCCGCCTACCCACAGGAACCCATTTGGCATGTGTGAAGTGCTCACTTAACCACGAATACGAATTCCCTATCAGCGATAGCCTTCAGCTGTGCTGCCAGAGGCCGCAGAAGCCAGTGATCGGTGTGGCAGATGGGCAGGGACAGGAGTTGCCCCTGGAATGGGGTTGGGATCCAGGGGTTGGTATTGTGGTGCCGCGAGCGATTGCCCCCTCCCCAGTTGCCCCCCAGCACATCCCCCCCACCCTCCTGTGGCGGCCCACCCCTGCGGAGGGTCCCCCACCCCTCACCAAGTATTAGGGTGGCAAGCCCAGTGCCCCCAGGTGTGGTGATATGCATCACTGTAAATACACAAGGTGTGAATGTAGGTACACTGCAACTAGATAAACACTAGAGGGAGCACCAGAGACATCATGACATGCAGACGTACAGCTAATGAACACATAGGATAGGACACGACCAATGGGCAGTCAAGACACTCAGATGTGACACTACCACAAGGGGGCTACCCATATAAAAGGACAGGGCACACATGCTCTTTCTCTTTCCATAGGCGACACTCAAAGAGACCGGGGCAGATCAGAGCATCACACCCAGCCCATAGATTAGAGCAGACTGGTTAGTTAGATTGAGTTACTATAGCAAGATCAGCAGGAGAGTCGAACTCAAGTTGGAGAATTGTTAACTGTTCAACCTATCTCCAAGTCTGAACCTTCCTTTGTCAGAGTATACATCAAGGAAGCAACTTATGCTATATGAAGAAGCATAACACAATACCGAGCTCTTTGCCTGAGCAAAGATTGCTAACCTCCTCCTCGGCTCCTCACGGAAGCCCTTCCACCAGGTTCACGTTTTTCAAAAGGAGTTCTAATTGGCGCAAGCGTGACCACTTGCTGGGGAGGCCGCTGAATGACAGGAGGCTCTTATTAATTGTATGGAAATGGGACTTAAGTGGTTATAATTGGTTTCTCACCATGCTACGGCGAGATTCCGATTTTGCCTACGGGAATGGACCAGTTGCATCACAAACTGTTTGCTGCTATTCACCGGACTCGTTATGCTTGAGTGTGAGTGTAACAAGGCCAGAAGATCACGTCCACAGTAAAGAAGGAGGAACTTGATGGATCCTCAACTCAGACATCTGCTTTCCTTTATCAAATAAGCTGCCGCCTTACTTGGTAAAGTCAACAACAAGTGTCTTATTGAAACTATTGTCGTTAAATCTACTGATGAGTGTGGTGCTGTTGTTGCCTGGCATAATGACCTCTACGTAGCTGAGACTGAAAGTCAATTTAGCACTTGTTCCTACCTGCCCCTGGACTACGATTCCACCAACAAACATTAAGCTATTATTTCCAGGACTACATCTGAGCTAATGACGTCTTGACATCATCCTACCATGGCCTCCAAATTGTTTTTTATTCATTTATGGGATGTGGGGCGTTGCTGGTTAGGCCAGCATTTATTGCTCATCCCCAGCTGCCTTTCAGAAGGTGACCTGCCTTCTTAAACTGCTGCAATCCTTGAGTGTGTAGGTAAAGAGACTGTGCTAATAGGGAGGGAGTTCCAGGATTTAGCCCCAACGCCAGTGAAGGAACGTCATATATTTCCAAGTCAGGGTGATGAGTGACTTGGAGGGGAAGCTCCAGGCATAGTAACACAGTGGTTAGCACTGTTTCTTCACAGCGCCAGGGATCCAGGTTCGATTCCCGGCTTGGGTCACTGTCTGTGCGGAGTCTGCACGTTCTCCCTGTGTCTGTGTGGGTTTCCTCCGGGTGCTGCGGTTTCCTCCCACAAGTTCTGAAATATGTGCTGTAGGTAATTTGGACATTCTGAATTCTCCCTCCGTGTACCTGAACAGGTGCCGGAATGTGGTGACTAGGGGCTTTTCACAGTAACTTTATTGCAGTGTTAATGTTAGCCTACTTGTGACAATAAAGATTATTATTATTAGGTTATTATTATAGGTGGTGGGGTTCCCAAGTATCTGCTGCTCTAGTCCTTCTATTTGGTAGTGGTCGTGGGTTTGGGAGGTGCCGCCTAAGGAACCGTGGTAAGTTACTGCAGTGCATCTTGTAGATATTTCACACTGTTGCCACTGGCTGTCGGTGATGGGGGTTTGAATGTTTGTGGAAGGAGGAGCAATCAAGTGGGCTGCTTTGTCCTGAGTGGTGTTGAGGTTCTTGACTGTTGTTGGAGCTGTACTCATCCAGAAAAGTGGAGAGTATTCCATTACACTCCTGACTTGTGCCTTGTAGATGGTGGAGAGGTTTTGGGGAGTCAGGAGGTGCGTTACTTGCCATACAATTCCTAGCAGTTGAGCCGCCCTGATAGTCACAGTATTAATATGGCTAGTCCACTTAAGTTTCTGATTAATGGTAACCCCTAGGCCCATTCCTCGTGGGGGTGAGGACTCTGATGTCTGGCCCCCTGCCGCCCATCTGGACCCTCTCCCATCTGTTGTGGGCCAACTTCTCCTACGGGACACAGAGAGGCCATCATGAGCTGCACACTTCGTTCATCGCAGAGGGAGGGTGGGGGATGAGGAACATGTTGGGGGGGATGGGGTGCAGGCATGGGCAGCACTGCTGGACATGGATGGACTGGGGCAAGGTCTGCTGCTGGATGGGATTGTGCCAGGTGCATCGCCATCGAGGGGGAAGGGGAGGCGGGGCCAGTGCCCAGGAGCCAGTGCCAATCCACCCGTTCGGCCTGGTGGAGGTGGTTCACCTTCGAACGGCACTGGATGCTGGACGTCCAGGTGATGCGCCCTGAGCTGAAGGCCACTACCACTTCCTCCCAGGTGACACTGGCAGCCTTGTGGCTGACGCTCTGAGCCCCTCGGGAGGATAGGGTATCCCGTCTGCAGTAGACCGCATCCAGTAATCAGGCCAGGTCGTCATCCTCGAACCTTGGGGTTTGTCTCCTCTGCGGCACGGCTGCGAGCTGTGTGGAGTCTTCTTTCCGGATTGGTTTAAGTGCTGCTTCCCCTTGTTGGCAGACAGCTGGCAGGCGTGGTCCCTCGGAACGAGCCAGCGTGACCATCATTAGCAGCCTGAAGCCTGTTGGGCCTCATTAAGTGGACCAATTGACGTTTGATACTGGGAATCAAGAGAGACCTTCGATGATGGGGATATGCTGGGCGGATGCACGGAAGGCAGCATGAGTGGTGGTGTCCAAGGCAATTCTATCCAAAATAGCCCACCTGAACTGGATGGCACAGTGGCACAGTGGTTAGCACCGCTCCCTAACAGCTGCAGGGATCCGGGTTCAATTCTGACCTCAGGTGACTGTCTGTGTGGAGTTTGCGCTTTCCTCCCGTGTCTGCGTGGGTGTCCCCCGGGTGCTCCGGTTTTCTCCCACAGTCCAAAGATTTGCAGGTTAGGTGGATTGGCCACCCTAAATTATCCCTTAGTGCCCAAAAGGTTAGGTGGGGTTACGGATTACGGGGATAGGGTGGTCACTGGGTTACGGGGACCCGGTGGATGGGCTTAAGTCGGGTGCTCTTTACAAGGGCCGGTGCAGACTTGATGGGCTGAATGACCTCCTCTTGCACTGATTCTATTTTTTAAAATAGATTTAGAGTACCCAATTATTTGTTTCCAATTAAGGGATGATTTAGCGTGGCCAATCCACCTAACCGGCATATCTTTGGGTTGTGGGGCGAAACCCACGCAGACACGGGGAGAATGTGCAAACTCCACACGGACAGTGACCCAGAGCCGGGATCGAACCTGCGACCTCGGCGTTGTGAGGCAGCTGCACTAACCACAAGAAGATACAAGGGTCGGGATTCTCCGAGCCCGCACCGGCTCGGAGAATCGGCATTGACACCAAGACGGCCTGCGACGCCGGTCCGATGCCGCGATCGCGCAGTCGACCTGGCGCCGGTCGGGGGCCATTGAAAGAGGCCCCACGGCGATTCTCCGCGGTCGACCGGCCAAGTTCCCGCTGAGTTCCGCCGGCGTGGTTCCCGTATGGTTCCACCGGAGGGAGCTCGAACCCACGGCCGCGCTGACCGCTCTGGTTGGGGGGGCGGGTTGGGGAGATCAGGCTTCGGGGGGGCCTCCACGACGGCCAGGCCCGCGATCGGGGACCACCGACCGGGTGGAGCGCGCGATTTTGGAGGGGCCTACCTTCTTCCGCGCCAGCCCGCTATGTTGATCCGTCATGTTGCCCAGCTCTGGCACGCAAGCGGCCGCCGCGCGCATGCGTGGGCCCGTGGCAATTAGGGCAGGGCCGCGTACAGCAGCTGGAGCAGCGCAGAGCTGTGCTGGCCCCCTGTACAGAATCGCTGGGCCAAGAGGCCCGTTGACGCCGGTGTGAAATACACCGGTGTTTACACCGGCGTCAACACTGAGCCGCATTTTCAGAGAATCCCGGCCAAGATATTTCCAAAAATGCCAAACAGCTGCACCAGAGGCTGTATGGAAACGAGAGGCAACAGGAGCCTGGAGAAACCAGCGAGCGAGAAGGCGGACACACGAGGCGAGGAAGCCAGGCAGCACCTGGAGGAGAGGGCCAACAAGCAGTGCAAGAAACTCCCACTCGCCGGAGGGTGGCTGAAGGAAGTTCTTCACCAGTGAGCTAAAGGAGCTCAAGGAGGACATAAGGCTGGAAATCGAGACAGTGGTCATGGTGGCAGTCGCAAAGCAATAGAGGCCCAGGGAGGCACAATAAGGGAACTAAAAAAGGCCTCCACGGACCAAAGTGACTGGATTTTTGCCCTGCAGTCAGAAATAACAAGGTTAGTGGCAGCCGAGGGAAACCATTAAGGGAAGATCGAGGACCAAGTGAACCGGTCGATGCGCCAGAACCTCAGAATAGTGTGACAGTTGGAGGGAACCGAAGACAGGAATCCCACGGACTACATGGCACAGATGCTGAGAAACCTGGTGGGACGGGACAGCTTACCCAGCCCGCCAGAGATAGACTGGGCACACAGATCGCTCCGACCAAAACCCAGAGCCAGGGAACAGCCGAGGGCAATAATTGTGAAAATGCACCAGTACCAAGACCGGGAGAGAACCCTGAGATGGGCCAGGCAGACGAGAACCTGAAACTGGGAGGGACATCAGATACAAATACATCTGGACATTGGGGCAGACCTGGCCAAGCGCTGGACCGAATTTAACAGACTGAAGGCGGCCCTGTTCAAAAGTGAGGTGAAATTTGGGATGTTCTACCCAGCCAAGCTATGGGTAACATTCCAAAGCAGGGAACACTATTTTACAGCCCTGCAGAAGTGGACGGGTTAGTCCAAAAGAACAAGCTGGCAAAGCAGCAGCAGAACAGAGGTGAAACCATCACCCTGAGAAACTGAGGAACTGAAACACAGTATGTACAGGACTGTACCACCTTGCTCTGAAACCGAAAGCTGAGGCACAGAAAGGAGGGGACGAGGGCAGCGGGGCGCAGGAAATGGGAGAAAGAGGAAGAGAGGAGAGGGGAAAAAAGCAGTGGGCGAAGGAAAGGCTCAGACTGACCCCAGTGCTAAAAATAATTCTATGTGTGGGCTAAACTGGTGAGAAACTCCCTAGGGCCCACAAAAGTGACTGAGATACCCTCAATTACGACTCAGGAGAGGAGTTTGATAATACAACCAGAAAACCAGACAGCTGCCGAGAGGTGTGCTCACTGCACGCTGCCTAATGAACGTAACCTTATATACAGCTTCCTGGGGGCAGAGCCGGAGGCGGAGGCACCCAGGATTCCAAACCCGGTCTTGAAGGGGCCTACGCATTAAAGGTACATATGTATACAGATGTCATTCATCACATTCACCCTCTGTTTAAAAAAACGCATAGTCCGTCGGGGGTGAAGTGGAATTACAAGTTCAATCTTTTGGGTGGTCTGATTGCCCGTGTCGACCTTCTCATCTCCGGCGATGGTGCAGCGGACACGGTCGTCCTTGGTGGTGGTATATCCAGGAACACGGTTGTCTGAGCCTTTGCCCGCGTTGGAGCAGGGGGGGTATCCGGGGTGACTAGGGTGATTGGTGCCGGCGCCGGCTGGGGGGAGGGGGGCGCTATGGGGGGGCGCTATCGGAGTCGACCGCCGGTGTGGGGAGGGGAGCGTCGGTGGAAGGGGGGGCCAGGTCTCGCAGGGAAACGGTGTCCTGCCTGCCGTCGGGGTGCTCGGCGTAGGCGTGTTGAGGGTTTGCGTGTAATAATTGGACCCTCTCGACCAGTGGATCTGTCTTATGGCTCATCTCGTGCCTCCTGAGTAGAACTGGTCCCGGAGTCGTCAGCCAACGTGGAAGCGAGACCCCAGAGGTGGACTTCCTGGGGAAGACAAGCAAACGGTTGCGAGGGTTCTCGTTCGTGGCCGTACAGAGGAGCGACCTAATGGAGTGTAGGGCATCGGGTAGGACCTCCTGCCAGCGGGCAATTGGGAGACTTCTTGACCGTAGGGCTAGAAGAACAGCCTTCCAAACTGTTGCGTTCTCCCTCTCCGCCTGCACGTTTCCCCGCGGGTTATAACTGGTCGTTCTGGTCGAGGCGATGCCCTTGTTGAGCAGATACTGACGCAGCTCATCGCTCATGAACGATGTACCCCGGTCGCTGTGGATATAAGCGGGGAAACCAAACAGGGTGAAGATGCTGTGCAGTGCCTTGATTACGGAGGCCGAGGTCATATCGGGGCAGGGGACAGCGAATGGGAAGCGGGAGAATTCATCGATGACAGTGAGGAAGTAGGTGTTGCGGTTGGTGGACGGGAGGGGCCCTTTGAAGTCCTCAATCTGACATACAATGAAGAGAAATGCGTGTTCCACACAACCCGGCTAGTCATCCTCGGCTACATCGTGGAAAATGGGGTCCTGGGGCCAGACCCCGACCGCATGCGCCCCCTTAAGGAACTTCCCCTCCCCTGTAGCCTCAAGGCACTCAAACGGTGCCTAGGGCTCTTTTCCTATTATGCCCAGTGGGCCCCCAGATATGCGGAAAAAGCCCGTCCACTCATTAAGACCACGGTTTTTCCCCTGATGGCTGAGCCTCAGTCGGCCTTCAGTCGTATCAAGGCCAATATCATCAAGGCCGCCATGCACGCGGTGGACGAAACCATTCCCTTCCAGGTAGAAAGCACTGGCTGCTACCCTCAACCAGGCGGGCAGACCAGTAGCATTCTTCTCCCGAACACTTACCGCCTCGGAAATTCGACATTCTGCAGTCGAGAAGGAGGAACAAGCCATAGTGGAGGCTGTGCGGCACTGGAGGCACTACCTAGCCGGTAGGAGGTTTGCCCTCGTCACCGACTAACGGTCGGTCGCCTTTATGTTCAATGTCTGGAGGAACTTCCTCAGGTTTTCGTCATGGTCCTGCTGGTCATGGCCGCAGATGGTGACGTTGTCCAAGTACGGGTATGTAGCCCGTAAGCCGTACTGGTCCACCATTTGATCCATTGCTCTTTGGAAAACTGAGACTCCGTTTGTGACCCCGAAAGGGACCCTGAGGAAATGGAAGAGCCGAACGGCTGCTTCGAAGGCTGTATAGGGGCTGTCCTCTGGGCGGATAGGGAGTTGATGATAGGCCGATTTTAGGTCGACCGTGGAGAATACTCAACACTGGGCGATTTGGTTCACCATTTTTGCTATGCGGGGAAGTGGGTACGCATTGAGTTGCGTAAAGCGGTTTATGGTCTGGCTATAGTCCACCACCATACATTGTTTTTCCCCGGAGCGGACTACCAGTACTTGTGCCCTCCAAGGGCTGTTGCTAGCCTCTATGACCCTTCTTTTAGTAGCCGCTGAACGTCTGACTTGATGACAGTCAAGTCTTGGGCACTGTAATGCCGACTCCTGGTGGCGACGGGCTTACAGTCGGGAGTGAGGTTCGCGAAGAGGGGGGTGGTGCAACTTTGAGTGTCGCCAGGCTACATACCATGAGCGGGGGCAGGGGTCCGCCGAACTTCAGACTTCGGTGGCTGCACTGAAAGTCCAGACCGAGCAGCAGGGGGGGTGAGGGAGGTGAGGGAGGATATAAAGTTTAAAACGGGCAAATTTGGCGCCTTGGATAGCGAGGTTCGCGACACAATACCCCGTGATTGGGACCGAATGAGACTCAGATGTGAGGGCGATAGTTTGGGAGATGGGATAGGTGCGCAGGGAGCAGCGTTTTACCGTGTCTGGATGGATAAAACTCTCCGTGCTCCCGGAGTCAAAAAGGCCGGGGATGTCGCAGCTGTTGATTTGAACCTGCATCATTGAGTTTCGCAGGTGCTTCGGCCGAGATTGATCGAGCGTGATCGCTCATAGTTGCGGCAGTCAGAGTCCTCGGTTGAATCGGACTCGCAAAATGGCCGCCGCCGTCGGTCGCACGTTTTGGGTTTTGAAGATGGCCACCGCCATGACTCGCACGAGGCCGATGACGCGTCGGAAGTAGGCGTTGCGGGGCCTGTGTCCCGGGAGTTCGATTTCTGTGCCCGATGAGACTTTTGTTTCTGGCCTTTGGGCCCAGCCAAGCAGACCTTCGCAAAGTGCCCCTTCTTTCCGCATTCGCCGCAGATAGCGGAGCGGGCCGGGCAACACTGGCGTGAGTGCTGGCCTTGCCCACAGAAATAGCATTGGGGGCCCCCGGTGTGAGCGGGTCGCCGCGCGGCGCAGGCCTGAAGCGTGGCCGAGTCTGGAGGGGATTGAGAGGGGTTTGCAAGGTCTGTGGAGTACGTGCGGAGATTATGGTGGGCCGCTTCCAGGGAAGAGGCGAGCGTTACCGTGCGTTGGAGGTCCTTCGCTCCGTCTT
This sequence comes from Scyliorhinus torazame, assembly GCF_047496885.1. NCBI lineage: Eukaryota > Metazoa > Chordata > Chondrichthyes > Carcharhiniformes > Scyliorhinidae > Scyliorhinus > Scyliorhinus torazame. The sequence goes on from NC_092710.1 coordinate 203,613,203, forward strand.
CTAGGAGCCACTGCTGGATGTACATGGATCGGATACCGGACGCGAAAGCATCAGGAATATGTAAGTTCATGTGGACTTCTGCCGTCACCTCTTTATGGTCGCAGTTACTGGCGAGCGCAGTGAGTCTCTCCAAGTATTCATCTAGCGTTTCCCGGAGCGTGGTGGCAGTCGAGAGCAAATGTCTGGCATGTACCTCGTTTATCGGCTTTACGAAGCACTTCTGTAGGATTTTGACCGCCGTTTCGTACGTCGTAGCTTTCTCGATCACGGAGGATAGTCGGTGGCCCACCCGGGCATGTTGGAAGCTCAGCTTGCGAGGTCCGTTAACTTCTGTCTCTGAGGAATTCAGATAGGCCTCAAAGCACCGGAGCCAGTATTTAAAAATTTCAGTGGCTTCCGGCGACCGAGCGTCCAAATTGAGCTTCTCCGGCTTTAGACCGCCGTCCATCATGATGTAGTCGGGTTATTAAATTGAGATACCCTCAATTACGACTCAGGAGAGGAGTTTGATAATACAAAGGCTTTAACAACCAGAAAACCAGACAGCTGCCGAGAAGTGTGCTCACTGCACGCTGCCTACTGAACGTAACCTTATATACAGCTTCCTGGGGGGCGGTCTTAAAGGGGCCTACGCATTAAAGGTACATATGTATACAGATATCATTCATCACAGTGACTAAGGGCGGGATTCTCCGGCTGTGCTCGCCCGGTGACCGGAGAATCCCGCCTGAGGTCAATGGATTTTTTCACTGTTGCGTCTCACCTGTGGCGATCTTGCAGCGGGAGGGGCGGGAGAATCCAATCCTAAGTGTCATTAAATAGTGGTGGGGAACTTGCCAGCAGAAACTCCCTGAAAAACCCGCCACAAATTAACAAAGAAGTTGTTTTGGGGGAATCGTGCCATATATAATAAAAAGGTGAGGGGGGGTTAGGGAACAGGGGGAGTTGGGTTTTGGAGTCTAACTCGAATGCAGGGCTTTAAAATTTTTTAATTGGTTTGTACAAATTTGTGTATTTTTATTTTTGTTAAGTCTTAAAGGAAAAACGCTAATAAAAACATTTAAAAAAAAAAGAAAACAATCAAAAGAAAAAAAAAGTTTGATACCAGGACAGCCTCAACAGGTCAAGCATCAGGAAGCTCGCAGCAGTTCCCGCTCGCTACCACACTTATAAATTTTCCCATTAAATCGCGCCCTTAAAATTGTTTTCATGACTGGGGAGCTAAACTCACTGGACAGACCAGCTCCTCAGAGATCATGCCACCATTTTGAAAAGGTGCCATGATCTCAAAGTGAGCTTGAGGGTCCACTACACCCACCAAGCGCAATATGAAGGGTAGTGTAGCGCACAAAGACTCCGTGAGACGAATAGAGTGAAGTCGATGAGGCTTTATTAAGCGTGTCTGTTCCCCCGCAGCTCGATAGTAGAATGGCCTGCGGGGGAGGACTCCGGCTTCTTATACTCCGCCTTCAGGGCGGAGCTAGAGGTCAACGGCCAACCAGGACCCGGGATCTGTCAGCCAATGACATTAGGGCTTCCAGTCCCACATGACCCCCAATACATACTACCACATTCACCCCTTGTCAAAAATGAACCCGGCGGGGTGATGCTTCGTATGGTGGTAAGGGTTTACAGGGCTGGTCCTGGGAGGAAAAAAAAACATTCACATGGCAATACAGTATTGTACAATTTTGTCCTGTTTCGACTATTTACAGAGGGTATAGGGAGAAAAGCAAAATGTTCTTGTGAAAAGTCCATATTTTGATTTTGATCGACGCCACGAGTCGGTCGGGCGGTCTGGTCGTCCGTGTCGATCGCCTCGGCCCCGGTGGTGGTGGTGGTGCTTGTACCGGTGTTGTCGTCTCCGGGAGCCTTACGGTTTCAGCTTGGGCTTTACTCTTGGTCGGGCCTGAGGGGAGGGGAACCGATCCTCCTGGGAAGGGGGCGGTCGCGGGTTGCGGCGGTGGCAGGAAGGGGGGGGGGTTGGGTGAATGGTGTCGGGGGGGGGTGTGTGTGTTGCCGGCGGGCGCCAGATCCCGCAGGGAGACCGTGTCCTGTCGGCCGTCGGGGTACTCCACGTAAGCGTACTGCGGGTTCGCGTGGAGGAGGTGAACCCTTTCGACCTTACTGAGCAGGAACTGGTGCAGCTCGTCACTCATGAAAGAGGACCCCCTGTCGCTGTGGACGTATGCGGGGTAACCGAACAGTGTGAAGATGCTGTTCAGGGCTTTAATGACTGTGGCCGCGGTCATGTCAGAGCAGGGAATGGCAAATGGGAAGCGGGAGTATTCGTCCACCACATTAAGAAAATATGCGTTGCGGTCGGTGGAGGGGAGGGGCCCTTTGAAATCGAGACTGAGGCGTTCAAAGGGGCGGGAAGCCTTAATCAGGTGCGCACCATCCGGCCTGAAAAATTGCGGTTTGCATTCCGCGCAGATGTGGCAGTCCCTTGTGACTGTACGGACCTCCTCTAAAGAGTATGGGACGTTGCGGGACTTGATGAAGTGGTAAAACCGAGTGACCTCCGGGTGGCAGAGGTCCTCGTGGAGTGTTTGGAGGCGGTTAATTTGTGCGTTGGCACATGAACCGCGGGATAGGGCATCGGACGGCTCGTTCAGCTTTCCGGGACGATACAAAATCTCGTAGTTGAAGGTGGAAAGCTCGATCCTCCACCTTAAGATCTTGTCGTTTTTGATTTTGCCCCGCAGTGCATTATCGAACATGAAGGCTACCGACCGTTGGTCAGTGAGGAGAGTGAATCTCCTGCCGGCCAGGTAATGCCTCCAATGTCGCACAGCTTCCACTATGGCTTGGGCTTCCTTTTCCACTGAGGAGTGGCGGATTTCTGAGGCGTGGAGGGTCCGGGAGAAAAAAGCCACGGGTCTGCCCGCTTGGTTAAGGGTGGCCGCTAGAGCTGCGTCGGAGGCGTTGCTCTCGACCTGGAAGGGGAGGGACTCGTCGATGGCGCGCATCGTGGCCTTTGCGATATCCGCTTTGATGCGGCTGAAGGCCTGGCAAGCCTCTGTCGACAGAGGGAAGGTCGTGGTCTGTATTAGGGGGCGGGCCTTGTCTGCGTACTGGGGGACCCACTGGGCGTAGTATGAAAAGAACCCCAGGCAGCGTTTCAGGGCTTTTGGGCAGTGCGGGAGGGGGAATTCCATGAGGGCGCGCATACGTTCGGGGTCGGGGCCTATTATCCCATTGCGCACTACGTAGCCCAGAATGGCTAGCCGATTGGTGCTAAAAACGCACTTGTCCTCGTTGTACGTGAGGTTCAAGGCTTTGGCGGTCTGGAGGAATTTTTGGAGGTTGGCGTCGTGGTCCTGCTGGTCATGGCCGCAGATGGTTACATTGTCGAGATACGGGAACGTGGCCCGCAACCCATGTTGATCAACCATTCGGTCCATCTCCCGTTGGAAGACCGAGACCCCGTTTGTGACGCCAAATGGGACCCTTAGGAAATGGTATAATCGCCCGTCTGCCTCGAAGGCTGTGTACTTGCGGTCACTTGGGAGGATGGGGAGTTGATGGTAGGCGGACTTGAGGTCCACGGTGGAGAAGACTTTATATTGGGCAATCCGATTGACCATGTCGGATATGCGGGGGAGAGGGTACGCGTCTAGTTGTGTGTACCTGTTGATGGTCTGGCTATAGTCTATGACCATCCTTTGTTTCTCCCCTGTCTTCACTACTACCACCTGCGCTCTCCAGGGACTATTGCTGGCCTGGATTATGCCCTCCTTTAGTAGCCGCTGGACTTCGGACCGAATGAATGTCCGGTCCTGGGCACTGTACCGTCTGCTCCTAGTGGCGACGGGTTTGCAATCCGGGGTGAGGTTCGCAAACAAGGACGGGGGTTGCACCTTGAGGGTTGCGAGGCCGCAGATAGTGAGTGGGGGTATTGGGCCGCCGAATTTGAACGTAAGGCTCTGTAGATTGCATTGGAAATCTAATCCCAGTAAGGTGGGGGCGCAGAGTTGGGGAAGGACGTTTAGTTTGTAATTTTTGAACTCCCTCCCCTGCACCGTTAGGGTAACTATGCAGAATCCTTGGATCTGTACGGAGTGGGATCCTGCAGCTAGGGAAATATTTTGTGCGCTGGGATAGGTGGTCAATGAACAGCGTCTTACCGTGTCGGGGTGGATAAAGCTCTCCGTGCTCCCGGAGTCGACTAGGCATGGTGTCTCGTGTCCGTTTATTAGCACCGTTGTCGTCGTCGTCTGGAGTGTCCGGGGCCGAGCTTGATCGAGCGTAATTGAAGCGAGACGTGGTTGTAGTAGTGGAGTGGGGTCCATTGTTGCCGTCCAAGATGGCGTCGGGGATGAACAAAATGGCCGCCCCCATACATCGCACGTGGCTTGGGGGTCACAAGATGGCGGCGGGGGTGGACAAAATGGCCGCCCCCACGCATCGTACAGGTCTGGGGTGGTCCAAGATGGCGGCGCCCTTCCTCCCCTCGTGGTGGCCGGGACCCAAAATGGCGGCGTCTGCGGGTCGCACATGGGGCGCTGGGGGGGCTGGGGAGCGCTAGGACCGCGCGGAGCTCCCTCACCGGGGACAGCGGTGGTCGGGACCCAAGTTGGTAGCGCCGGCGGGTCAGATGTGGGGCGCGGGGGGGGGGGGGGGCGTTCGGGACGCGCAAAACTCCCTCTTCTTTGGGAGGAATTCATACCTGCCACAAAGGCATCGCGCATAACATGTCCGTGTGTTCATTTGCGTTCACCGAAGGGCAGCTGCAGGCTCGTCCCAAAATCAGCAGCGCGGCGTAGAATTCGTCCATCGATTCTCCGGGACCTTGCCGTCTCGTCGCGAGCTGGTAGCGAGCGTAGATTTGGTTAAATGGGCGGACATAGAGACTTTTCAGTGCTGCGAACGCCGTCTGGAAATCCTCCGCGTCTTCGATGAGGGAGAAAATCTCCGTGCTCACCCTCGAGTGCAGGACCTGTAGTTTTTGGTCTTCTGTGACCCGGCCGGTGGCCGTTCTGAGGTAGGCCTCGAAGCAAGTCTGCCAGTGCTTGAAGGCTGCTGCCGCATTCACTGCGTGGGGGCTGATCCTCAGGCATTCCGGAATGATCCTGAGCTCCATAGTCCTTTTTAGGCACGCTTAATAAATTGTAGCGCACAAAGACTCCGTGAGACGAATAGAGTGACGTCGATGAGGCTTTATTAAGCGTGTCTGTTCCCCCGCAGCTCGATAGTAGAATGGCCTGCGGGGGAGGACTCCGGCTTCAAACTTCTGGAGGCCCCGTCATACCCGCTCTTCAGCCCCCCCCCCCCCTCCCCCCCGGCCCCCCGCCCCGCACACACTTCTAACCCCCCTCATCCCTCCTTTTATGGACATGCCCCTCTCAGGCCCTCACCTTTGGCAGTGCCGCCCTGGCACCTGGGTACCCTGTCATTGCCACCTTGGCAGTGCCTGCCTCTAGCACTAAGGTGCCAGTCTGGCAGTGCTAAGGTGCCAGGAGGAGAGGAAGAATGCCACCCTGCTCTGTCCTTGACCATCCAGGGGCGTCCAAAGGCCTGGGAGACCCCACAGGTGCTGTTTCAATTGGTCCACGTTTGAATGGACCAGTACTAATCGGCTTCCAGCTGGGGTCTCCTTTGGGAGGCCAATCGATGCCGGGAGACAGTTAGATCCGCCATCAGCACAGTTAAGTGGGTTCTTAAACCCACTTAATCGTGCAAGGCTGGGTCCTGCCATCAATGGATCACAAAGTCTCAAGAGATCTGGTTGGACCTCGCGAAGCATAACGGCCGGTGGGAATCCTCCTTGAGGCCGCTCCCGGCATTACCGCCGCGTCCCACTCTGATTCTGGCGGAGTCGGTGGTAGATCGCACTCTACATCTTTTATCAGGCAATTCTCTGCAAGACACTCACCATCATGATTTGCAAACATGTCACCGTTCCATCATTGTCTCTGGGTCAACATCCTGGAACTTCCTCCTCAACAACACTGTGGGTGTACCTAAACCACATGGATTTCCGCAGTTTGAGAAGGCAGCTCACCACCATTTTTTCAAAGGCAATTAGAGATGGGAAATAATGCCTGCATCCCATGAATACATTTTAAAAATTACTAATTCTGTCCCCTTTAGTTAAGTGGAAATTACACTTACAACTTTAATGAAGCTGTTATTTTTTTTGTTTTTCCATTTCCAATGTACTTTTCCATGCACTAATCAGTAATAGGGTAGCCAGGAAAAGGGGTGGCCACTCGGGGACATAGGACCGAATCTATGCTTGGAGCCAGAGGAAATGGACGAGGTGCTAAATGAGTGCTTCGCACCACGATTAACCAAAAAGAGGGACTTGGTGAATGATGAGTCTAGGGAAGGGTGTGTAGATATTCTGGGTCATGGAGGTACAAAAATGAGGAGGTGTTGGCTGCCTTAAAAAGCATTAAGGTAGATATGTTCCCAGGGCCTGATGGGATCTATCCCGGAACACTGAGGGAGGCAAGGGAGGAAATTGCTGAGGCCTTGACAGAAATCATTGATTAGTGAGGTCCCAATGGACTGGAGAATAGCCAATGTTGTTCCTTTGTTTAAGGAGGGTAGCAGAGAACATCCAGGAAATTATAGGCCGGTGAACCTTACATCAGTGGTCGGGAAATTATTGGAGAGGATTTTTAGGGACAGGGTTTACTCACACCTAGAAACAAATAAGGAGTGGCACGTGGCACAGTGGTTAGCATTGGGACTACGGCAATGAGGGCCCAGGTTTGATTCCCGCCCTGGGTCACTGTCCGTGTGGAGTTTGCACATTCTCCCTGTGTCTGTGTGAGTTTCGCCCCCACATCCCAAAAACGTGCAGGTTAGGTGGATTGGCCACGCTAAATTGCCCCTTAATTGCAAAAGAAAAATAATTGGTTACTCTAAATTTTTAATTTTTTAAATGGACTTATTAGTGATGGGCAGCATGGCTTTGTGAAGGGGAGGTCGTGTCTCACTAACTTGATCGAGTTTTTTGAGGAAGTGACAAAAATGATTGATGAAGAAAGGGCAGTGAATGTTGTTTACATGAACTTCAGTAAAGCCTTTGACAATAATAATAACCTTTATTAGTGTCACATGTAGGCTTACATTAACACTGCAATGAAGTTACTGTGAAAATCCCCTAGTCGCCACATTACGGCACCTGTTCTGGTACATTGAAGGAGAATTCAGAATGTCCAATTCACCTAACAAGCACGTCTTTCGGGACTTGTGGGAGGAAACCTGAGCACCTGGAGGAAACCCACGGAGACACGGGGAGAACATGCAGACTCCACACAGACATTGACCCAAGTCGGGAATCGAACCTGGGTCTCTGGCGCTCTGAAGCAATAGTGCGAACCACTGTGCTACCATGCTGCCGATACCATGCCGTCTGACAAGGTCCCTCATGGCAGACTGGTACAAAGGGTGAAGTCACATGGGATCAGAGGTGAGCTAGCAAGATGGATACAGAACTGGCTAGGTTAAAGAAGACAGAGGGTAGCAGTGAAAGGGTGCTTTTCTGATTGGAGGGCTGTGACTAGTGGTGTTCCACAGGGATCACTACTGAGACCTTTGTTTTTCTTAGTATATATAAATGATTTGGAGGAAAATGTATCTGGTCTGATTAGTAAGCTTGTGGATGACACAAAGGTTGGTGAAGTTGCGGATAGTGATGAAGATTATCAGAGGATTCAGCATGATAGAGACCAGTTGGCGACTTGGGTGGAGAAATAGCAGATGGAATTTAATCTGGACAAATTTGAGGTAATGCATTTTGGAAGGTCTAATACAAGTGGGAATTATACAGTTAATAGCAGAACCCTTAGGATTATTGACAGGCAGAGAGATCTGGGTGGACAGGTCCACAGATCATTGAATGTGGCAACACAGGTGGGTAATGTAGTCAAGAAGGCATACGGCATACTTGTCTTCATTGGCCGGGGCATTGAGTATAAAAATTGGCAAGTTGTGCGGCCACACTTGGAATATTGTGTACAATTCTGGTGGCCACATTACTAGAAGGATGTGGAGGCTTTGGAAAGGGTACAGAAGAGGTTTACCAGGCTGTTGCTTGGTCTGGAGGTTATTCGCTATGAGGAGAAGTTGGATAAACCAGGATTGTTTTCACTAGAACTACGAAGATTGAGGGGTGACCTGATAGGGGTTTACAAAATTATGAGTGTCATGGACAGAATGGATAGTCAGAAGCTTTTTCCCAGGATGGAAAAGTCAATTACTCGGGGACATAGGTTAAGGTGCGAGGGGAAAAGTTTAGTAGAGATGTGCTAGGCAAGTTTTTTTTCAGAAAATATTTTGTTAAGGCATTTATAATTTTAACACATTGAAACAAAGAGATCCAACAAACACAACAAACCCACAATAACATAACTATCTCCCCCCCAAGCATAAACCCGAATTATCATGGTCCATGTAACTATTCCATCTCACGGGTCACCCTTAATTGGTTTTCCTACCCTTATTAGTCACTTCCATGCCTCCTCCCCCCCACCCTCCTGCTAACGGACTAATTTTCCTCGAAGAAGTTGATGGACGGCTGCCACATCTGAGCGAACCCCTGTAACGAACCCTTTAAGGCGACTTTGATTTTCTCCAGCCAGAGAAACCCCGCCATGTCACTGACCAAACCCCGACTTTGGAGGCTCCGAGTCCCTCCATCCCAGCAGAATCCGTCTCCGGGCCACCAGGAACTCAAAGGCCAAATCGTCGGCCTCTCTCTCCCCCCCAACCTGGGCTCCTGGATCTTCCGATACTCCAAATATTGCCACCTCAGGACGCTGAGTCACCCTCCCTTCCAGGACCTATGACATGACATACGCAAATCCCTGTCAAAATCCCCTCAGCCTCGGACATGCCCAGAACATACGCACATGATTCGCAGGAACCCCCCTTGCCCCCCCCCCCCCCCCCCCCCCCCCCCCACCGCCCACATCTGCCCTCCACCTCCTCAAAAAACCTGCTCATCCGTCCACAGTCATATAAGCCCTCTGGACTACCTTGAATTGGATCAGGCTAAGCCTGGCACACAACGAGGATGCTTGACTTTCCTCAGGGCCTCCTCCTATAACCCGACTTCCAACTGCCCTCCCAACTCTTTCTCCCACTTCTTCTTCACCTCCCCTATTCAAACTCCTTCCCACTCGATCAGTTCCTTATATATTTCTGAGACCTTCCCCTCCCCAACCCCTGTTTTTGATATCACCTTGTCCTGTAGCCCCCTTAGTGGGAGACGTGGGAAGCCCAGGACCTGCCTCCGAACAAAATCCCGCACTTGCAAGTACCGGAACCCATTCCCACCTGGCAACTCGAACTCCTCCTCTAGCTCCTCCATACATCGGAAACCCTCCTCAATAAAAAGATCTCCGAATCTCTCGATACCTGTCCGCTGCAAACCTCCGAAAGCCCCCGGAGCGAACCGGTGTTTGTCACAGATCGGTGACCACACCGACGCCCCCTCCAGTCCCATGTGTTGCTTCCACTGCCCCCACACGCTCAGGGCTGCCACTACCACTGGGCTTGTGGAGTGCCGAGCTGGCGAGAATGGCAGAGGTGCCGTTAGCCGAGCCTTCAGACTCGTGCCCTTACAAAATGTTGCCTCTCCCCGCTCCCACACTGACCCCTCCTCCACTACCCACTTCCCAACCATCGATATGTTAGCCACCCAGTAATAGTTGATAAAGTTCGGAAAGGCCAGTCCCCCCTCCCTGCGCACCCGCTCAAGTGTGACCTTCTTCACACACGGGACTCTCCCGGCCCAAATCAAACCCGAGATCGCCGCAATCATCTTCCTAAAAAACACTTCAGGGATGAAAGTTGGGAGGCACTTAAAAACGAACAGCATTCACGGGAGGACTGTCATTTTCACAGTCTGTACCCTCCCCGCTAATGACAGCGGGAGCACGTCCCACCTTCAGAAGTCCCTTTCATCTGCTCAATCACCCTGCCCAAATTTAATTTGTGAAGCTGACCCCAGTCTCGTGCCTCTTGAATACCCAGGTACCTAAAACTCCCGCCCACCACCTTGAATGGCATCTCCCTCAGTCTCCTCTCCTGCCCCCTTGCCTAGATCGCAAAAGCCCCTCGCTCTTGCCCATATTCAATTTATAACCTGAGAACCAGCCAAATTCCTCCAGTATCCCCATAATTCCTGCAATCACCCCAATGGGTCTGTTATATAAAGGAGCAAATCGTCCGCATAGAGCGAGACCCTGTAGTCCACCCCCCCTCTCACTATCCCCTGCCAAATGTTCGACGTTCGCAGCGCCATTCCCAACGGCTCTATGGCCAGGGCAAACAGCAGTGGGGAGAGTGGACATCCCTGTCTCGCACCCCTACAAAGGCTAAAATATTCCGATCGCACCCGATTCGTCCTTACATTTGCAACCAGTGCCTGATAGAGCAACCGGACCCAATCCACAAATCCCTGCCCGAACCCAAACCTTCCAGGACCTCCTACGGATATTTCCACTTCACCCGATCAAAGGCCTTTTCTGCATCCAAGGCCACCACAATCTTGACCTCGCGCCCCTCCGCAGGCATCATTATTATGTTAAGGAGCCGCCTAATGTTGGACGCCAGGGGCGTCATTCTCCGACCCCCCCCGCCGGAGTCTCCGGTACCGGAGATTGGGCGGGGGCGGGAATCGGGCCGCGCCAGTTGGCGGGACCCCCCGCTCATTTCTCCGGCCCGGATGGGCCGAAGTCCTGCCGAGAAATTGCCTGTCCCGCCGGCGTAAATTAAACCTGGTATTTACCGGTGGGACAAGGCGGCGTGGGCGGGCTCCAGGGTCCTGGTGGGGTGTGGGGCGATCTGACCCCGGGGGTGCCCCCACGGTGGCCTGGCCCGCGATTGGGGCCCACCGATCCGCGGGCGGGCCTGTGCCGTGGGGCCACTCTTTCCCTTCCGCCTCAACCATGGCGGAGGTGGAAATGACTCTCCCCACTGCGCATGCGCGGGAAACTGTCAGCGGCCGCTGGCGCTCCCGCGCATGCGCCGCATTTCCGCGCCAGCTGGCGGGGCAACAAACGCCATTTCCGCCAGCTGGCGGGGCGGAAATCCCTCCGGCGTCGGCCTAGCCCCTCAATGTTGGGGCTGGGCCCCCAAAGATGCGGAGCATTCCACACCTTTGGGGCGGCGCGATGCCCGTCTGATTGGCGCCGATTTGGGCGCCAGTCGGCGGACATTGCGCCATTGGGGGAGAATTTCGCCCCAGATGTCGCCCCTTAACAAATCCCGTCTGGTCCTCCCCAATAACCCCCGGAACGCAGTCCTCTATCGGTGTGGCCAAGATCTTTGCCAGCAATTTTGCATCCACATTTAGCAGGGAGATTGGCCTATACGACCCACAGCTTTCCGGATCTTTATCCCGTTTCAAGATAAGGGAAATCGATGCCGCGGTAACATCGGGGAGAGCACTCCCAACTCCTTTGACTCATTGAAAGCCTTTACCAAAAGCAGCCCCAACAGCCTGGAAAACTTCTTATAGAACTCCACCGGGTATCCGTCCACTTCCAGGGCTTTGCCCGATTGCATCGCCCCCAACCCCCCTATAACCTCCCCGAGCCCAATTGGGGCACCCAGGTTCTCCACCAACTCCTCATCTATCCTCGGGAACTTCAGCCCCCCAAAAATAGTTCCATCCCCTCCTCCCCGGCTGGGGGTTCCGATTTATACAATTTACTGTAAAACTCCCAAAACACATCATTCACCCCCGCCGAGTCCAGAACCACCTTCCCTCCTGTGTCCCTCACTTTCCCTAGCTCTCTTGCCGCCTCCTGTTTCCTCAGCTAATGCGCCAGCATCCTACTAGCTTTTTCCCCACATTCATAAACCTTACTCTCCTCAGCTGTCCCACCTCCTTACCTGTGGACAGGAGCCCAAATTCCAGCTGCAATCTCTGACGCTCTTTCAAAAGTCCATCATCCGGAGTCTCCGTATACCTCCTGTCCATCTGTAGAATTTTGCCCACCAGTCTATCTAACTCCGCCCGCTCAGCCTTCTCCTTATGCGCCCGAATTGAGATGAATTCCCCCCTGATAACAGCCTACAATGCCTCCCAGACCACCCCCACCGACACCTCTCCTGTATCATTACTCTTAATGTATCCCCGAATGGCCTCCCTCACCCGCTCATGCACCTCCACCTTTGCTAACAACCCCACATCCAACCTCCATCACGGGCGCTGGGCCTTTCCTTTACTAACTTGCAAGTCCACCCAGACGGTGGGGTCTGACACCACTATTGCTGAAAATTAAGCATCTACCACCTCTGCCGGCAGCGTTTTGTCCATCACAAAAAAGTCTATCCGGGAATATACCTTATGCACATGGGAGTAGAACGAAAACGCCTTATTCCTCAACCTCCCGAATCTCCACGGATCGACCCCCCCCCCATGTGCTCCATGACCCCCAGAGCTCCTTAGCCATAGCTGATACCTTCCCAGATCTAGAACTCGAACGGCCCAGCCTTCAATCAAGGACCGTGATGAAATCAACCCCCATAGTCTGTCGATGTGAATCGAGGTCCGGAATTTTCCCCAGTACCCATCTCATAAATTCCACGCTATCACAGTTCAGAGCATATGTATTCACCAACACCACGGCCATTCCCTCCAGTTTCCCATTGACCATAACATATCTACCCCACGGGTCGGCCTCTCTATTCCCCACCTCGAACGCCACCCACTAATTAACCAATATCGTCACCCCCCTCATTTTGAAGTCTAACCCTGAATGGAGCACTTGCCCAACCCACCCCTTCCTTCACCTAATCTGGTTCCCTACCCTCAAATGTGTCTCCTGCAGCATGGCCACATCTGCCCTCGGTTGCCTCAAGTGCGCGAACACACGGGCCCTTTTGACTGGCTCATTCAGTCCCCGAACGTTCCTCGTGACCAGTCTGGTAGGGGGGGATCCTGCCCCCCTCTCCTGCAGATGAGCCATACCCTCTCCTAGGCCAGTCTTCGGCCCATGTCCCGCACCTCCCCTCCCGCTCTCAGGCAACTACCGTCATCCACCCTCCACTTTGAAAGTCCCCTCCTCATCAATAGTATTATCTCCCCCGATCCCTCCACCCCCCCCCCCCACAGATCTTCAGCTCACCCCCCACTGCTTCCGTGAACTAGCCCGTCAAGCTCGACTGACAGCCCCTGCCCATGGTGCAAAGCACCCTACCCCCCACTGATTCCTCTCCCCCCCACTCTTATTGCAAACAATCAAAACAAAGGCAAGCAATAAAAGCAAACAAACAATCCCTCCCTATGTCCAAACACAGAGATCCACCACTCATCCCTTAATAAAGAACTGTAAACCAGCCTAAAGCCAAAAACAGAAAAAAGAAAAACAAACACCAAAAACAACGTTTTTCGCAATACAGTACATTCACCACTTCTCCTGTTTCAAAGTTCAAAGTCCTCTTTCTCATGCCAGTCCATTCTCTTTCATAAAGTCCACTGCCTCCTCCGCCGAGCCAAACTACAACTCCCGGCCCCCATAGGTCACCCATAGGTGAGCTGGGTACAGTAGTCCGAACTTTACGCCCTTATTGGCTGACTTGACCTTATTAAAGCTCGCCCTCCTCTTTGCCAGCTCTGCCCCCAGGTCCTAGTACACATGGATCTCGCCACCTTCCCAGTTGCAATGCCTCGTCTACCTGGTCCACCTCATGAAATGTTCCTTATCCAGGAACCGATGCAACCATACCACCATCGCCCTCGGCGGCTCACCCCACTGGGGCTTACGCATCAGTGCTCTCTGTGGGCTCGATCCACTTATAACAGCCGGTCAAATGCACGATCCCCAAGCAGGTCCACGATCCAGATGTTCTGCCGACAAGATCATTTCTCCAGGTCCTCCACTTTCTCCAGTAGTCGCTTCTGTTGGTCTTGCATCAGTCCCATTTCCGCTGCCATTGAGGTGGTCTGTTCTTCATGCTCCCCCGCCAGCTCCTCCAACCTCAGGATCGCCTGTCCCTGGGCTGCCAGTCTCATCTCAATGCGGTCAACCACCGCCTTGATCGAGTCCACCACCCGGGCCAGGTCCTCCAAACTTTCCTTCCGCTGCTGGGTGAACCTCTCTTCAAGAAGCTCACCAACTGCTCCATCGACCACTGAACCGGCAGGGCCGGACCCTGCCCATCCTGCCACAGCCAACTGGTTCGCTTTTTTCCGGGCACTTCTGGTCCACCGCTCCATAAACAAGAGGTCACTCTCTTCTGCTCTCACTCCGACACCTTTTTCCTCCAAAATTCCTGCTACAAACTGGGGCAAGGGCCACAAAAAGATCACCATGAGCGGGAGCTACCAAATATGCGGCCACTTACTCCATGGCCACCACCAGAAGTGTGAGCCAAGTTTTTTACACAGAAGGTATTGAATGCCTGGAACGCCCTGCCAGGGGAGGTGGTAGAAGCAGGTATGATAGCGGCGTTTAGGAGGCATCTTGACAAAGACTTGAATGGAATGGGAATAGAGAAATACGGACCCTGGGAGTGCAGAATGTTTTAGTTTAGACAGGCATCTTCATTGGTGTAGGCTTGGAGGGCTGAAGGCCCTGTTCCTGTGCTGTACTGTCCTTTGTTCTTGGTTTCATGGCTAGATTGAAGGCATGATCTACCGGCTGAGTCCCACCGGGACAGGGGTGTGACACGGCAGGTAAATGCAGGGAGAGGCCTCTCCAGGATTTACCTGGCTTGCAATGCCTCGCGAGATCGAACCGGATCTCACAAGGCATTGTAATCTGGATCCTCCCCACTGAGGGCGGGTTCAGTATTTGGCAAATTTTCATATTAGACTGAGTAGCTAGTCTCGCCTGATCTACCCGAGTCATTAGGATCTAACCCATTTGCCTCGGAGATCTTAGGCAAGGCTGTTTAGTACTGGTCCCCACAAATGGGGACCAGATGGAACGGCACTTGGGTGGGTCTCCCAGGGGATCAGAGGCCCCCGGGTGGTTGGCCCCTTGCCAGGGTCACACCCTGGTACAATTGGTACCACCCAGGTGTCTTGGCAATGCCAGGCTGGTACCTTGGTGACGCTTCCCTCCGAAACCCATGAGAGTGTTGCCCTGCTGCTGAGAAATGAATGTACACTGTGCAGCACACCTGAAGCAGCACTCCGTAAATTAATTTCTCCCTTGGGGAATACTGCCAATGTTGTAATGACCTTTTCATTTGTTCTCCTAGTTTGTCAACATGTGAACAATGAAACTCAGTGCAGGTGTGACGGTGGATTTATTTGGAATTCAACATTTTGTAGTAAACACCAGTCTTGCAGTGTGAATATAACAGACGACCGAAGCTGTGACTGTATCAGGAATGAGCCAACAGAAGGGCCATACTGTGACCTCCCAACTGTGTCAACAACCCCCACACAAAGTACTGTACCCACAACTACACCACGAAATACAACACCTACAATAACGCCTACCACAGTGTCAACAACGCCTACCACAGTGCCAACAACACCCACAACTGTGTCAACAATAAAATTGACCATACAAGGTAATAGAGGTATACGGAACAATGTTTATTCTTTCTTGACATGCAAGTATACTTGTAGATGTGAGCTGACTAGCTTGAATTATTTTAAAGAAATAACAGTGATACTTCTGAGCAGTGTAAAAAATCTAAATTCATAGAGCATTTTCAAGAGAATGATTGAAAACTGACATTTGAGAAATGAAATGAAAATCGCTTATTGTCACAAGTAGGCTTCAATCAAGTTACTGTGAAAAGCCCCTAGTTGCCACATTCCAGCGCCTGTTCGGGGAGGCTGGTACCGGAATTGAACCGTGCTGCTGGTTTGTCTTGGTCTGCTTTAAAAGCCAGCAATTTAGCCCAGTGTGCTAAACCAGCCCCTAAACATTTAAGCCTAGATTCTCATGGGGTCATCGAGACTTAATGGCTTATCCCTAATGCTGTTGGGAACCCAGATCTGGAAATGCCATCCCCATTTGCCATCCGACAAATCATATTTTCTCAGTAGGGACATGGGGAAAATCTGAATCCAGAAGGTCCACTGGAACTCATTGTTGAGATCAAGATAATCCCATTTTCATTGGAGCAAGGACATTACAGCAAAGTGTATAAGTTACATTTTTTTTAGAATAGACATAAATGCTTGTCAAGTGTGAATAAGGTCTGAAGAACTGTGAAGCTATCAAGTAATTTAAATGTTTATAGAGGCCAGCCATCCTCTGCTTTCTGCTTTCTCACTGAAACAAAAAGTTATCATGTCAGTTTTGAAGGGGGCACAGTGGCACATTGGTAAGCACTGCTTGCCTCACGGCGCCGAGCACCCGGGTTCCATCCCTCCCCTGGGGCACTGACTGTGGAGTTTGCACATTCTCCCTGTGTCTGCATGGGTCTCACCCACACCCTCAAGATGTGTAGGGCAGGTGGATTGGCCAAGCTAAATTGCCTCCTAATTGAGGGAAAAAAAATTTTTAAAGGGAAAAAAACGTAATTTAAATGGCTGCCCTTTAAATTTTCAAATAAGTGCAGCCCACCCATCTGTGTGAGCTGAAACTAATCTATGCCTGCAGTTTCAATAGAGGTTTATTGACATCACCCTAAGTATTGCTGATAAAAAGAGAAATGCTTTGTAGAATTTTGTCTTGCTTTCTCAGGGCAGATGCAAGAATACCAAATTTCAAAGTGTGTGAGAAAAAGAGGGTGATTGTTTGGCAAGTAGATTCTAATTGGGGCAGCACGGTAGCAAAGTGAGTAGCACTGTTGTTTCACAGCTCCAGGGTCCCAGGTTCGATTCTGGCTTGGGTCACTGTCTGTGTGGAGTCTACATGTTCTCCCTGTGTCTGCGTGGGTTTCCTCCGGGTGCTCCGGTTTCCTCCCACAAGTCCCGAAAGACTGTTAGGTAATTTGGACCATCTGAATTCTCCCTCAGTGTACCCGAAAAGGCGCTGGAATCTGGTGACGAGGGGCTTTTCACAGTAACTTCATTGCAGTGTTAATGTAAGCCTACTTGTGACAATGAAGATTATTATTAATTGGTGAGGCATTGCCATGAAGAATGCACCAGGGAATAGTTATCCCCAAGCTGGTCCGCTCTGCAACTCCCACGGTAACAACTAGACCAATCAGAGTCAACTTGCCTTTTTTTGAAATTAAACCGAAGCTTGAGGGATATCTCTTTCCTGGTGCATTCTCCATGGCAACATCTTACCAATCAGTGTCACTTGCTAACGAAACAGCCCCCTTTTTGTCATGCAATATTAGTTGTTGTCCCCTTTTACATTTGGTACTCTTGCATCTGTCCTAATGAAGACAAGACATAAAACTTTGACAGTGCTGTTGGGGAGGGTTCAAACTAATGTGGCAGGGGGATGGGAACCGATGCAGGAAGTTAGAGGGAAGTAAAACGGGGCCAGAAACAAAAAGCAGTAAGGGGGAAAGTGTAAGGCAGAGAAGCGATAGTCAAAAATCTAAAAGGGCCACAGTACAGGGTACAGTGACTGAGGAGAGTGTGAAAAGGGAGGTGGCCAATGCAGGATTGAGGGTGTTGCACCTAAATTCGCGCAGTATACGGAACCAGGTAAATGAGCTTGTTGCGCACATTGAAATTGGCTGGTGCAATATTGTGGGCTTCACAGAGACATGGCTGCAAGGGGATCAGGGCTGGGATGAAAATATCCAAGGATGTATGTCCCATCAAAAGGACAGGCAGAAGGACAAAGGGGGCGGGGTTGCATTGTGAGTAAGGAATGAAGTTAAATCGATAGCAAGGAGCGATATAGGATCAGAAGGCATAGAATCTCTGGGGGTAGAGTTGAGGAATCGCAAAGGTAAAAAGACTCTGATGGGAGTTGTGTACAGGCCCCCTAGCAGTAGTCAGGATGTGGGGCAGAAAATAAATCAGGAGATAGAAAAGGCATGTAAAAAAGGCAATATTACAATAATCATGGGAGACTTTAATATGCAGGTGGACTGGGAAAATCAGGTTGGTAGTGGATCCCAAGAAAAGGAATTTGTGGAATTTCTAAGAGATGTTTTTTTTTCAAGCAGCTTGTGACAGAGCCCACTAGGGAACAGGCAATTATGGATTTGGTGATGTGTAATGAGGCAGGCTTGATTAGGGAACTTAAGGTGAAGGAACCCTTAGGGAACAGTGACCACAATATGATAGAATTTACCCTGTGGTTTGAGAGGGAGAAGCTGCAATCAGATGTAACGGTATTACAATTAAATAAGGGTAAATACAAAGACACGAGGGAGGAGCTGACCAAAGTTGATTGGAAAAGGAGCTTAGCAGGGAAGACAGTGGAACAGCAATGGCAGGGTTTTTTGGGGGTTATTCGGGGGGCACAACAGAAATTCATCCCCAGGAGGAGGAAACATGCTGAGGGGAGGACAAGGCATCCATGGCTGACAAGGGAAGTCAAGGACAGCATAAAAGCTAAAGAAAAGGCATACAAAGTGGAGAGAATTAGTGGGAAGCTAGAGGATTGGGAAGCCTTTAAAAGCAAGCAGAGGACAAGTAAAAAAGCAATAAGGGGGGAGAAGATGAAGTATGAGTGCAAGCTAGCTAATAATTTAAAGGAAGATAGGAAGAGTTTTTTCAATATATAAAAGATAAGAGAGAGGCAAAAATACACATTGGACCACTGGAAAATGTGGCTGGAGAAGTAATAATAGGAAACAAAGAAATGGCAGACGAACTGAATAGTTACTTTGCATCAGTCTTCACGGCGGAAGACACACAGTGGGATGCCAGAGCTCCAGGAGAACCAGGGGGCAGAGGTGAGTACAGTGACCATTACTAAGGAGAAGGTTCTGGGGAAACTGAAAGGTCTGAACGTAGCTAAGTTACCTGGACTGGATGGACTACACGCCAGTGTTCTAAAAGAGATAGCTGAGGAAATTGTGGAGGCATTGGTGATGATCTTACAGGGGTCACCGGAGACAGGAAGGGTCCCAGAGGACTGTAAATTGGCTAACGTAACACCATTGTGTGAGAAGGGAGGGAGGCAGAAGATGGGAAATTTTCGGCCGGTTAGCCTGACTTCGGTCATTGCTAAGATTTTAGAGTCTGTTATTAAAGATGAGATCGCAAAGTACTTGGAAGTGCATGGTAAAATAGGACTGAGTCAGCACGGCTTTGACAAAGGGAGGTCGTGTCTGAGAAATCAGTTAGAGTTCTTTGAGGAGGTAACAAGAAAGTTAGATAAAGGAGAACCAGTGGACGTGATTTATTTAGATTTCCAGAAGGCCTTTGACAAGGTGCCGCATAGGAGACTGTTAAATAAGTTAAAAGCTCATGGTGTTAAGGGTAAGATCCTGGCATGGATAAAGGATTGGCTGACTGGCAGAAGGCAGAGAGTGGGGATAAAGGGGTCTTTTTCAGAATGGCAGCCAGTGACTAGTGGTGTGCCTCAGGGGTCTGTGCTGGGACACAACTTTTCACAATATACATAAATGATCTGGAAGAAGGAACTGAAGGCACTGTTGCTAAGTTTGCAGATGATACAAAGATCTGTAGAGGGACAGGTAGTATTGAGGAAGCAAGAGGGCTGCAGAAGGATTTGGACAAGCTAGGGGAGTGGGCAATGAAGTGACAAATGAAATACAATGTGGAAAAGTGTGATGTTATGCACTTTGGAAGGAGGATTTTAGGCATAGACTATTTTCTAAATGGGGAAAAGCTTAGGAAATCAGAAGCACCAAGGGACTTAGGAATCCTTGTTCACGATTGTCTTAAGGTTACTGTGCAGGTTCAGTCGGCAGTTAAGAAGGCAAATGCAATGTTCGCATTCATGTCAAGAGGGCGAGAATACAAGACCAGGTATGTACTTCTGAGGCTGTGTAAGGTTCTGGTCAGGCCCCATTTGGAGTACTATGAGCAGTTTTGGGCCCCGTATCTGAGGAAGGATGTGCTGGCCTTGGAAAGGGTCCAGAGGAGGTGCACAAGAATGATCCCTCGAATGAAGAACTTGTCGTATGAGGAACGGTTGAGGACTCTGGGTCTGTACTCGTTGGAGTTTAGAAGGATGAGGGGGGATCTTATTGAATCTTACAGAATACTGCGAGGCCTGGATAGAGTGGACGTGGAGAGGATGTTTCCACTTGTAGGAAAAACTAGAACCGGAGGACACCATCTCAGACTAAAGGGACGACCCTTCAAAGCTGAGATGAGGAGGAATTTCTTCAGCCAGAGGGTGGTGAATCTGTGGAACTCTTTACCACAGAAGGCTGTGGAGGTCTTTAAGACAGAGATAGATACGTTCTTGATTAATAAGGGGATCAAGGATTATGGGGAGAAGGCAGGGGAATGGGGATGAGAAAATATCAGCCATGATTGAATGGCAGAGCAGACTCGATGGGCCGAGTGGCCTAATTCTGTTCCTATGTCTTATGGTCTTATGGTCTTGACAGCATGTCTCTTTGTTTCAGCAATTTGTTTTTTAAATTTAAAGTGCTCAATTCATTTTTTTTTACAATTAAGGGGCAATTTAGCATGGCCAATCTATCTACCCTGCACATCTTTGGGTTGTGGGGGTGAGAAGAGATCCACGCAGACACGGGGAGGATGTGCAAACTCCACATGGATAGGGGGCCAGGATCGAACTGGGTCCTCAGCACCATGAGGCAGCAGTGCTAACCACTGTGCCACCGTGCTGCCCCATTTTTTCAACGATAACCTTAAGTGCTATCATTATTATTGCTGGACTACTTCCATAATCTTTCATTACACAGTCGGGAACTATAAATTCACAGTTTGATTGACAGGTCCAAGGACTAGCAGTCCTTTCCCTCTCATAAAACCATATTGACTGATCATAGTATGATTTTCTAAATGCAATGTTGAGACTTCGGTAACAATAGATTCCAGCATTTGCCTAATGAATGATGTTGAATAACCGACCTGTTGTTTTCTGATTTCTCTCTCCCTCTTTGCTTGAATAACGGTGCTACTAGTCTGCTGGGATTTCCAGCATCTGCAGTATTTTACTTTTATTGACACATTCTATATATTTGAAATAATAGAATTTTTTTTTTTTTTTGCAGAAAAACAGAACCATGCACTCAGAATTCTTACTCTGATATTTACGGATGATCTAAAAAATTCTTCCTCTACCTTATTTAAAAATAAAACAAAAGAATTCAAGGAGCTGGTATGTATGTAATGACAAACATTATAAGATCAAAAATTGTTCTTTCCAAACTCAAGCTATCTGCTACTGTTGGTGAATCTTGCCTTTCAGAGGTATACAATAGAAATTTTGATTTGAGGCCTTGCATTAAAGATCTAAAATGTTTCAAAGACAGTTAATTGAGAAAATATGATCATAACTGCAATGTTTATAAACATCTAGGAGTTAATTTTCTCAGCAGAAATACTTCACTGCTTTTGATGGGGTCAGGAGCTGTCAAGCATAGCTAGATGTTTCTAAACATTGAGGCTATGTTCAAAGCAGGGTACTTGAGATGCATTCGAGCGTGAAAGGAAATGAAAATGAATAATCCAGACATCTGGTTGTCTGGAAGCTAGTACCCTGTAAATTGCAGCCTACTAAAAGCTATTTCTCTTTTAAAGTGAGTAGAACCCTCACAGATCAAAGGATCTGAGATGGTATAAAGCGTTGTGCCTTTCTTTTTAAAAATAAATTTAGAGTGCCCAATTCATTTTTTCCAATTAAGGGCAATTTAGCGTCGCCAACCCACCTACCCTGCACGTCTTTGGGTTGTGGGGGTGAGACGCACGTAAGCACGGGGAGAATGTGCAAACTCCACATGGACAGTGACCCATAACTGGGATCGAACCTGGGACCTCGGTTCCGTGAGGCAGCAGTGCTAACCACTGCATCACCATGCTGCCCTGCATTGTGACTTTCTAACAGCTGCTGCTTTCTAGACATTGGTCTGCGGCAGGAAGTGTAAGAGACAGGTATGTGAAAAAGCCGTGATTTTTCACAGTTTCTGCCTGGACTGTTCTTTAGCTTCCAGGCAAGGGTGACTGATGTGGGGGTATCTGATATGGAGTCCTCTGGTACTAGGGAGTCCTCTGATATGGGACAGGTCCTCTGATATGGCGGGGTGTCCCCTGATATGGGGGTTCCTCAGATATGGGGGCCTGCAGATATTGGGGGCTCCTCTGATATTGGGGGAGTCCTCCGAAAGAGCAGGGGATCCTCTGATATGGCAGGGTTCTCTGCGATAGTAGGGTTCCCTAATAGGGGGGTCTCTGGTATGGGGGTGTTTCCCTGATATGGGGGTCCTATGATATTGGGGCTCCTCTACGTACATAGATACACACGTCGAAGATAGGAGCAGGAGGAGGCTTTTTGGCCCTTCGAGGCTGCTCTGCCATTTATCATGATCATGGCTGATCATCCATCTCAATAGCCTAATCCTGCTTTCTCCCCATGACCTTTGATCCCATTCTTCCCACGTGCTATATCCAGCTGCCTCTTGAATATATTCAATGTTTTAGCGTCAACTACTTCCTGTGGTAATGAATTCCACAGGCTCACCTCTCTTTGGGTGGTGATATGGGAGGGTCCTCTGATATGGGTGAGTCCTCTGTTATGGGGAGTCCCCTGATATGGCTGGTTTCTCTGATATGGAAGGGTTCACTGATGTGGATGGGTTCTCTGGTAAGGGGGGTGGTTCTTTGAGATGGGGGTTTCTCTGGTATGGGGGGTTCTCTGGTATGGGGGGTTCTTTGAGATGGTGGGTTCTCTGGTATGGAGGTGTTTGGTAGAATTTGCTTTGTGGGGGGGGGGGGAGCCCTCCAATGGACTTTTGGGGCACCTACCTTAAATACCCGGGCCCACTGCGATGTCTACTACTTCAGGGGGCGCTGGCAAATACTTGGTGAATCCCAGGGGAGAGGGCCAGAGCATCATGGAGGTGTGGAGAATCCCATGTCCAGCCTGTTAATAGGATACAGATGTGTTCAAATGACCTATTTGCATCCTCCTGCTAGCGCGGGACCAAGGAATCAGAAACAGATTGTTGCCTGCCGCTGATCCCGTTTTTTCTCCGAAAAGAGATTCTCTGCTACAGGCGCCATTTGCAAAGAATCACCCCCATTGTCTACACCCCAGGGAATCTCCATCATTCAAAACAATATTTTATAGCCATCTCTTTGTAAACAAGTAAATGGTTAAAATCAATCATTATCTCACCTTTTACAACTCCTTAATTAGAGCTTTTATTTTTTTCAGAAATGTTTTTAGTGGCTTTTCACTGTTTTGCATCAGTGTGTATGGGGTACACTGTGAAGAGCATGATCATACGTTAACAGATATACAACATAACAATAGTCCAATCCTAATCTGCCGAACATATTTGCAAGTTTCAGGGGGTGGTACCCATCTGGTATAGGGTGTGGTCAGTGTGTGTATACCTTTGTACTTCCCTGGAATCTTTTGACCCTGTTTCTGGGTCCTTCCTTTGTGGCTATGTTTTCAACCTTCTGCTGTCTGTCTTGTTGGTTTCTGCCCTATTGCTCCCTCCCCTCCCTATTCCCTTTCCTCCCCACTTCCTCCTTTGTGTTTTGTGGCCCATCTGCAGATCCACTTACCTCATGCTCTATCGGCTGTTAGTCAAAAGCAGGTCCTGGAACAAGTTGGTGAAGACATGGAAGCCCTCTTCTGAGCTCCAGATGGTGAATTTGATTTTCTCCAATTGAAGAACTTCCAACAGGTTGGTCAGCCAGTCTGCAGCATTGGGTGGTGCTGCTGATCGCCAGCCGAGCAGGATTCTCCAGCGGGCGATTAGGGAGGCAAAAGCTACGGTGTTGGCCCCCTTCCCCATCAAGAGTTCAGGCTGGTCTGATACCCCAAAGACTGCCACTTTTGTGCTTGACTCCACCTTCACCCCACAACCTTGGACATTGCCTCAGGGAA
Organism: Scyliorhinus torazame; assembly: GCF_047496885.1. Lineage (NCBI taxonomy): Eukaryota > Metazoa > Chordata > Chondrichthyes > Carcharhiniformes > Scyliorhinidae > Scyliorhinus > Scyliorhinus torazame. The sequence goes on from NC_092710.1 coordinate 203,637,064, forward strand.
GACATATCCAGAACATTTGGGTGTGGTTGACTGGGCTTCCCTGGCACCATTCACATTTGTCCTCCACCTTCAGGAAGAACTTGCTCATTCGGGTTCTGGTTAGGTGCATTCTGTGCACCCCCTTTAGCTGCATTAGGCCAGTGCATTAGGCCCATCTCAAAGAACCACCCCCCTTACCAGAGAACCCATCCACATCAGCGTATGTGGAGGTGGATTTTGCCCTATTCTGTGCTTTGCCCCCGATACCCCAGCCTATTTCTATCCCCAGTTCTTCCTCCCATTTTTCTCTTGTCTCGGCGGGGAGAGTGCCTCCTCCTCCAACAGTCGCCCATAGAGGTCCCCGCAGTTCCCCTCCACTAACTTTGCCTGCGTCCAACAGCTCCTCTACCAGTGAGTGTCCAGGCATCTGTCGGCATTTCCCTACGGCGGAAGTTTCTGATCTGTATGTATCGTAGCTCATTCCCTTTGGGCAGTTGAAAACTCTCCATCAGTTCTTCTAGCGTCGCTACTCTGTCCTCCATGTGAAAGTCATTATCAATGTCCCCCAATGTCTTCACCTTTTAAAGGTGGCTTCCATTGTGCCGGGTGAGAACCTGTGATCGTTACAGATGGGGGCCATGGTGGACATATCGGTCAGGCTGAAATGTTGCCTTAGTTGGTTCAATGCCCGGAATGAGGCCATTATCACTGGGATTGGCTGGTGGGGATGGGAGCCCTGCTGGGCCCCTTCACATATACACACACAAACGGCAAGATCATTTTGTCTACTGTGATAAAAAAAAGCCTTGGTGATGTAGATAGGTGTGGATCTGAAAAGGAAGAGAAACCTGGGCAGCATGTTCATTTTGATTGTCTGCACCCTCCCTGCGAGGGAGAGTGGGAGTGTGTCCCACCTCCGCAGGTCCTTCTTTACTTCCTCCACCAGGCTTGTCAAGTTCCATTTGTGGATCCGTGCCCATTCGTGGGCAATTTGGATCCCCAGGTAGCGGAATTTGTTTTGGGCTTGTTTGAACAGCAGTCCCTCCAACTCTGCCCCTCCCCCTTGCTGGTTCACCGGGAAGATTTCATTTTTGCTCAGGTTGGGTTTGTAGCCCGAGAAGGCTCCAAACACTTTCAGGAACCTCATGATCCCATCCATGCTGCTTAAGGGGTCTAAGACGTAGAGGAGCAGGTCATCTGCATAGAGTGAGACTCTGTGCTCTCTGCTCCTCTCTGGATCCCCTTCCAATCATCAGTGGCTTGATTCCCAGGATGAATAGAAGCGGGGACATTGGGCATCTGCTGCCTCACGGCGCCGAGGTCCCAGGTTCGAACCCGACCCAGGGTCACTGTCTATGTGGAGTTTGCACATTCTCCCTGTGTTTGCGTGGGTTTCACCCCCACAACCTAAAGATGTGCAGGGTAGGTGGATTGGCCACGCTAAATTGCCCCTTAATTGGAAAAAATGAATTAGGGACTCTAAATCTGAAAAAAAGATATCTGCCCTGTGCTCCTGTGCAGCTGGAATTATTTAGAGCTAGTCGTGTTAATCCACACGCTCGCCATGGGAGCGTTGTACAGGAGTTCCACCCAGGCGGTGAACTCCACTCCAAGCCCAAACAGGTTCACAGACTCGCTAGCAAGGGGCGCTCTACCTGCAATGCTAGCACAAGCCTCAATCTCGCTGATACCGTGAAAGACAAAGACCCGATCGAACACAGGACCTACAGCACCAGTACTTCCATGAGGAACCTCCACTCGACTCTGGGTCCAGAGAGATGATCGCCTCAAATGTTCTCTTTCTGGATGGGGGTCAATATCACGTTCAGCCAGTTCTGATGTTCGATGTTAGCTGTCTACCTTTAACAAAGCCCACCTGCTCCTCTGCGACCACCTCTGGCACGTAGTTCTCCAGTCGCGAAGGCAGGATCTTGGCTATTATTTTCATGCCTACATTGACAACGAGATGGAGTGTAGGACCCGCATTTGGTTGGATTTTTGCCTTTCTTGGATATCAGCGAGATTGAGACTTGTGCTTGGATTGGAGATAGAGTGCCACTTGCGAGCGAGTCTGTGAACTTGTCCCAAAGGTGCGGGGCCGATGCTGTCCTAAATCTTGTGGAGAATTCCATCTAGTTCGGGCTTCTTCCCCAACCGCATGGAGTTAATGCTCTCCATGACTTTTTCAAGTTCTACTAGAGCTTTCAGCACCCATTTCCAACCCTCCCCACGACTACATGTCCAGTTCATCGAGGAACTTCTTCATCCTCGCCTCCCCTTCGGGGGGCTTGGAGGTGTACATTCCCTGGTAGAAGGCCTTGAATGCTTTATCTACCTTTTCCAGTTCAGCTACCAGCCTGCCGTTGTTGTCCCTAATTTGTGCGGTTTCCCTTATGGCTGCCTGCTTTCCCAGCTGGTGAGCAGGTATCTAACCTTGTCTCCATGTTCGTACAGGGTTCAACTGTGACTCGCGGAGTTGATGCACTGTTTTCCTAGTGGACAGCAGGTCAAAGTCCATTTGTATCTTTTTCCTCCACACCAGAAGCTCTACGTTCGGGGTCTCGGAATATCACCGGTCCACCTTGTAGCGCACAAAGACTCACGAGAGACGAATAGAGATGAAGTCGATGAGGCTTTATTAAGCGTGACTTGATTCCCCGCAGTTCAGTAACAGACTGGCCTGCGGGGGAGAACTCCTGGTTCTTATACTCCGCCTTCAGGGCAGAGCTAGAGGTCAACAGCCAACCAGGACCCGGGATCTGTCAGCCAATGACATCACGGCTTCACAGTCCCACATGACCCCTAATGCATACTACCACATTCACCCCTTGTTAAAAATGAACCCGGCGGGGTGGTGCTTCGCATGGTGGTAGGGGTTACAAGGCTGGTCCTGGGAGGAAAGCTTTTGCATGTCATCACAGTATGTACAGGGTTTTTTTTTGTTTTGCACTATTTACTGTAGTCGTAAGGGGGAAAAGAAAAAAGTTCTCGTTAAAGTCCACAACATTGTAGTATTACATCCATGCCACGAGTCGGTCGGGCGGTCTGGTCGTCCTTGTCGATCGCCTCGGCCCCGGTGGTGGTGCTTGTTCCCGTGTTGTCGTCTCCGGGAGCCTTACGGTTTCTGCGTCAGCTTCACTTCACTTCTGGTCGGACCTGGGAGGAGGACCGATCCTCCCGGGAAGGGGGCGGTGGCGGGGTGCGCCGGCTGCAGGGAGGGGGGTGATTGGTGTCGGGGGGGTGTGCGTGTTGCCGGCGGGCGCCAGATCTCGCAGGGAGACCATGTCCTGTCGGCCGTCGGGGTACTCCACGTAAGCTTGGAGGAGGTGAACCCTCTCGACCAACGGGTCCGACTTGTGCGCCCGCACATGTTTTCGGAGCAAGATGGGTCCTGGGGCCGCCAGCCAGGTCGGCAGCGACGTTCCAGAGGAGGACTTCCTGGGGAAGACAAGGAGGCGCTCATGAGGCGTTTGGTTAGTGCTAGTACACAGTAGCGACCGGATGGAGTGGAGAGCGTCCGGGAGGAACTCCTGCCACCGTGAAACTGGGAGGTCCCTGGACCGTAGGGCCAGTAGAACGGTCTTCCAGACCGTGCCGTTCTCCCTCTCTACTTGCCCGTTCCCCCGGGGGTTGTAGCTGGTCGTCCTGCTCGAGGCTATACCGTTGCTGAGCAGGAACTGGCGCAGCTCGTCACTCATGAAGGAGGACCCCCTGTCGCTGTGGACGTATGCGGGGCAACCGAACAGTGTGAATATGGTGTTGAGGGCTTTAACGACTGTGGCCGCTGTCATGTCAGGGCAGGGGATGGCGAAGGGGAAACGGGAGTACTCGTCCACCACATTCGGGAAGTATGTGTTGCGGTCGGTGGAGGGGAGGGGCCCTTTGAAATCTAGACTAAGGCGTTCAAAGGGACGGGAAGCCTTAATCAGGTGCGCTCTATCCGGCCTGAAAAAATGCGGTTTGCACTCTGCGCAGATGTGGCAGTCCCTTGTGACTGTACGGACCTCCTCTAAAGAGTATGGGAGGTTGCGGGACTTGATGAAGTGGTAAAACCGAGTGACCTCCGGGTGGCAGAGGTCCTCGTGGAGGGTTTGGAGGCGGTTAATTTGTGCGTTGGCACATGTGCTGCGGGATAGGGCATCGGACGGCTCGTTCAGCTTTCCGGGACGATACAAAATCTCGTAGTTGAAGGTGGAAAGCTCGACCCTCCACCTTAAGATCTTGTCGTTTTTGATTTTGCCCCGCAGTGCATTATCGAACATGAAGGCTACCGACCGTTGGTCAGTGAGGAGAGTGAATCTCCTGCCGGCCAGGTAATGCCTCCAATGTCGCACAGCTTCCACTATGGCTTGGGCTTCCTTTTCCACTGAGGAGTGGCGGATTTCTGAGGCGTGGAGGGTTCGGGAGAAAAAGGCCACGGGCCTGCCCGCTTGGTTAAGGGTGGCCGCTAGAGCTACGTCGGAGGCGTCGCTCTCGACCTGGAAGGGGAGGGACTCGTCGATGGCGCGCATCGTGGCCTTTGCGATATCCGCTTTGATGCGGCTGAAGGCCTGGCAAGCCTCTGTCGACAGAGGGAAGGTCGTGGTCTGTATCAGGGGGCGGGCCTTGTCTGCGTACTGGGGGACCCACTGGGCGTAATATGAAAAGAACCCCAGGCAGCGTTTTAGGGCTTTTGAGCAGTGAGGGAGGGGAAATTCCATGAGGGGGCGCATGCGTTCGGGGTCGGGGCCTATTATCCCATTGCACACTACATATCCCAAGATGGCTAGCCGGTTTGTGCTGAAAACGCACTTGTCCTCGTTGTATGTGAGGTTCAAGGCTTTAGCAGTGTGGAGGAATTTTTGGAGGTTGGCGTTGTGGTCCTGCTGATCGTGGCCACAGATGGTTACGTTGTCGAGAAACGGGAACGTGGCCTGCAACCCGTGTTGATCAACCATTCAGTCCATCTCTCGTTGGAAGACCGAGACCCCGTTTGTGACGCCAAATGGGACCCTTAGGAAGTGGTATAATCGCCCGTCTGCCTCGAAGGCTGTGTACTTGCGGTCACTAGGGCGGATGGGGAGCTGATGGTAGGCGGACTTGAGGTCCACGGTGGAGAAGACCTTATATTGGGCAATCCGATTGACCATGTCGGATATGCGGGGGAGAGGGTACGCATCTAGTTGTGTGTACCTGTTGATGGTCTGGCTATAGTCTATGACCATCCTTTGCTTCTCCCCTGTCTTTACTACTACCACCTGTGCTCTCCAGGGACTATTGCTGGCCTGGATTATGCCTTCCTTCAGTAGCCGCTGGACTTCGGACCGAATGAATGTCCAGTCCTGGGCGCTGTACCGTCTGCTCCTAGTGGCGACGTGTTTGCAATCCGGGGTGAGGTTTGCAAACAAGGATGGGGGCTCAACCTTGAGGGTTGCGAGGCCGCAGATAGCGAGTGGGGGTATTGGGCCGCCGAATTGGAAGGTTAGGCTCTGCAGATTGCACTGGAAGTCTAATCCCAGTAATGTGGGCGCGCAGAGTTGGGGAAGGACGTAGAGCCTGTAGTTTTTAAACTCCCTCCCTTGCACCGTTAGGGTTACTATGCAGAAGCCTTTAATCTGTACGGAGTGGGATCCTGCGGCTAGGGAAATCTTTTGCGCACTGGGACGGATGGTCAAAAAACAGCGTCTTACCGTGTCGGGGTGGATGAAGCTTTCTGTGCTCCCGGAGTCGAGCAGGCATGGTGTCTCGTGCCCGTTTATCAGCACCGTTGTTGTCGTCGTCTGGAGCGTCCGGGGCCGTGCTTGGTCCAGCGACATTGAGGCCAGGCGTGATCGTAGTGCTTGAGCGTCTTCCTAGAACCCCGTGGAGCCGTCGACACTGGGGTCCGTTGTTGCCGTCCAAGATGGCGGCGGGGGTGAACAAAATGGCCGCCCCCATGCATCGCACATGGCTGGGGGGTCACAAGATGGCGGTGGGGGTGGACAAAATGGCCGCCCCCATGCGTCGCACAGGGCTGGGGGGTCCCAAGATGGCGGCGCCCCTCCTCCCCTCGTGGTGGCCGGGACCCAAAATGGCGGCGCCTGCGGGTCGCACATGGGGCGCTGGGGGGGTTGGGGAGCGTTTGAAACGCGCAGGACTGCTTCTTCTCCTGGGACAACGGCGACCTCCCGGGACCGGCACACAGTCGTGAAATGGCCCTTTTTCCCGCAGCTCTTGCAAGTCGCTGCGCGGGCCGGGCAGCGCTGCCGGGGGTGTTTCGCCTGGCCGCAGAAATAGCAGCGGGCTCCCCCGGGACGACTGGGCGTCTGAACCGCGCAAGCCTGTGGGGTGGGGTTTATCGCGACGGGGGTCCACGGAGCCCAAGGGGCTGCCGCGCGGTCAGGGACGTACGCGCGGGCGTTTCGCGCGGCTACATCCAGGGAGGCTGCAAGGGCCCGTGCCTCTGAGAGTCCCAGCGACTCTTTTTCCAAAAGTCTTTGGCGGATTTGGGGAGAGTTCATACCTGCCACAAAAGCATTGCGCATCAACATGTCCATATGTTCAATCGCGTTTACCGGCGGGCAGCTGCAGGCCCGTCCCAAAATTAGCAGCGCGGCGTAGAATTCATCCAGTGATTCTCCGGGACTTTGCCGTCTCATTGCGAGTTGGTAGCGTGCGTAGATCTGGTTCACTGGGCGAACATAGATGCTCTTTAGTGCTGTGAACGCCGTCTGGAAATCCTCTGCGTCTTCGATGAGAGGGAAAATTTCCGGGCTTACCCTCGATTGCCGGACCTGTAGTTTCTGGTCTTCTGTGACCCGGCCGGGGGCCGTTCTGAGGTAGGCCTCGAGACAAGTCTGCCAGTGTTTGAAAACTGCTGCTGAGTTCGCTGCGTGGGGGCTGATCCTCAGGCAATCCGGGATGATCCTGAGCTCCATAGTCCTTTAAGCACGCTTAATAAATTGTAGCGCACAAAGACTCACGAGAGACGAATAGAGATGAAGTCGATGAGGCTTTATTAAGCGTGACGTGGTTCCCCGCAGTTCAGTAACAGACTGGCCTGCGGGGGGGGGAACTCCTGGTTCTTATACTCTGCCTTCAGGGCGGAGCTAGAGGTCAACAGCCAACCAGGACCCGGGATCTGTCAGCCAATGACATCACGGCTTCACAGTCCCACATGACCCCTAATGCATACTACCACACACCTCCACTATGGAGTCGACCTGTTGTTGTCTAACCAGCCTCTTCTGCCTGTCTGTTAGCGCTTTATAAGCGATAATCTCACCCCTGACCTTAGCCTTCAGCTTCTCCCAGAATGAGGAGGGTGAGACCTCCCTATTCTGGTTATTGGTAATATACCCGTCTGTGACCTGTGACATTTTCTCCACCACCACCATGATTAGTCGGTGCGTGCCTATGTCGGGGATTTCCACCATGTTCTTTCCAGTTGGGAGCGTATACATTGACCAGGACTACTAGTGCCCCTTCCAGGACATTGCTGACCATGACGTACACTCCCCTGGGTCTGTAACCTTCCTTGTCACGAAAAATGCTGTCCTCTTATTGAGCAGTATGGCTACCCCCCTAGCAGGAATGGTACTTTTGTCCCATCCAGCCCTTTCTTACGCATAGTCGGTCCTTCTCCCTTCTCTTGGTGGAAGACTATGTTAGCTTTCATACTTTTTAGGTGGGTGAAAACTCTGGATTTTCTCACTGGGCCCTTAGGTCTCCTAACGTTCCAAATAACTACTTTAATGGGGGTTTCTGTTCTCTCCCTTCTGCAGGATCAACCATACTTACCTCGTGGATGCACCCCTGCACTTGTTGGGGGATCATCCAAGGTGGCTGTGCTCACCGTACTCACCATGAGGCTGGGCCACTGCACTCCAGTGTTACCCTTTGTCCAGGGACTGCGAACCATATGTACACCATGTGGATGGGCCCCTGCACTGGAGTGTTCCTTTGTTTAGGGACCCTCCAAAGTGTCTGCCTGCGGTGCTATTTTGTTTCCTATTGCTATGTGTAGCCTGTTGTCGCCATCCTAGAGCCCTCCCCCAACCCTTTGTTCCCCTTATCGTTCTGCTTCTCCCCCTTCCACCTCTCCCCCCCCTGATGTTTTCTCCCCCTCCCCCATTTACCCCTCTAACTATTCCCCCTTGGGTGGTGTATACCCGCCCTGTCACCTGGCACCCTCTTCCCGGCGGGGGATGCACTGCAGCCCTCCCTCACTCCTACCCCTTGGTGCTAGCTTTCCCGCTATTGCAGTGGCACCGCACGTGAGGTCGGTCTAGGCCTATCCTTCGCCCGCTACTTTTCTTCCCCCTCTTCCAACTTCTCACCCTGCGCTCTGCTGTCTTCGCCCCCTCCCCTTTCTTTTAGCTCTCAGGTCCAGAGCAAGGTGGTACAGTCCCACGCAAATTGTCTTTTCAGTCTTTCCAGCTGACCGTTTCACCGTTCTTCTGTTGCTGCCTTCCCAGCCCATTCTCTAGGACGAATGTGTCTGAGTTCGCAGGGGCTGGAAGTATAGTTTCCTGCCCTGGAAAGTGATCCATAATTTTGTTGGATACAGCTTCCCAAGGTTCATCCCACTTTTGAAGAGGGCCACCTTTGCTCTGTTAAACTCTGCCCGGCACTTGGCCAGGTCTGCCACAATGTCCTGTTGTATCCAAATCTGGCATCCCTCCCAATTGCAAGCCTTTTGTGATTTTGGTGCCGGTCCATTTTCATGATTATTTCCCTCGACTGCCCCCAGGCCCTTGGTTTCGGCCGGAGTGACCTGTGGGCTCTGTCTACCTGTGGAGGGTTAGGGAAACTGTCCCTTCCCACCAGTTTTCTCAGCATCTGGGCCACGTAGTTTGTGGGGTTCCTGCTTTTGGTTCACTCCGGCAGGCCCACTATCCTCAGATTTTGGCGCCGCGACCGATTCTCCTGGTCCTTTATCTTCCTTTTAATTTTCCCTGCATCGCCACCAATCTCACTATCTCCGTCTCCAGGGTGACGATCCGGTCGCTCTTGTCTGTTAAGGCCTTTTCCAGCTCTTTAATGGTGTTCCCCTGGGCCCCCTGTTGCCTCACCACCTTGTCCAGCATGGCGGCCAGTGCATTAATGACCGCACCTTGACTGCTGCCTTTATGTTGACCTTGATGTCCTCTTTGAGCTTCCTTAGCTGCCTGGTGAGAAACTTGTTCCATCCGCCCTCCGGCAAGAGGGAGCTTCATTTGTGGCTTTTTGGTCCTGTGATGATATGCATGAGGCAAGTTTGTACATAATGTTATGCACGACCTCCGATCACTAGGTGGCAGTGTAAAATCCACCACATGACCATGTGCCACGTGGCGGGGGAGTTGGGAGTAGGTCGTGCTGGAGGACAGACGTATTTTGCAGTAGTTCCACAATAGTTAATTAGTGTTAATAGTTTATTATTTTATTTACCCTAGTTATCTTATCACTCAGTTGTTCTATGATAAATTGTTAAAACTAAATGTGCTGTTGTTCATCATTCACTTCGGCCAATCAATACAACATGACAGGTCGCTCTTTTTCAGGCGTTTCTTCTCCTTGAAGGTCCGCTGTTCAATTTGCTTGCTTCTCCTGGCTTCTGTTGCTTTTTGCCTCTTTTTGGCCACTGGAGCTGCTATTGTTCGGCATCACTCTTTGTATTTCGATTGTCGAGGGTGAGGGGATGATTTTTTCCCGGTCAGGTGACCAATTCCAACTAAAGAAGCCTCATTTCGAATTCTTAGGAAGAGAACCACCTTTCCTGCATCCACTTAGCACATCCCCGTCACCGGAAGACTAGCTTTGGTTTTTAATTAATTTTGGTGTGGCACGGTGGCACAGTGGTTAGCACTGCTGCCTCACAGCTCCAGGGACATGGGTTCAATTCTGGCCTCAGGTCACTATCTGTACGGAGTTTACACTTTCTCCCCGTGTCTGCGTGGATTTCCTCCATGCTCCGGCTCACTCCCATAGTCCAAAAATGTGCAGGTTAAGTGGATTGACCATGTTAAATTGCCCCTTAGTGTCCAAAAATGTTAGGTGGGTTTTAGGTGGGGTTACTGGGTTACGAGGATAGGGTGGAGGCGTGGGCTTATGCATGGTGCTCGTTTCAAGGGCCAGTACAGATGCGATGGACTGAATGGCCTCCTTCGGCACTGTAAATTCCATGATTATGATTCTACGGGATGTGGGCACCACTGGTTAGATCAGCATTTATATCCTATTCCTAGTTGCCGTTCAGAAGGTGGTGGTGAGTTGCATTTTTGAATCACTGTAGGTCATGTGGCGTAGGTACACCTACTGGGGTATTCGGGAGGCAGTTGCAGGATGTTGCCCCAGTGACAGTGAAGGAACGCCAATATATTTCCAAGTCAGGATAGTGAGTGACTTGGAGGGGAACCTCCAGGTGGTTGGGTTCCCGGGTATCTGCTGCTTTTGTCCTTCTAGGTGGTAGTGGTCGTAGGTTTGGAAGGTGCTATCTAAGGAACCTTGGCGAGTTACTGCAGTGCATCTTGTAGATGGTACACACGACTGCCACTGTTTGTCGATGGTGGAGGGTTTGAATGTTTGTGGAAGGGGGGGCAATCAAGCGGGTTGCTTAGTCCTGGATGGTGTCGAGCTTTTTTTTTTTGAAAAATATTTTTATTTAACATTTTCAAAATTTTTACATTTTTACAACAATACACAATCTCTTCCCCCCCCCCCCCCCCCCCCCCCACCCCCAACCCCTCAACAGCAACTAGACCTCCAAAATGTAACACAAACAAACCCCATTCTCTGGTGGAACCCCTCATCCGCCCATTTCAGAGCAGATTCCACGTTCTCCAAATACAGGAACTCCAGTCAGTCCCCCAGCCATTCCAAGGCACTAGGGGGGAGAAGCTGACCTCCACACCAACAGAACCTGTTTGCGAGCAATCAACGAGGTGAAGGCTAAAACATTTGCCCCCGCTCCCATCTACAGATCTACAATTCCAGCAGGTCAGAAACGCCGAAAATGGCCTCCAGGGGCCCCGGCTCCAATTCCATCTGCAGAACCTCAGACATGGTGCTGAAAAACGAACCCTAATATTTCTTCAACTTCGGGCAGGACCAGAACATACAAACATGATTGGTAGGGCCCCACCCTCATGGCTCACAACTATCCTCCACTCCCTCAAACAATTGGCTCATCCTTGCACTTGTTAAATGTGCCCTGTACACCACTTTTAACTGAATCAACCCCAGCCTTTCACATGAGATCGAGCTATTGACCCTTCGCAACACTTCACACCATAACCCTTCATCCAGTCCCATTCCCAACTCTTCCTCCCATTTGGCCTTAATCCCATCCATGGACCCCCTTCCCCCCCCTCCCACTGACAGCAACGAGGAGCCCGGTGCCACGAGAAAGCTCTGGAAAACCTTCTTTGCAAAATTCCGCACCTGCATATACCTGAAGCCCTGCTTACGCCGAAACCCATCCTTCACACTCGGCTCTTCCAAACTTGCAAATCACCACTCCAGAAACAAATCGTTCATCTCTTTTACTCCTTTCTACTCTGATCCCTGGAACCTTGTATCCATCCTCCCTGGTTCAGACCCATGATTCTCTCTTATCGGCATCACCCTCGACCCTGCCCGCAAATTGCTACCTGCACCCCCAAGTACCTAAATCGTAACCCTTCCACTCCCTTTCACTCTTCCCTAGTTCAATTTATACCCCAAAAGTGCCCCAAATTTCCCCAGCATCCCCATTATATCCCTCACCGATAAGCTCGGATTCAAAATGTACAGCAGCAAATCATCTGCATACAGAGACACCCTGGGCGGGATTCTCCACTCCCGCGCCGAAGTGCCCACGCCGTTGTGAACGCCATCGAGGTTCACAACGGCGCGAAACGGCCCCTATCCCGACCGATTCAGGGCCCGATAATGGGCTAGGAGCGGGGCCGCGTCATCTACACGCGCCAGGCCTTGTTACCGCGTAAAGGCGTCGCCGCATACATGACGCGGCCGGCGCCGCATAACTGGCGTCACCCGCGCATGCGCGGGTTGGCCAGCGCCAACCCGCGCATGCATGGTTGCTGTCCTCTCCGAGTCCGCCCCGCAAGAAGATGGCGGACGGATCTTGCGGGGCTGCGGAAGGAAGGAGGTCCTCCTTCAGAGAGGACGGCCCGACGATCGGTGGGCACTGATCACGGGCCACCCCACATTTGAGGTACCCCCCGGTGCAGGATCCCCCCTCCCCCCCCCCCCGCCCCCCGCAGGCCGCCCCCCCCCACCGTTCCCGCGCTGTTCCCGACCAGGTGTGGACGGCGCCGGGGGGAACCCGGCGTTTTGGGCTGGCCGCTCGGCCCATCCGGGTCTGAGAATAGCTGGGGTGCTGGAGAATCGCCATTTTGGGTGTCTCAGGCGATTCTCCGGCCTGCGGCCCACGGAACCCGACAGGGCCGTTCCCGCCGCTTGGGAGAATCGCGGGAGGGCGTCGGACCGGCGTCGCAGAAAATTTTGCCGGCCCAGGCGATTCTCCCAACCGACGCGAGAGTGGAGAATCCCGCCCCTATGTTCCCCCCTCACTATCTCCCTCCATAGGCCAGCGCAATAGCCAAGGGCTCAAACACCAATGCAAACAAAAGGGAATATGGGGCATGTTGTGTCGAGCTTAAGAGTTCTTATTGGTGCTGCACTCATTGCCAGAGGGTTTCTAGCCTTTGACCTGTTCTGGTAGCCACAGTATTAATATGGTTTGTATCAATAATGGTGACCATGAAACGACTGGATTGCTCCAAAACCCTATCTGGTTAACTCATGTCCTTTAGTGAAGGAAATCGCTGCCCTTGTCTCAGGTGGCTGGCGTCTGGCTCCAGCCCCACAGCAATGTAGTTCACTGTCCTGTGAAGGGGCTTAGCCATCCACTAGATTCATAGAATCATAGAATTCCTACAGTGCAGAAGGAAGCCATTCAGCCCATCGAGTCTACACTTACCCTCTGAAAGAGCACCCGGCCTAGGCCTAAACCCCACTCTATCCTCGTAAATCAGTCAGCCCAGGGCAGCACGGTAGCACAAGTGGCTAGCACTGTGGCTTCACAGCACCAGGGTCCCAGGTTCAATTCCCCGCTAGGCCACTGTCTCTGCGGAGTCTGCACGTTCTCCCTGTGTCTGCGTGGGTTTCCTCCGGGTGCTCCGGTTTCCTCCCGCAGTCCAAAGATGTGCAGGTTAGGGGGATTGGCCGTGCTAAATTGGCCTTAGTGTCCAAAAAGGTTAGAAGGGGTTATTGGGCTATGGGGATAGAGTGGAAGTGAAGGCTTAAGTGGGTCGGTGCAGACTCGGTGGGCCGGTTAGCCTCCTTCTGCATTGTATGTTCTATGTTCTATGTTCTACCCCACATCACCTTTTTGGACACAAAGAGGCAATTTAGCATGGCCAATCTACCTAACCCGCACCTCTTTGGAATGTGGTGGAAACCGGAGCACCCGGAGGTAACCCACGCAGACACGGGGAGAGCATACAAACTCCACACAGACAGTCACCCGCCACTGGAATTGAGGCTGGGTCCCTGGCACTGATAGGCAGCAGTGCTAACCACTGTGCTACTGTGCCGTGTATTCAAGACAGCCTCCTTAGGGACAACTAAGGACAGGTAATAAATGTTGGCCTTTCCAAAGATGCACACATCCTATGGATGAATAAATAGAAATTGTTGGAAAACCATTTTCATTAAAATACCTGATAAGCTCCTTCTCGGTTCTAGGTAATAATTCAGTAACTGATGTGTGTTTTTTTTTCCCCAAAATGGAGTTCTTCTTGGCTATTACCTTAGTGTGGCTATTGTGTTCTTATCAGCCAAAGTGGTTGTAAAATCCCACAAGGGGTATTGGATTTAACAATTACTTAGGGGGTCCTTTAAGAGAATCAACTAAAATATACTGGAAAATAAAACGATTCTTGAAAAATTACTGAATCTACAGAAATATGGGGCGAAATTCTCCCCAAACGGCGCGATGTCTGCCGACTGGCGCCCAAAACGGCGCCAATCAGACGGGCATCGCACCGCCCCAAAGGTGCGGAATGCTCCGCATCTTTGGGGGCCGAGCCCCAACATTGAGGGGCTAGGCCGGCGCCGGAGGGATTTCTGCCCCGCCAGCTGGCGGAAACGGCCTTTGTTGCCCCGCCAGCTGGTGCGGAAATGACATGTCGGGGCGGCACATGCGCGGGAGCGTTAGCGGCCGCTGACAGTTTCCCGCGCATGCGCAGTGGAGAGAGTCTCTTCCGCCTCCGCCATGGTGGAGACCGTCGGAGGGCCGCCCAGGCCCAGCAACCAGCTGCCACCCAAACGGTTCCCGGGTTCCTGGATGTAATTGACCCACCCGGACAACCGATGCGTGTGGACACCCAGGGACTGAGTAATGGGATGAGGGTCATCTTCCAGGACCTGCACACGCAGCTGGAGGAGTCTATCCGCGCCCAGGAGCAGGGTGTGGTGCCGCTCATCGCAGCCACCCAGGCCGACACAGCACGGGTCGCGTCCGCGGTGGAGGCAATGGGTGAAGGGGTTTTGGCCATGGGTCAGGTTTTGCAAGGCGTTGGGCTTCACGTACACGCGTCATCCATGGCCCAGGAGCGGGCTGCCCTCTCACAGGTAGCCATGCGCCAGAGCCAACACGACATTGCCGCCGCTCTCCGGGCCCTGGCTGAGTCTCACCATGCCATGGCCCGGTCCCAGCAGGCGATGGCCCAGTCCCAGCAGTCGGTCGCGGAGAGCATTGACCGCCTGGCGCACGTGATGGATGGTGTCGCACACTCACAGGTCGAGATCGCACAGACCTTGGCAGGAATGTTGCACTCCCTGGGCCCCGTCTCGTCGAACATTCGGACCATGGTCGATACCGCTGCAGGCCTCCAGGACTGGCAGCGCCAGGCGTCAGGGGTGCGACGAGGCATGTCTCCGAGCGCATCTCCGTCCCACAGTGAGGCCCGGGGGCCACCGGGCTCCCCGAGGGAGGAGGAGGTTCTGGGGCCCGTCCCGGTAGCTCCACCAAGGGACGTCCCGGCACACTCGGCCTCCTCCTGTTCCGTCCCTGGCGCATCTGGTGGGGAGCGGGCAGGTCAGGGTGGCACCACGCCATCCAGCACGCCCGCAGAGCAGCCTGGCCCATCGAAGCCGGGCCGCCCAAGGAAACGTGTGCCGACGGGGAGCCATGTCGAAGGGCGTGATTCACAGCAGTCCGCCTCCACTCCTGCTGTACCATCTGGGAACACACCTAGGCGTAGTGGTAGGGCCCGTAAGGCAAAGTCGTTCGGCAAGTAAGAAGTTGGCACGGGTGCAGGGCACAGTCTAGTTGTAGTGGGTAGATCACCTATGTTTACCACACGAATAAACGCACTGTTAAATCTGACTTGTAAGACTGTGTGCTATGTCCGGTGCCGGGGGCTCGTGAGGGTGCCCGATTGGCGTAGTGGTATACGAGCCGTTCAAGGTCTGTTCTGGATGTGCTGATCCTTCCCCGCCCCCCCGCCCCCCGCCCCCCATAATCGGACACCGTTGTCCTCGGTACACCGACGCCAGCCACCCCATGGACATGTGGTGAAATATCCGTCACAAATGCTGTGAGCCCCGGAGTGCATGGTTCAGCTAGAGCCATGAGTCAGACCTTGGCTGGCGAATCTGAGCACACAGCTCATCGCAGAGCGGGCTGTCATCATTCAACATGGCACTAATCACACCCGCTTACCCAATCATTAATGTTGTGCAATCCCGTAGTGCCGCAGTGGTAAGATGATGTGGAATTGTTGCCGTGAACGCAGTGCGGGGGCGGGGGGGGGGGGGGGGGTTGGGGGGAGGTGGTGGGCGCTGTGTGGTGCCCATGTACAGGAGTGACGGTGCAAGTGGCAGTGTTCAGCGAATCCCACCCCCACAGTGCGTGAACCGTGCGGCCACCAACGCGTCACGTGCCCGCTGTCCGCGGCGGTGCCGTCACACAGCCTCCTGGGCATAACGAGCAGCCGGGCAGTGTCTGCGTCCTGCGCCCCTCCCCCCACCCTGATGCGCCCCATCATCTTCATCCTCCGCATCCTCCTCTTCCCCATCCCCCTCGTTTGCGTTGGCTCCGGTGCGTCGGGTCCTCCCTTCGGCTCCTCCCCTCTGCATGGCAATGTTGTGCAGCGCACACAAGACCACAACTATGTGACCGACCCTATCGGGCCGGTACTGCAGGGCCCGTCCTGATCGGTCCAGGCATCTGAAGCGCATCTTCAGCAGCCCGAAGCACCGCTCCACCACACCCCTGGTTGCTGCATGGGCCTCGTTGTATAGGCGCTCCGCGTTGGTGTGAGGCCTCCGTATTGGCGTCAGCAGCCATGACCTCAATGGATAGCCCTTGTCGCCCAGCAACCAGCCCCTCAACCTGGGGGGGTGAGGGGGGGGGGGGGGGCATCCATCGAACATTGCGGGGATGAACGACTGTGCCAGAATGTAGGCGTCATACATACTGCCGGGGTACTTTGCACACACGTGCATGATCTTCATGTGGGGGTCGTACACCACCTGAATGTTCATGGAATATGCGCCCTTTCTGTTCATGAACACTTCCCTGTTGTCTGCAGGTGGGCGCATGGGGACGTGCACACCATCGATGACACCCTGGACCATCGGTATCCCGGCCACCTTGGCGAATCCACGTGCCCGTGCTTCCTGCTGTGCTCGGTCCTCGGGGAATTGAATGTACCTGTCCGCGATGGCGTACAAGGCGTCGGTGACGGCCCTGATGCACCTGTGGACCGATGCCTGTGATATCCCGGATAGGTCCCCGCTCGGCGCCTGGAAGGAACCGTTCGCATAGAAGTTTAGAGCCACCGTCAGCTTGACGGAGACTGGTATCGCGTGTCCTCCTTCCATTCCACGTGGTGCGAGGTGCGCCACGAGCTGGCATATATGTGCGACCGTCTCCCTGCTGAACCGTAGTCTCCTCCTGCATGTGATGTCCTTTAGGGCCTCGAACGACATTCTGTCACGGTACACCCTCGGCCTTGCTGGACGCCTGTGGCGCCCTGGCACCACCATCAGTGGATCCTCCTGCTCCACCTGCTTCATCTCCTCCTCCTGCTCCCCCCAAGCACTTCCTCTGCATTCCTCGCCGTCTGGCAATCAATGTTCCCCTCGGCATCCCCCTGTACATTCGGGTCCTGAGCGCCTGCGGCCTGCAGGTCGACGACGGGCCACTCCGCGGCCATCCCCTCTGCTGCACCGGCGACCGCTGCATCTGCAGGCACTGTGGGCCGTCCGACTCTACGCTGCCGGATGGCAAACTCCAGAGCTATTGCTCCAACCACAGCAGTGAACATCGCTGTCTGGTTGGCATACATGGTGACCTGCAGGAGGGTGGAGGGGGGCAGAGAAACGACATGTTACACGGAGGTTCTTCACACCTCGTCAGCCGGGCTGCATGGGATCCCTGTGTGTCCCGGTGGGATGGTCGCGCTGCAGACACGCAGCCAGCCTAACACCTGGTCACTGTCTGCGCCCAACGGTCAGTTCACACCGTACTGCTCACCAGTGTGCCACTCGCCTGTGCCCATCAGCCACACGCAACCTGCGGCCGTGTCCTCGTCACCGTCCTGCCATATCAGGGCGGCTGACATGTGGCATCCGCGGATGGACGATACCATCTACACTCTCCCTCACCCCCCCTCCCACCTGCACGCTCTTCCACCCCCCTCCCACCTGCACGCTCTCCCGCCCCCTCCTCCCACCTGCACACTCTCCCTCATCCCCCTCCCACCTGCACACTCTCCCACACCCCCCCTCCCACCTGCACACTCTCCCTAACCCCCCTCCCACCTGCACGCTCTCCCACACCCCCCCTCCCACATGCACACTCTCCCACACCCCCCCTCCCACCTGCACACTCTCCCTAACCCCCCTCCCACATGCACACTCTCCCACACCCCCCCTCCCACCTGCACGCTCTTCCACACCCCCCCTCCCACCTGCACACTCTCCCACCCCCCCACCTGCACACTCTCCCCCCTCCCACCTGCACGCTCGCCCTCACCCCCCCTCCCACCTGCACGCTCTCCCACACCCCCCCCCCACCTGCACACTCTCCCACCCCTCCACCACCTGCACACTCTCCCGCACCCCCCTCCTACCTGCACCCTCTCCCACACCCCCCCTCCCACCTGCACGCTCTCCCACACCCCCCTCCCACCTGCACACTCTCCCACCCCCCCACCTGCACACTCTCCCGCACCCCTCCTCCCACCTGCACGCTCTCCCATCCCCCCTCCCACCTGCACACTCTCCCACCCCCCCACCTGCACACTCTCCCGCACCCCCCCTCCCACCTGCACGCTCTCCCACACCCCCACCTGCACACTCTCCCGCACCCCCCCTCCCACCTGCACGCTCTCCCACCCCCCTCCCACCTGCACGCTCTCCCACACCCCCACCTGCACACTCTCCCGCACCCCCCCTCCCACCTGCACGCTCTCCCACCCCCCTCCCACCTGCACACTCTCCCACCCCCCCACCTGCACACTCTCCCGCACCCCCCCCTCCCACCTGCACGCTCTCCCACACCCCCCCTCCCACCTGCACACTCTCCCGCAACCCCCCTCCCACCTGCACACTCACCCCCCCACCCCCACCTGCACACTCTCCCCCCCCCCCCCCCACCTGCACACTCTCCCACACCCCCCCCTTTGGCCGCAGCCTTCTCAGGGAAGCCGACCCGGTCTCCAGGCGCTGCACTACAGTCCACTCACCTCCTCACTGCTCAGCGTCAGCCAGCACGACTGGCTGACGACTTTAAAAAGCAGGTGTGAACGGCGACGGCGTGAACTGGGGTCACGCCGTCGGGACTTCGGCCCATCTGGGCCTGCGAATAGCAGGGGTGCCGGAGAATCACCGTTTTGGGTGTCTCGGGTGATTCTCCGGATTGCGGCCCGCAAAACTCGACAGGGCCGTTCCCGCCGCTTGGGAGAATCGCGGGAGGGCGTCGGATCGGCGTCGCGGGAAATTTTGGCGGCCCAGGCGATTCTCCCAACCGGCGTGGGAGTGGAGAATCGCGCCCAAAGTGTTTTGGATACCTCTTCAACCGCACTGAGTACCTTGGGCGAAATTCTCCCCCAACGGCGCGATGTCCGCCGACTGGCGCCAAAAACGGCGCCAATCAGACGGGCATCGCGCCGGCCCAAAGGTGCGGAATGCTCCGCATCTTTGGGGGCCGAGCCCCAACATTGAGGGGCTAGGCCGACGCCGGAGATATTTCTGCCCCGCCAGCTTGCGGAAATGGCGTTTGTTGCCCCTCCAGCTGGCGCGGAAATGCGGCGCATGCGCGGGAGCGTCAGCGGCGGCCGACAGTTTCCCGCGCATGCGCAGTGGGGAGAGTCTCTTCCGCTTCCGCCATGGTGGAGGCCGTGGCGGAGGCGGAAGGGAAAGAGTGCCCCCACGGCACAGGCCCGCCCGCGGATCGGTGGGCCCCGATCGTGGGCCAGGCCATCGTGGGGGCACCCCCCGGGGTCAGATCGCCCCGCGCACCCCCCCCCCCCCCCCCCAGGACCCCGGAGCCCGCCCACGCCGCCTGGTCCCGACGGTAAATACCAGCTTTGATTTACGCCGGCGGGACAGGCAATTTCTGGGCGGGACTTCGGCCCATCCGGGCCGGAGAATTGAGCGGGGGGTCCCGCCAACTGGCGCGGCCCGATTCCCGCCCCCGCCCAATCTCCGGTACCGGAGACTTCGGCGGGGGCGTGATTCACGGCGGCCAACGGTCATTCTCCGACCCGGCGGGGGGGTCGGAGAATGACGCCCCTTATCTCGAGTAGAGATAAGAAGATCTTTCACAGTGGGAATGCTTGTCTTCCCTGTGATCCTTGCAGAGTATGAGCTCTCCCGCTAGTGGTGGGGTATCTCAATTACCCAGTGTATATAAGGTCAACCAGTAAGGCACCGACCAGAATAGGAACCCGGTAATAATCTACTGGGTATCGTATATATAGTTTGTACAAATAATACTCCATTCTTACTTTACTCGGTGTGGATGTCCGTGTTCACATTAAAGTGGTACAGCTATGGGTCTGAAACCAGCTCAAGATATATAAATTGGTGGATTCTCAAGAGTCCATTAATAATGCTGTAGTTATAGGTCAAGGGAGTTTGTAAAGTTTGAGTTGCATCAAATTTAGCAGCTGTAGGTTGTGGCTCTGTGACCGTCAGTTTTGAAATGCTAAATCCTATTGAGATGCTGTCTGGAGGCATTCCAGATGTTGATGTCACTGAGTGGTGAATGTGTGCCCTACACAGTCAATTTCACAGACCATCATTTAATGTCAATATAGCAGTGGAGCTTGTGACACTCATGTTGTAAGTGATACAGCAAATTCACACAGGGTATCAGGTGATTAAACTCAAATAGAACATAGGAGATAAAACATACAGTGCAGAAGGAGGCCATTCTTTCCATTGAGTCTGCACCGACCCACTTAAGCCCTCACTTCCACCCTATCCCCGTAACCCAATAACACCTCCTAACCTTTTTTTGGTCACTAAGGGCAATATATCATGGCCAATTCACCTAACCTGCACATCTTTGGACTGTGGGAGGAAACCGGAGCACCCGGAGGAAACCCATGCAGACATGGGGAGAACGTGCAGACTCCGCACAGACAGTGACCCAGCGGGGAATCGAACCTGTGACTCGGGCGCTTTGAAGCCACAGTGCTATCCACTTGTGTTACCATGCTGCCCTACTTGGCTACCGTGCTGCGGTAATGGACTCTTGAGAATCCACCAATTTATATGTCCAAAGGTTTTGTCCGAGATCTGTTGCTACACTATTAACTGCACAAAAACAGAATCTCACTGTCTGTCCATCATTGACATGCTCTTGAGTAGGACGAAGTTGCGCTCAAGATGGAACCTGATATTACCACAGAAGGGTAAATTTTATTTTCACTCATGTTGCAAATGCCTGGTTTCCCTCACTGACCTGTTAGCAAATCACATTTTCAGCAACCTGGGATGCAGAAAACTTAGAAACCTAAATGTAAAGGATAAATCTAAGTACCCGCAGATGCCACGCCACAACTAACTTTGTGTCACTATATTGTAATGTCATTCACAGTATTTTCCTGCAGGATTAAAGTTGGTGTCAACCTTTTGCTGTTTACACATTTATTTTTAGAATATAATCTTTCTAATCTACTTCTACCTATTTCTCTAGTTGCAAAAGACCTATCGAACTGTGCAAAGTAATGCTGTAGTAAACATTCTAGGATACATGTAAGTAAAAAATTTTAAGAAAATACTTTTTTACAGTCGCATTTGATTCTTAAGGTCTAATGTTGAACATAGGAAAGTAGAAGCTGGAAAGTGAACACAAGAAGGAATAGAAACATTTATGCATTTTATTAAGTGTCCACGAAGGTAAGATTTCCTTATTATTGCCATTGCCTGGACCCCAAATATCTGCTCTGCAATTTAAAAAAAACAATGGGCGCGATTTACCGGCCACGTCCTGCCGGAATTGGGATGGGACACAGCCGATAAATCCTGGGAACGGCCTCTCCCAGGATTCCCATCAATAGGCGACGTTGCAATCCGATCCTGCCCACAATGGCACTGCCAAGCGTTTCCCGTCAAAAGTCAATAAAAACCAAGTGCTGTTAGATAGCGGGGTCGCTCCTGGTGCTATAAGAGCCAAGAACGACCTCTCTAATCTCCCCCAGAATGGACTCTTTTTTTCTTTGGTTAGATTGTGCCAAATGTTGAGATGGTTCACTTTGTAAAAGATCAACAGGGTCTACTTCTGGGAGGGGGGCCAACCTACAACCTGGCTTGTTTTGGCAGTGGTTTTGGATTCCTCACTTCATGAGCATGCAAATCATAAAAGCTCCTCAAATCCCACAAATCTGGATGGCAGGGTGGGACGAGGCCGTGACCAGGATTGTACTTTGTCTCTTCTGGTGAAGTGTGCTCCTCTGCAGATTAACATGTCCACATCCTGCATTCGATTATTATTTAACAGCCTTGAATACAGGGCTTTAGTTTCTAATTATTTCAGTGGCTAGGAGCATCGCTGGCTGGACCGGCATTTGTTGCCCAACTCTAAATGCCCTCGAGAATGCGGTGGTGAGCTGCCTTCTTGAACCATTCCATCTTGTGTAGGTACGCGTACAGTACTGTTGTGAAGCCAGCCTCTACTTTAAGATTGGTTTATTTCCAGGGCAGCACGGTGGCACAGTGGTTAGCACTGCTGCCTCATGGTGCCGAGGTCCCAGGTTCAATCCCGGCTCTGGGTCACTGTCTGTGTGGAGTTTGCACATTCTCCCTGTGTTTGTGTGGGTTTCACCCCCACAACCCAAAGATGTGCAGGGTAGGTGGATTGGCCACACTAAATTGCCCCTTAATTGGCAAAAATGAATTGGGTACTCTAAATTTATTTTTTTTAAAGATTGGTTTATTTCCAAGACTGCAGAGCCCCCACGCACATACTTTCCCAGTTGCCCTATTTTTCAATGTACAATTACCCATGATCTGCTAAAAAACATAATTGCCATCGAACCTAAACAATGTAATTAATAATACTTTGACAGATTCCACTTTTTTCTTTTCAATTGAACAAGCTTTCAAACTAATTAAAAAAAAAATTATATGTATTTTCCCATCTTGTTTGACTCACCTATAACAATGAGTATATCCCATATTCCCTCTTCTTTAAACAATTTTATTCTCAATCATTGATAAAAAAATTACAAACCAAAGAAAATATATTGTTTCCATATCTTCATATTAGCACAAGATGTCCCTCTTTCAGTTCAACTAATATGTCTGACAGTTGGTAACTTGCATCCATCCCTTTTATTTTGGTAATATCTCATCTTTTTAATATTTATTTTATGCTAGCAAGATTAATTTTCAACTTTTTTTTTCAGTGACACCCTTGATTGAATGAACATTGTCCCAAAGAGAGTGATTATCCACATAAAATGCAAACATTTCTCATATTTCCCTTTACATAGCATTGTCTTCAGTATATTAGATGAGTACATCCCCATATATATTGCTTCTACTAACACCAGTGTGTAGAAGGTGGGGGGGGGGGGGGGGGGGGGGGGAGTGCGGGAGGAGGATACCACCCTGACTAACTACATCTTGTTCACCAAATGTTTCTTAAAATTCTCCATTGGCGGGATCCTCAGTTTCGCTGGCAGCGCACTCACGGGCCATGGATTTCCCGATAGCGTGGGGGTGCCCACAATGGGAAACCCCATTAGCCGGCTGCCAGGTAGGAGAATCATCTCTCTGCCAGCGGGGCCTTGCCGCACCAGAAAACGGTCCGGCAGTTGGAGAATCCTGCCCCTAATCTTTGTTCAAAACTTTGTCTTGTCTAGTCTAGATTTAGCCTTTTACATGCCATCGGAAAGCAGTGGTGTATTGGTATTGTCACTGGATTAGTAATCCAGAGACCAAGGGTCATTCTGTGGGGACCCAGATTCGTGTCCCACCATGGCAGAATTTGAATTCAATAGGACATCTGGGGCGAAATTCCTCGCATTATCGGCGGAAAGTTCCGCCGATCGGCGCAAAAAAACGGCGCAAATCCCACTTGCGTCACGTCATAAAAATGGGCCGATAGTCTGCGGCCCGAAATGGGCTAGCAGCGACGTAACGGGATCCGCGCTTGTGCAGTGGTTCACGCCGTGCAGCGTCATACGCGCTGCACAGCGTGACGGCTCATAAGGCCGCGCAGCTCCCCCCCCACCCGACCGGAACAGCCGACCGCAACACCCGACTTGATGGCTGGCCGTCGCTCAGCCCCGAGGTTCGAGTCACGCGATGTGGAGGCGCTCCTGGACGCGGTGGAGCAGAGGAGGGACGCCCTGTATCCCGGGCACGACCGCAGAGTTGCCCCACACCACAGCCGGCGTCTGTGGAGGGAGGTGGCAGAGGCCGTCACCCGCTGTGGCCCCTAACACAACGGACAGGCACCCAGTGCCACAAGAAGGTGAACAACCTCGTCAGAGCAGGCAGGGTGAGCCTCCCCCATATCCCCCATATCCCCCCTCCCCCAAATTCCCCCTCCCCATATCCCCCCTCCCCCATATCCCCCCTCCCCATATCCCCATATCCCCCCTCCCCCATATCCCCCATATCCCCCCTCCCCCATATCCCCCATATTCCCCCCTCCCCCATATCCCCCCCTCCCCCATATCCCCATATCCCCCCTCCCCCATATCCCCCTCCCCCCATATCCCCCCTCCCCCATATCCCCCCCTCCCCCATATCCCCCCATATTCCCCCCTCCCCCATATCCCCCCTCCCCATATCCCCCATATTCCCCCCTCCCCCATATCCCCCCTCCCCCATATCCCCCATATCCCCCCTCCCCCATATCCCCCATATCCCCCCCTCCCCCATATCCCCCATATCCCCAAGTGAATCCAGCCCTAACCTTAACCTCTGCAATGCACGCGCAACCGATGGCGTGCATTCATATACCTGCCTAACACTGTTGCCTTTTACCCCCTGCCACCCGCCCCCCCCCCCCCTCCCAGGAGAAGCGCGCACACAACAATAGGGAGCATGTGAGGACTGGAGGAGGGCCCGCTGATGAGAGGCCACTGACCGTACACGAGGAAAGGGCCCTGGAACTGGCTGGCGGACCTGAGGACCGGGAGGTTGCTGATGCAGAGGTCGGGGCCCCACGAGCAAGTGAGCCACCAACAGCCCGTCCCCATATCCCCCCTCCCCTATATCCCCCTCCCCCGTATCACCTGATCACTGCCTGATGTCTAACCATGCATGCTTCGTTGTGTATCGCAGGACCAAACGTCCAGGCACCCATCCCCGCAGATGCACACCGCCCGCAGGATGCCCCTCGGAGACCACAGGAGACGGAGAGACCCGCACCCTCCAGCATGCGACGCCCGCAGGATGCCCCTCGGAGACCACAGGAGACGGAGAGACCCGCACCCTCCAGCATGCGACGCCCGCAGGATGCCCCTCGGAGACCACGGGAGACGGAGAGACCCGCACCCTCCAGCATGCGACGCCCGCAGGATGCCCCTCGGAGACCACGGGAGACGGAGAGACCCGAACCCTCCAGCATGCGACGCCCGCAGGATGCCCCTCGGAGACCACGGGAGACGGAGAGACCCGGACCCTCCAGCATGCGACGCCCGCAGGATGCCCCTCGCACACCACGGGAGACGGAGAGACCTGGAGCAACAGGGAGACGACACCCCCGTCACGTGCGGGAGCGACCACACAGCGATCAGGGGGGCAGCCACAGGCCCCCGTCACATCCGAGCCAGGACACCACTACCCAGGACACCACTATCCAGGACACCCTACCCGGGACACCACTACCCAGGACACACCTACCTGGGACACCACTACCCGGGACAGCACTACCCGGGACAGCACTACCCGGGACAGCACTACCCGGGACAGCACTACCCAGGACACCCCTACCCCGGGAAGACGAAATACCGGACAGTGACTCAGAGTGGATGGGTGGAGACGAACCCCCACCCCAAAGTGCCATGGACTCAGAGTGGGACGAAGAGCACGACACAACGCCACTGCTGTCACCAACACCCTCCACCATCGCAGAAACGCTCACCACGGTTGGGCACTTTAGTGATGAGGCGTCTGGTACACTCACTGGTGCGCACAACACAGCCGTCCCGGTACAGCAGGTGGAGGTAGGAGCAGCAGAGGGACCGGGCGGTCGGAGGGCAGCCCAGGCCAAGCGAACATCTGCCGCCCAGATGGATCCCGGGTTCCTGCAGTTACCACACCCACACATAGATCCGATGCAACCACCGACACGGAGATGAGCGAATAGGGTGACGGGTGGCTTGCGGCGGCTGCGGTCGCAGGTGGAGGAGTCCACCCGCGTCCAGGAGCTGGGAGTGGTCCCGGTCATGCGTGCCACCCAGGCTGACACCGCACGGGTGGCGTCCGCGGTGGAGGCAATGGGTGCGACGGTGTCAGACATGGGGAACGGTTTGCGAGGCCTGGGCCTTCCGTGCAGGCGGCGTCTGTGGCCCAGGAAATGGCTGCCCTCTCACAGGAGGCCATGAGCCAGTGCCAGCGCCAGATGGCAGAGGCGCTCAACGCCATAGCCCAGTCTCAGCAGGCCATGGCCCAGTCTCAGCAGGCCATGGCCCAGTCTCAGCAGGCCATAGCCCAGTCTCTGCAGGCCATGGCCCAGTCTCAGCAGGCCATCGCTGAGGGCATCGGCGCCAGTGGCCATGTGCGAGCTGGCGTCGCACTGTCGCAGACATGGTTCGACAACCCCCTGGGCTCCATGGCTGCAAACCTGCAGACCCCTGTCGATACCAGCACGGGCCTCCAGGACTGACAGCGCCAGATGTCGGGGGCGCGTCAGATGGCCAGTCCGTTCGCATCCCCCCACCCATGTAGAGGCCTGGGGGCCATCGGGCACCCCGAGGGAGGAGGAGGTGGTGTGGTCCGTCCCGGCTCCCTCTGTAGGGGAGGTCCCGGTACACCGCGACACCTCGGACTCCCCCCCCTTCCGTCCCAGGTGCATCGGGTGGGCAACGGGCAGGACAGGCTGGCAGCTCGCCATCCCAGTCGCCCGGGCCGCAGCCTGGCCCATCTAGGCCAGGACGCCCCAGGAAACGGCCGCCAAAGGGATCCAGTGTCAGAGGGCAGGAATCACAGGAGTCCACCTCCAGTTCTGCTGTACCGTCTGGGGAACCACGTAGATGTAGTCAAAGGGCCCGTAAGGCCAAACAATTAGACACTGAGTAAGTTGGCACGGGTGCAGGGCACAGATGAGTTTTTAGGGGCTAGGGCACGTGCATGAACTCCTTTGGTTATTAAAGTCAATGTTACACCTACCGAAGCTGCCTTTGTGCTCTGTCCAAAGTGTGCGGGGGTGTCATGTACGTTGAGCACAAGTGTGTGTGTGAGGGGTGGTCTTACCTCAGCCCCAGGTGAGTCTGCCCCCTTCCCCCTGGGCCGCCATCAACATCCCCCGGGCAGAGGACGGGACCGTGCGCTGCAGTGTCACAGCCGCATGCAGGGATGGTCCGGGTGGATGGTGGTACTGTGACCATGGGTCAGACATAGTCCAACGATGTAGAGCCAGGAGCTCATCGGAGGCGGGTTGTCATCATCCTCCATGGCCTGCGATTCCATGGCCTGCGATAGACACGCGTCCACCCGCAACTGGGTGAGCCCGGCACGTTGTGCCGCCGGTGGATCGGCAATTGGGGGTGGGGGGGTGGTGTGCATGCGGGTGGGGTGTGTGGGGTTGGGGAGGGGGGTGAGGGTGCTGGGTGGGTGGATGGGTGGGGGGTGTGGGTGGTCGACTGTTGTCATGGTGTGCGGTCTGTGGCCATACTACCCGATTCCCACACCCATCTAGTCAGTGAAGCGGGCGTCTATCAGTCTGTCCCGTGCCCGCTGGGCCAGTCGGTAACGGTGGACAGCCACCCGCCTGTGTCTACCCCGTCTGCCCTGACCATTGCCCCCATCCCCCTCATCTGGGGAGGACTGGGCCTCTTCCTGCTGCTCCTCCACTCCGCCCTCCTCTGCCTGCGGCACATCGCCCCTCTGCTGGGCTATGTTGTGCAGGACGCAGCACACCACAATGATGCGGCCGACCCTATCTGACCGATACTGGAGGGCGCCCCCAGAGAGGTCCAGGCACCTGAAACGCATCTTCAGCACGCCAAAGCACCTCTCGATCACTCCCCTTGTCGCTACATGGGCATCATTGTAGCGGTTCTCCGCCTCATTGCGTGGCCTCCGTATAGGCGTCATCAGCCACGATCGCAATGGGTAGCCCCTGTCGCCCAGCAACCAGCCCCTCAGCCGGGGATGGCGTCCCTCGTACATGCCGGGGATGGATGACCGCGACAACACGAATGAGTCGTGTACACTGCCTGGGTGACGGGCGCAGACGTGCAGGATCATCATGCGGTGGTCGCAGACCACCTGTACGTTCATTGAATAGGTCCCCTTCCTATTAGTGAACACGGCCCTGTTCTCTGCAGGTGGCCGCACGGCGACGTGCATCCCATCGATCGCGCCCTGGACCATGGGGAAAACCGGCAACGGCAGAGAAGCCCACGGCCCGGGCATCTTGGCTGGCCCGGTCCACGGGGAAGCGGATGTAGCGGTGCGCCATGGCATAAAGGGCATCTGTCACTGCCCGGATGCACCGATGCACCGATGTCTGCGATATGCCGGAAAGGTCCCGACTCGGTGCCTGGAATGACCCCGTTGCATAAAAGTTCAGGGCCACCGTAACCTTGACGGACACGGGGAGAGGGTGTCCCCCGCCAGTGCCACGCGGTGACAGGTGTGCCAGCAGGTGGCAGATGTGTGCCACGGTTTCCCGGCTCATCCGGAGTCTCCTCCTGCATTCCCGGTCCGTGAGGTCCTGTTATGACTGCCGGGGCCGGTACACACGGGGCGCCCTCGGGTGCCTCCGTTGCCGTGGGGCCGCGACGTCCTCCTCCCCCTCCTCGTCCTGTCGGTCAGGTGTCCCTCCAGCCTGGGCGGCTGCCGCCTGCCCCTCTGCGGCAGCCTGCGCTGCCTCTCTGAAACGCTCCTCCTCCTCCTCCTCCTCCTCCTCCTCCTCATCCAGGGCAACATAGACATGAGCGGCTGCCACCACGGCGGCCAACATCGCTGGATGGTCTGAAAACATGACGGCCTGGTGGGGGGGAGGGGAACGACGACATGTCATCATTGCCCATATCCCCTCCTCCCCCCAGCCAGGTGGCATGGACCGCATGGGTCCAACTGTTGGAGGCTGGCACCTGGCCAGGTGGACCAACTCATTTGCCCTCCCATCACCCACCCTGGCACGGACACCCCCCCCCCCCCAACCTCCACCCCGGCACGGACCCCCCCCCCCCAACCTCCACCCCGGCACGGACCCCCTCCCCAACCTCCACCCCGGCACGGACCCCCTCCCCAACCCCCAACCTCCACCCCGGCACGGACCCCCTCCCCAACCTCCACCCCGGCACGGACCCCCTCCCCAACCTCCACCCCAGCACGGACCCCCCCCCCAACCCCCAACCTCCACCCCGGCACGGACCCCCTCCCCAACCTCCACCCCGGCACGGACCCCCTCCCCAACCCCCAACCTCCACCCCGGCACGGACCCCCTCCCCAACCTCCACCCCGGCACGGACCCCCTCCCCAACCTCCACCCCAGCACGGACCCCCCCCCCAACCCCCAACCTCCACCCCGGCACGGACCCCCTCCCCAACCTCCACCCCGGCACGGACCCCCTCCCCAACCCCCAACCTCCACCCCGGCACGGACCCCCCCCCCAACCTCCACCCCGGCACGGACCCCCCCCCCAACCTCCACCCCGGCACGGACCCCCTCCCGGCACTCCCCCGGAGCCCAGCCTACTCTAACCCCCCCCCCCCGCCGCACACACACACACACAAGCCGAGACACACCTCTCCTCACGCAATCAGTCTGCGGCCACGCCATTTCCTGCCCAGAGCCAACCCCCCAGGCCGTCACTCACCTCCTCGCTGGTCGGCGTGAGCCTGGAGCACCGGGTCACGCCGATGAAAAGGAGGTTTGATTGACGTCGACGTGAACGGTCATCACGTCGACGGGACTTCGGCCCATCCGGAAGGGAGAATATCGGCAGGCCGAAAATCGGCTGCCTTGCGCAGACCGTGACATTCTCCGCGGCAGCGGCGCCATTAACGCCCCGCCGACTTTCTCCCTTCGGAGACTTCGGCGGGGGCGGGGGCGGGATTCACGGCGGCCAACGGCCATTCTCCGACCCGGCGGGGGGTCGGAGAATGACGCCCCTGGAGTTAAACCTCTAATGATGACCATTGTTGATTGCCATAAAAACCCATTTATTCCACTGATGTCCTTTTGGGAAGGAAACCTGTTGCCTTATATTAACTTGGTCTGGCCTACATGTGACTCCAGTCCCATAGCAATGTGGTTGATTCTTCAATGGCCTATAAAACCACTCTATAAAAACACTGGGCTAAATCGCTGGCTTTTAAAGCAGACCAAGGCAGGCCAGCAGCACGGTTCGATTCCCGTACAAACCTCCCCGAACAGGCGCCGGAATGTGGCGACGAGGGGCTTTTCACAGTAACTTCATTGAAGCCTACTTGTGACAATAAGCGATTTTCATTTCATTTCACTAAAAAAAGTCTAAAAATCCTGGAACTCCCTCCTAACAGTACTGTGAATGTTCCTGAACCACATGAACTGCAGCAACGATTTTAAAAAAACTTTTTTCGATGTACACCCACCTGTGTAATAAGACTGGCTATCTGGTATTTCAGTCTATGCAGAAAATTCTTTCCAACTTTCCAACCATTTTTGATTGGCATCTATTATTAACTTACTTTCTAACTTGTTAGGAGCCACTAGAATTTGCAATGATAAGGTCTTCTACTTCTAGTTGCATTCGGAGCCTGTTCCATTGTCCTTGTCAAACTATGACCGCTATTCATCTTCCTCTCTCTTTCTGGATTACTGCTACACAATCTCCCCCCCACCCCCCCCCCCCCCCCCTCCCCACCCCTGCCATCAGAGTCCCTTTCGCAAGTCTATGATCCTTTTCTTTAGGGCCGTGATCACTTCCTGGTCCACTTTCAGAGCGCATACTCTGTTTTCTGGCTCTTCACATCTTTACCTCATTTGCCAATCCACGGGGCTGACCTATTGTCCCTCATCTTGCACATTCAGCCAATGTTTGCATTTGCTGATGCAGATTCCTGCTCTCCCTTTAATGGTGGCATCCTCTAAAATCTGGCCCCTACTGGCATATATCTTACTTTAGTGCCCACTTTGGGATTGCCCCGTGTCACTTCATATTCAGCCATCCCTCTATTCCCCGTAATCTGCTCCCCATAACCGTCCAACATATGCATGCATGAAGTGAATTTTCTACACCCGGTTCAGATTTTGAAAATATTTAATCAGTGCCAATTAGCTCTGAAGAATGTAACCTAACAGTTTGATTCCCTTCTTGAAAAATCGTTGTTTTTCCATCACAGCCTAGAATCTTACCAGGTCCTTTACATTTTTATGCCCTTCTCTTTTGTAATGTAGGATCAAACTGCATTTCTGATGGCCTTATGCGGTGCTGTATTTCCTCCAAAACTTCAGCTTTGATGAAAACTTTCCTATCTGCATGCAAGGCATTAAAATGAGCAGAGAAAGTAGAGCTGATGGTAGTTCCTTCAAGTGCAGGGAACATGCGAAAGGGCTGAAGGACGCTTCGGATTCCTTCCACACACCAACTGCATTTGCAGCTAAGCAACAATCGTGATTTTAATCTGATCAGATGGACCGTAGTAACCTGACAAAGAGTTCTTAGAATGCTCTTGGGGCAGTCTCTTAGAACAATATGGTCTGGAACCAACCAGAGAGCAGGTTAAATTAGACTTGGTATTTTGTAGTGTGACTGGATTAATTGATGACTTCACAATGAGGGCATGCCTAGGAAGCGGATACTACAATATGATTGAATTTTACATCCAGTTTGAAAGGGAGGAAAATCGCTCTAAGAATAGTATTTTAAATTTCAATCAAGGGAATTGTACCAGCCTGAAAGCTGAGCTAGCTAAAGTGAACTGGGATACTAGGCCAGAGGATAGTTCAATAGCAAAGCAGTGAAAAACTTTTAAGGGGCTAATTCAAAATCCTCAGAAGGCAGGAGAATGAGTCATGCATGATCGAATGGTGGAGCAGGCTGAATAGCCGAACTCTGCTCCTATATCTTATGGTCTCGCAGAGTTAATTGAGTTTAGAAACCCACTTAACTCTGCTGATGCCGGATCAAATGGCCAACTGACATTTATTGGCCCTGCCGAGGAGACCCCTGGGTGCAGTTTAACACTGGGCCCCACAAATGGGTACCAGGCGGAATGGCATGTGGGGGGGTCTTCCAGGCGATTGGAGGATCCTGGGTAGTTGGCCTCCGGGCAGGGTGACACCCTGGCACTGCTGGTGCCACCCAGGCACCTTGGCACTGCCAGCTTGGCACCCTGGCAGTGCCACCTAAGTGCCAGCTTTCCCTGCCAGGGCCCAAAACAGCAATAGAGTGCATTAGAAAGCGGGGCCATTCCCGATGCTAATCCTGTCCAGAACAGACTATGTTTTTTTGGTTAGATGTCACTGGACTAGTTAGTCAAGAAACTATACACCACTGCCTCAGTTGGCTGTATAATAAGACCATAAGATATAGAAGCAGTATTAGGTCATGCTCCACCATTCGCACATGGCTGATTTGTTTCTTATCCCAGTTCTTCCCATAATTACTGATCCTCTTATTAATCAAGAACCTATCTATCTCTGTCTTAAAGACATTCAGTGATTTGTCCTTTTTTTTATTCATTGGACGTGGACATCACTGGCTGTGTCATTACACTTGAGGATCTGTGGGTCTGGAGTCACATATAGGCCAGACCAGGTAAGGATGACAGATGTCCTTCCCTAAAGAACATTAGTGAATCAGATGGCTTTTTACAACAATTGACAATGGTTTCATGGTCATCGTCAGACTTTTAATTCCAGATTTTATGCTACATTCAAATTTCACTATCTGCAGTGGCGGGATTTGAACCAGGGACCCCAGAGTACTCTGGATCTCTGGGTTACTAGTCCAGTGACAATACCACTATGCCACTGCCTCCCCACAGCCTTCTGTGGCAATGAGTTCCACAGATTCACAACCCTCTGGCTGAAAAAATTCCTCCTCATTTCATATTTAAAAGATTGTCCCTTCAGTCTGAGGCTGTGCTCCTGAGTCTAGTTTCTGTAGTGGAAAAATTCCTCACAGTTTTATGTAAGTTTCAGTAAGATTCCCCCTCATCCTTCTGAACTCCATCGAGTACAGATCCGGAGTCCTCAACCACTCCTCATATTACAAGCCCTTCATTCCTGGGATCATTCTTGTGAACCTCCTCTGGGCCCTCTCCAAGGCCTGCACATCCTTTCTTGGATACAAGGCTCCAAACTGTATGGAAAATGGAATCTGACCAGAGCTTTATACAGCCTCAGCTGTAGATCCTTGCTCTTGTAATTTAGCTCTCTCGAAATTAATGCTAACATTACTTTTTCCTTCCAACTGATCCTGCATGTTATCCTTTTTTTATGTAAAACATTTTATTAAGGTATTTATAATTTTATAATAATAACAGTAAACAGTACAAATACAAATATAAACATAGTGCATAAACCATCTCCATCCCCAACAAATTCCACCGATCCTAAACAGCAAATAGCCTAACTCCCCCCCCCCACTTTTCTTATTGTCTCTGCTGACAGTTAGTTTTCCCCGAAGAAGTCGACAAACGGCTGCCACCTCCGGATGAACCCTAGCATTGACCCTCTTAAGAGAAACCCAGCCATGTCGCTAACCCAGGGGCGGGATTCTCCGTTACTCGGCGGGGCGGGGGGTTCCGGCTTAATGGAGTGGCGGGAACCACTCCGGCCGCCACAATGGTGTGGACGTCTCCGCACCTTTAGGGGTCAAGCCCTCACCTTGAGGGGCTAGGCCCACGCCGGAGTGGTTTCCACTCCGCCGGCTGGCGGGAAAGGCCTTTTGCTCCACGCCAGCCTGCGGCGAAAGGTCTTCGCCGGGCGACGCATGCGCGGGAGCAGGGGAGGGGGTCTCTTCCGCCTCCGCCATAGTGAAGACCATGGCGCAGGCGTAAGAAAAAGAGTGCCCCCACGGCACAGGCCCGCCCGCTGATCGGTGGGCCCCAATCACGGGCCAGGCCACCGTGGGGGCACCCCCCGGGACCAGATCGCCCCGCGCCCCCCCCAGGACCCCGGAGCCTGCCTGCGCCGCCTTGTCCCGCCGTTCAAAAGGAGGTTTAATCCACGCCGGCGGGAGAGGGTTGACAGCGGCGGGACTTCGGCCCATTGCGGGCCGGAGAATCGGCAGGGGTGGGCCCGCCGACCGACGCAGCGCGATTCCCGCCCCCGCCGACCAGCGCGCCGCGATTCCCACCCCTGCTGAATCTCTGGTGGCGGAGAATTCGGGACACGGAGGGGGCGGGATTCACGCCAGCCCCCGGTGATTCTCCGACCCGGTGGGGGGTCGGAGAATCGCGCCCCAGATATCTGGTTTCGAGTCTTTCCATGCTAGCAATATCCGTCTCCGGGCTACCAAAGAGGCAAAGGCCAAGACGTCGTCCTTTCTTGCACCCTGGACTCCCGGATCTTCCGACACTCCAAAAATTGCCACCTCTGGACTCAGCACCACCCTTGTTTTTAGCACCATGGACATGACTTCGGCAAATCCCTGCCAGAATCCCCTAAGCTTCGGACATGCCCAAAACATATGGACATGGTTTGCTGGCTCTCCTGCACACCTCGCACACCTGTCCTCTATCCCCAAAATCTTGCTCATCCGGGCTACCGTCATGTGTGCCCGGTGTACCACCTTGAAATGTATCAGGCTGAGCCTGGCACATGATGAGGACGTGTTAACTCTGCTCAAAGCATCTGCCCACTGACCTGCCTCTCTCACCAACCCCCCCCCCCCCCGCCCCCCCAGCTCATCTTCCCATTTGCACTTTAGCTCCTCTATCTGAGTTACCTCCAACTCCATGAGTTCCTTATAGATACCTGAGACCTTCCCCTCTCCCACCCCCGTTCTAGAAACTACTCTGTTCTGTATCCCCTGTGGCAGTAGGAGCGGAAAGGTCGAAGCCTGCCTTCGCAAAAAATCCCGTGTCTGCAGATATCTAAACCCATTCCCTCCCGGCAATTCAAATTCTCCTCTAAATCCTCCAAACAGGGTAAGCTTCCATCTATGGATAAATCTCCCATCATCTCGAATCCTGCTCTCTGCCATCTCCAAAACCCCCCATCTAGCCTCCCCAGAACAAACCGATGATTATTACAAATTGGAGCCCAGACCGATGCTCCCTCCACTCTCATATACTTCCTCCACTGCCCCCATACTCTCAGGGCCACCACTACCACCGGGCTTGTGGAGTATCGGGCCGGCGAGAACGTTATCAATGCCCCCAGACTTGTGTCCTTACATGATGCCGCCTCCACTCGCTCCCACACTGACCCCCCCCACCCCCGACTACCGACTATGTTTGCCGCCCAGTAATAGTTGCTAAAGTTCGGCAGCGCCAACCTACCCTCCCCCGACAACCCTCCAGCAGCAATTTCTTCACTCACGGGGTTTTACCCGCCCACACAAAACCCCAAATCACCTTATTCTCCCGTTTAAAAAAGGTCTTTGGGATAAAGATGGCGAGGCCTGGAAAACAAACAAATCTTGAGAGGACTGTCATTTACCCTCCCCGCCAGTGACAGCGGGAGCATGTCCCACCTTCGAAAGTCCTCCTTCATTTGTTCCACTAGCCAGGTCAAATTTAGTTTATGTAACAGCTCCCATTCCAGTGCCGTCTGGATTCCCAAATAACAAAAGCTCCCTCCCACCACTCTGAACAGCAGCTTCCCAATCTCCTCTCCTGTCTTCTTGCCTGGATCGCAAACATCTCACTTTTCCCCATATTCAATTTGTACCCCGAAAACCGTCCAAATTCCCCTAAGTTCCGCATAATCTCCTCCATCCCCCCTAATGGGTCGGAAAGATACAGGAGTAGGTCATCAGCGTGTAGCGAGACCCTGTGTTCTACACCCCCCCCGCCCCCCCCCCCCGGACCAACCCCTTCCAATCCCTTGATGTTCTTAGCGTCATCACCAGGGGCTCTATGGCCAAAGCAAACAGCAGTGGGGAGAGGGGACATCCTTGCCTTGTCCCTCGGTGCAGTTTAAAATAGCCCGACGTCAGCCGATTCGTTCGTACACTCGCCACCGGTGCCTGGTACAACAACCAAACCCAATCAATGAAGCCCCGCCCAAACCTGAACCACCCTAACTTCTCCCACAAATAGTTCCACTCCACCCGGTCGAAGGCCTTTTCTGCATCCATCGCGACCACCACCTCCACCCCCCTTCCCTCTGAGGGCATCATGATCACATTTAAGAGCCTTCTAACGTTGGCCATTAGCTGTCTGCCCTTGATGAACTCCGTCTGGTCTTCCCCTATCACCTCCGGGACACAATCTTCTATCCTTGAGGCCAAGATTTTGGCTAACAGTTTGGCATCAACATTCAATAGGAAGATTGGCCTGTATGACCCGCATAGCTCTGGGTCCTTCTCCTGCTTCAGGATCAATGAGATCGAGGCCTGTGACATTATTGGGTGAAGAACACCCCGCTCCCTTGCCTCATTAAATGCCCTCACCAGCAGCGGACCCAGCATCTCAGAGAACTTTTTGTAAAATTCCACCGGGTAGCCATCTGGTCCCGGGGCCTTACCCGACTGCATGGCCTCCAGCCCCTCTGCTATTTCTTCAATCTCGATCAGGGCTCCTAACCCCTCCACCAACCCTTCCTCCACCTTCGGAAACTTCAACTCTCCCAAAAACTGCCGCATCCCCTCTACCCCAGCTGGGGGTTCCAACTCATATAGCCGGCTATAAAACTCCTTAAACACCCCGTTCACCCCTGCTGGGTCCAAGAGCGTATTCCCTCTCTGTCCTTCACTCTTCCTGTCTCCCTGGCTGCCTCCCTTTTCCTTAGCTGGTGTGCAAGCATCCTACTGGCCTTCTCTCCATACTCGTATATCGCCCCCCTCTCCTTCCTCAACTGCTCCACCGCCTTCCATGTAGACAACAAACCAAACTCCATCTGTAGCTTCTGCTGCTCCTTCAATAACCCTGCCTCCGGGGCCTCCGTATATCTCCTGTCTACCTGGAGTAATTCTCCAACCAACCTATCTATCTCTGTTCGCTTCACCTTCTCTCTATGGGCCCGTATCGATATTAGCTCCCCCCAACCACTCGTTTCAGTGCTTCCCAAACTGTTGCTGCTGAAACTTCCCTGTGTCGTTTATTTCCAGATAGTTCTGGATGGACTCCCTCCCATGCCCGCACACCCCCTCGTCCGCTAACAGTCCAACGTCCAATCTCCATTGTGGGCACTGCCCACCCTCCTTGCTCACCCGTAGATCCACCCAATGTGGGGCATGATCCGACACTGCAATTGTCGAATACTCGGTATCAATCACCCCTGCCAGTAAAGCCCTGTTCAAGATTTTAAAAATCGATCCGGGAGTATACTTTGTGCACATGGGAAAAGAAAGAAAACTCCTATGCTCTTGGCCGTCCGAACCTCCATGGGTCTACTCCCCCTCCTCATTTGCTCCATGAACCCCTTTAGTTCCTTCGCCACTGCTGGCACCGTCCCTGGCTTTGACCTCGACAGGTCCAGCCTTGGATCAATGATCGTATTAAAGTCCCCCCCCCATGATCAGCTTAAGCGAGTCCAGGTCCGGGATCTTCCCTAACACCCGCATCACAAACTCGGCATCGTCACAGTTTGGTGTGTAAATATTCACAAACACCACCGGCATCCCCTCCAGCTTCCCGCTCATCATGATAT